>NC_041058.1:29808050-30134811 GCF_900634775.1 Gouania willdenowi
AGCACCACTGCAGCCACGGCCCATCACAGCCCCCAGTGCAGAGGATTTAACACTGGGATAGTAATCCTAAAAGATATACTAAAAACCATAAAAACAACATAAAAGGACAATTCGAAAAAACTAAATAAAAGATCAAAAACAACATCAAAGACAACGGTCCTCAAACTATAAAAACATAAAAGATAACAATCTTAAAATGAATAACTAATTAGTTAAACGCTCATTAAAAAAGGTGGGTCTTGAACCTGTTCTTGAAAAAATGAACATTCTCTGCAGCCCTGAGGTGCTCCGGCAGACTGTTCCACAGTAATTGTAAACTTTTAAATACTCTTTTCGGGATGACCAGGAAGCAGGGCATTACTGTAGTCGATTCAACTAGTGATAAAAGCATGCATTAGCGTCTCCGTGTTGGCCTGAGAGAGAATAGGACGGACTCTGGCTATGTTCTTCAAAAGATAAAAACCTTTTTTTGTTATCTTTTTTAATATGAGGGATAAAAGTGAGCTCAGAGTCTAAAATAACGCCCAGGATTTTAACTTGTATAGAGGGAATAAAAGATGCAGTTTGAAGTTTAGGTAGAAGTTACTTTCTCTGGGCCTCAGGACCGAGAACTAAAACTTCATTTTTGTCCTGATTGAGCTGGAGAAAGTTTTCTACCATCCATGATTTGATATCTAAAATACAGTTAAAAAGAGCATCCAATCGACTGGTGTCATCAAGAGACACAGAGATGTACAGCTGTGTATCGTCGGCGTAAGTGTGGAAGTTCACTCCGTGCCTCCTGATGACATCACCAAGAGGGAGCTTACACAGAATAAATAAAACAGGGCCTAAAATAATCCCTGAGGCACACCACATGTTATTATATGGACCTTTGAAGATAATATACCTAAACTTACCATAAAAAGTTCTGTCTGTGAGACAGGATAAAAAACATTTGTGAACAGCACCAGAGAGGAGCACCAGGTGTTTAAGTCTTTTTAAAAGAATGGTGTGGTCTAAGGTTCAGTAGAACCAATACTGTTTGTCTTTTTGTGTCCAGGTTTTTCTTAATTTAATTTAAAATCTTGAGGAGGGCAGTCCCTGTGCTGCGCTTCACTCTAAAACCAGACTGGTACTTTTCAAAGATATTAAAAAGTCATTCACTTGAATTAAAAAAAAAAAAAATGTATTTTTTTTACAGCTTTACAGCTGCTCGTTCCTTTTTCAGAGCACATAATATCTTAATTTCTGTCAGTTCATCAAGAAAATTTCAACCAAAAACTTAAAATGTGTATCTGGAGAAAAACACCTGCCCTAGCTTTGATATAATAAGATTCTGCTTTTTCACTAAAATGTGCAGGTAGGTCTTCACAGAAATGTTGTCAACCAATATATTGTTTACTGGAATATTACACTATAATGGGGTCACTGGTAAGACCGTATTTATTGTTTACAGAAAGCACTATTGGAGATACTTATTCGTGTACATTGGTATGTTGACACTTATTTACAGAAATGTTGCACCAAAATAGTGTCACTGTTCATAGGACACTTTTTCAATTTATTGTCTTTCAGAGATATGAAATTTATTTTTTATTTTTTCACTTAATCTTTATTTAATTGTTATGTCATAGATTATCATAGATTGATTTCTGACCAATATATTGATAATCGCAGTATCGTCATATCATGAGATAATCGTTATCGTGAGCTGTGTATTGCGTATCATATCGTGAGGTACCCAGAGGTTCCCACCCCTAAAGTCCATGCTACGTGAGCCCGCCCCCTCTTTGTTTACAGTTGTTTACTCTTTGAGTAGGCTATATGTGTGCCGACATGTTACATTTTTTATTCACACAATGCTGAGATGCTAAGGGATGAGTTCATTATTTTTTTTAATTGTAACATTATATGTTATAGAATCTGAAGTTATCTGATTTCTTAATCAGCTACTGTGAAGTTGCTGTTGCACCTTTGCTTAAACCTGGTTAAAGCTTGAAATTGTTGACTGACTTTTTATTTTGGGATTGTTTTATGCATTTTGAGGACAATCACAGCAATACATCTGATGTCTGCAGTCATTTTTAAGTGCATTAAAAAAAAATAATTTGAAAATAGAATCTAAACAAATTTTTTTCACCCAGCCTTACTGCTACATAATTATTTTCCTTCTGTGTAAAGTATATTCTCATATCATCTAATTGCAGGGAATGAGGATTTAAGAACATGGTTCAACATGCACGCACACACTTTTTCTCTCTCTAAGTGCTGTCCTCACTTCAAGTTCTCGCTGTAAACAGAGACTGTTTATAAGAAGCATTTAGCTCTAGTAGACCATGAATATTCAGTGATGGTTCACTTTCCTCATAACACTGCAGTTATAAAGGAGGAGCAGGAGCAGGGGCTCTAATACACCCGCCGTTCCGGGGAGAGTATTAAAGGGAGATTTAATAGAGGCGTGAGTATGAACGGACTCATTATCTTTCTATTAGCCCTGTCTTTGCCGGCAGGGTTACACTGACTCCTATTAGGTTAGCGGTCAGACACACACACACACACACACACACACACACAGCGAAAGTGGTTTGAAAAAAAATCTTATTCAGGCTAATTTAGTAACCAGTACTGCCCAATCGTAATGGTTTAAGCATATGAGGGTCCTCTTGGTGCCTGATTTAACAGGCGTGTAAATGTGTTATTTTGTATGTGAGCAATGATTAACCAGCGAGTGCATGTGTGCATGTATGTGTGCGTGTGTGTGTGTGTGTGCATGTGTGTGTGTGTTTGCTAATGCCAAAGTTTGAATAGCAACACATGCTGTTGAAGCTTGTGCATCTTGTTTTGAAGGAATATTATATTGTTTTCCAAAATTTTAAACTAAATTCTGTCACGTCATCTTCCACTTGTCCTTTAAAGTATATAAAATGTAGCATTTTTTTCTTAACCACTTACTGTATCTTTTTGAGGCCTGTGATTGTCGTATAAAAGAATGGGTCAGGGTATGTTTGCTGACAAATATCCTTCCACTCCCACTTCTGTGCAATATGTTTGCAGCGATTTCTGCGCATGACAAGCCTTGTTTTGCCATTTCAAAAATGATTGTGATGAGCACAGTTCCAAAGATATTTTTAAACAGCAGGGAATTTAAAGAGTTATTATAATTCATATATTTTGGCACCAGAAAAACAGCAGCATCTTTACAAACAAAAATTGAAAAAGCCACGTTTTTTTTTTTTTTTTTTCTTTCTTTCTTTTTCTGAACGGAAAATTCAATGACCAAAACATACACAGACCAAAAATCTTTGTCAATAAGCAGGGTTGAAATATAAAACGTCAACGTTAATTTGAAGTCAGTAGGAAGAACTTTCAGTTTAATAGGCGTAGCACCACATTTTTGGCCCTGGGTACAGCATCTTGTGGACCCCTACTGTAAGTTATGTACACTTTATGTTTTTCCATCCAGAAACTATATTAGTATGATAACTAGTATTCTTGCAACATTAAATAAGCTTTTTTTTTTTTAAATAACCTAATGACTCCATATACATTAATAGTATTTTAAAAATTTGTTCTACTATATTTTAGTGGTTTGTTGAATATTGTGTTTGTGACATATTTTTGACACAATTTATTGGCGGCTGGTAAAATAAAACAAAAAATAAAATAAAATATGAGGTGGGGAGGGTGTATTACTCAATTCTTAATTTATTTGTATTGTGCGGCTAGTAAAAGTATATCATCTTGCTATATTTATCTGATTAATAAAAGGTAAATATAGAAAAATTAGAATCATGGGGTCACTCTGGCCACCTACTTAAGACTTGGTGGCAGCAAAGGTTAATCTCCAAATATATATATATATATATATATATATATATATATATATATATATATATATATATATATATATATATATATATATATATATATATATATATATATATATATTTTAATAATTGTATTTACACTTAACATTTGATGTGCAAATGGAATATTCCAGCGATTAAATGTGCGAGAGTGCACGCAGCTGATTTCAATCGAAATAATATATTACCTAAAAAAGACGTGAGTTTTTAAAGCTCATCTCTGAAGAACTCAGTAAGTTACTTTACATTTGCTTTGCATTTGCAGGATGAATAATTATTTTTAGTGCAAAGCTGTGCGTAATAACCAGCTTATTTTCACACAAGGCCCTTTTCATTCCAGTATAAATAATATAAAAATGTTTAAAATGCATTTTTGTACATATATAAAAAAACAGACTTAGCCCCTCCCTGCCTTGGGCCCTGGGTACTCAGTTCTCTTTACACACCTGGACCGTTGCCACGCTAATACCAAGTTGAAAGAGAGAGATAAAGACGCAGCCAAGAGAAAGAGCAGAGGACAAAAGTGCGGAAAAGAGTCAAACAAAGCAGCAGAAATGAAGCTTCTCTCGGTCTGCCATGCTACTTGAACCAAGAGAAGTTAGGACGGCAAAATCCCCACCAACGCCAGCAATGACAAGGTATGCCAATGTTGTCATAGAGAGTGGTACCATACCATACAGTATGGTCTCTGCGGCCATTTAGCGTGTTATTATTACAAACAGAGACATAACACTAATACCGGTAGGGCTTAAAGTATTCTGGCACCGTGCCGGGGCATATGGCTGAGACTGAGACTCATACAGATCAAATTTCTGCTCTTAAATATGTGCTGTAGAAGTTTTTGGTTTAGAAGTGGTTTTTGTAGAGAAATTCACAGTAGAAATGCCGCTTGCTTGCAGCTAAAAACAACAGCAGTGACCAGTCAATTTTACTGGTGGTCATGTTATCTCGTGACTGGTTTGTATTGAATGCTCATAGAAAATAGTGTTGCAGTTGAACTGGTCACCATGTTAGCAGCAGTAAAAAAACAGTGCACTAAAAAACAGAATCAAAGAATAGAAACAAAAAGAAAGAGATTGTGCGTCTTGTCATGTCATAAGGCTATAGGTTACATTCTAGTTGTTTCTAGCTCTATTGCGTTTCATATCAATAGGCCTAGACGTTAAATATTTACAACATCTTTATCATAACTTACCAGACTTTAACTTTGTCTGCTTTTGTGATTCTGACGGTCATTGTTACTTATTGCGCTATGAGTCTTCACCATGCCTATTATATTAAGTTGTTAGTTATTATGTTATACCACATCACCCTCCACTGGATATATAATCAGCTGTATTAAACTATATTTTAGCATTTTAAAAGGCTAGTCATACTTCTGCGGTTATTTTGGTGAAAGTAACTCAAAAGTAACTCAAAAGTGTAACGCATTACAGTTCAGAGAGAGTAATATTGTAATGTAACTAATTAGTCAACACTGGTACTGTTTTTGGTTCAAGCCAACGTGATAAAAATGGTCAACACTGTCTTTTCAAAGCAACTTGCTAAACAAAATAAGGCACACAATCAGACTTATTGTCTTCATAATAACCAATTAAAATATATTGAAACTGAGACATACTGTATGGTGGACACCTTCATGCTAGCATGCTATTTTGTTTGTTCACTGATGTTAACGTCATAATAATTTTCTTCCAAATAAAAAGCTTTGCTCAACCTTTTCACGGAAGTAACAACTTTTACTCATGTGAAAATCTCCACCTCTAATGGAACAACAACCCAACACAAACACAGATATGTTTTGATCCTTATTCCTACTCTGTAAATCCTGGCCTAAATGTCCTGACTGCACTTCTGTTGACACCCTAATTGAATCATAAATACATGTATATGCATACCATCCATTAATAAATAAAGATACAATTTTTTATTAATGAAGTGGAAAATGTGGTATGGTGAGACATCAATCATTTAGCATAAATAACGTGTGTATTATTGGGGTGGGTGATACGGAGCAGGGGGATGAAATTAGGCCCGTTAAATAGCACTGTGAGCATTAGTCTGATTTTTTTTTTCTGAAGCACTTATGGAGGCTTTCAATGTTAATTTATTTGTGATCAGTGAACAAGAAGGCGTGGAGGAGTGGGGGGAGGGGGAGGGTACTGGGGGTCATGCAAGGTGGAGAAATTACAAGAAATGAAGGGACAAAAAAGGTTTATGGCTAAAGAGGATGAGAGGGAAAGTAGAGAGCTGGAGGAAGCTGGAGGGGACACATCACTGAGGACGGGTTTGTGAGAAGATTGTGTTAACAACAGCATATTAATGAGGCAATATGAATCACTCTGATTACAGCAACAATTAGGGATCAGCCACCTTCCAGCATGTAGCAGACGGAGGGATGAAGAAAGAGAGCAAATAGACAATTGTCAGGAGGTCGGAGAGTTTGATGGATATGGAGCCGTTAATTTGATCAAATTCAGGTTGTCTCATCTTTTTTGCATATGTTCTCTTCAGTAAGAATCATAAATTACTTCACATGGATAAACACTACACCCATCTATATACAGTTCATTAAATGAAGAAGATCCTATAATGTTTGTAAAGAAGAAATAAATATTGGCACTGTGTCATTAGAAATGCTTTGTGTAACATAGTGTGGTGTGTTCAGGTTCCATTGGGTAATTTGAAATATTTAAAACAAATTTGTAGAGTTTTTCTCCCACAATCCCAGAAAATAAGATCAACTGCGGTTTTAAAATTGAGTGTCATAGGTCCACCAAATCATTCACTCTATGGATTTCTCTGAAATTCATTCAATCCAGTGGATTCATAACTGCTTCGTAACGTCTCCGCTGCGTAACTGCTGCTGCTGTCAGGCTCGTGGCACAAGACATTAAAGAGGGCAGATACATCAGCACTCTCCCATTGAGAAACTGAAAAATGAATCCCCCAAGCTGGATAATTTACTTTACGCTCACCTACAGTATGTGCAATATGTAAATTCATCTCAGGTTATATTTATTTATTTATCTTTTTGTTGAGTATACTTTAGTTCTTTCCTTGTTTTGCACCTTCACTTATAATATCTTGGCTGATTGGTTGTTGTTTGTATTTGTTGTTTGTCATTTTGAAATATTCATGAATGAGATACGATCCACTGTCCAGGTTGTACCCTCGCCTAGCACCCGAAAAAATCTGGATATCAACACCAGCAGACCCCCGCCACCCTGAAAAGGAGGAAGCGGGTCCAAAAACGGAGGGATATGTGATTTAAAAATAAACCAGATGTGCACAATTTCCTGTCCCACTGGAGCTTATCTTTGTTAAATGTATGTGTTGTTGCTTCGGCGTCCCACAAAATAGAAGATCTGTGTATCAGTGGCAGAGGGTTCTGCACTGATGGAGTCATTACGCAGCTTTGACGAGCCGTATACACGTGCGGTGGAAATGTATCAGCTCCGTTGCAATACACAGCAGTTACGCATACAATGGAAATGAGGGGTTACCCTAACCCCTGCCCACCCTACGGTCACTAACCAACCCCCACCCACATGTAGTCCATTGTCACCAACTGCCACCTGGTTGTGCCGATACTAACTACAACTTTTAATACTTTCTCGGTGGTAAGTAGCTGATAAATTGGCCTAGTGCTGAACTGTTGAGCTGTCCATGGTGTACCCCTCCTTGTGCCCTAAGAGAGAATGCATTATGACTTGTCCTTGATGGCTCAGACGATAAACCTGAGTGTATGGATAAGTTCCGTTGACATCTTCAAAGAAATTGGATGCAGATTTTCTGTAGTTTCATTTGAAATGACTAAAAAGGCCTGAAAAAAAGAAGTTGGTGGTAAAACACTGAATTTTCTCAGTTTGGATGCAGAGGTTTACATTATTAGACTTAAAACTACGAGTGGAAAAAAGAGATTTGAATTTGTTTACTTATGTAACTGAAGAGTATTTTCTAATACAAACATTAACTGAGCAGCACTGCATACTCCCGCTGTCATTTCAGCCATTCCAGATGGTGTCCATGTAAAAAAGCAAAAGCTGGTAGCCACTGTGATCCTGAGCAGGTGTCGTCTGCTTTGTGTCATTGTATTTCCATGTTTTTTTCTTTTTGTCTCTGCAAGTAAAAACCAACACCGCAGGCTCAAACCCAAGGCAAATATTCTCTTTTTAACTTATTTATTTCTGCCTGTTAGGTAAAGTGTGTCAACTGTAATTGGAGGAGAAATGTTATATTGAACAGATAATTGAGTCTTCAGTTTATCATGTCTTTCTTAGATAGAGTGAGTGACCCGCAGATGTTCCTGAGCTTAAGGCCTTTAAAGGGTCAGCTGTAGTCCTGGCCCACTCACTTCCTGTTTGAACATATACAACCAGAAACTCTTACATACTGGACTGGATAAAGAGGACTATGATTTAATGTGTGTGTGTGTGTGTGTGTGTCTTCTCAGCAGGATGTGTGCAGTAATCTAATTAGGCAGTAACTTGGCTCACCATGACCTTACTAACCATAGCAGGACCCTGTCTGGCCTCACATCACACAGTCAGTCTCCTGTCTTGAAGACGTCACACACACACATGCACACACGCACACACACACACACACACACACACACACACACACACACACACACACACACACACACACACACATACACACGAACACACACACACGCACACACACGCACACACAAACACACGCACACACACACACACACACACACACACGCATACACGCACACACACACACACACACACACACACACACACACACGAACACACACACACGCACACACACGCACACACAAACACACGCACACACACACACACACATACACACACACACCGATAGACAATCGTCTATCTTGTCTGCTTTCCATGTTTTAAACAAAATACTCATTCCAGGTTTACAATATTGTGGAGCAACAATCAGATGAATCAAACATATTTTTCTTGGACTCCCTTTGGCTCTACATTAGGCCTTATTGTCCAAAAGAGAAATCACCAAAATAATTACACAGGTTTCAGTCTGAAATTATAAGGTAATGGATAAACACAGCATGGTAATTGTTGTGGATTCAATTATTTTAGACAATTAAGGAATACATGTTAAATGTGTTGTAGTGCATGTAAAAGACGGGACTACTGCGGCACATATTTGAAATGTTAACAGTGAAGACCCTAGCCTTACTTTAAAATATTATCATTTACTTTTGAATAACTTAACAGCTTGTTACTAAATTATATGATAGTTGTAGTAATCAAGTACGGTTATAATGACTGTGGAACTCATGACATACCAAAGCTTGCACAAAAGATGTAGCACTTTTAAAAGTCACTTCTCAGAATATATGTTGATCAATAGGGCTTTTGGTGATTTTTAAACTATATTCATATTCTGCAGTGTGATGCAATTCCCAAGCTTTGTTAATTTCTGTTATTTGTAGATGCAGTTACTTAATAATGGTTTTGCTACAGTGATATACATTCCTTTAGCCTCATTCAGAGGGTCATGTTTGAAAAAGTTCTGTTTCCTCCCTCCCTTGTTATTCCCCCATTTTGTAAAAAGTCAGCTCCAAATGGGCGAGTTGGATTTTTCTGCCATTGTGACAATCCTGGCTCCTCCTACCCTATAAGAATGTGAGCTCCTCCCATTCAGACTACCTCACAACAAATATAGCGATGGCAGGTTGATATTACAGTTAATAGCTTTACGTCCAGTATATAGATTATCCAGTATATAGATAAACCGAAGAGCGCTCACAATCAGTTTCACTTTTAGTAGCCGTTATACCACCTTGTATTGGCTATATGGGATGATCTGACGTGTTTGTGACCCAATGTGACGCAGTGGTTGGACAAACAATGGACTATCATCTTAAATGGACTATTCCTGTGACCTGGGGACTCATGTACAAAGACTTGTGTATAAAATAGTGTGAAAAAAGCGTACGTCTCAATCCAGAGACAGGTGTAGCCCATAAAAATGCAGATGTTTAAATCTGTGCATAGGACGGGATACACGCACCACTCCTTTGAACATCTAAATTAGCTTGGATGTGAGCACACATAAGTCCCCTCCCTGTTCACATCAATCAAACTGAATAGAGATCGGCGTTGGGATTCCCCTCAGCGTCATCAGAAAAATCTGCACAGTAACACAAAAAGCAGAGCTTAAAAAAATGTTTAGACCGACAGCAACATGTAAGACGAAGATGATTCAACAGTGAAGATACTAGAATCAATATAAACATTAATATAGGCATACACAATTGACTGAATGCTTGACTGTGTGTGTGTTAAGAAGTGGATAGCGGATTAAGGAATAGACGTAAAATGCTATACTACTACTACTACTACTACTACTGTTACTGCTGCTGCTACTGCTGCTACTGCTACTGCTACTGCTAGTGCTACGACTGCTACTGCGACTACGACTGCTACTGCTACTGCTACTACTACGACGACGACTGCTACTACTACTACTACTGCTACTGCTACTGCTACTGCTGCTACTGCTACTGCTACTGCTACGACTGCTACTGCGACTACGACTGCTACTGCGACTATGACTGCTACTGCTACTGCTACGACTGCTACTGCGACTACGACTGCTACTGCGACTATGACTGCTACTGCTACTGCTACTGCTACTGCTACTACTACTACTACAAATAATACTACTACTACGACTGCTACTGTTACTGCTACTACTGCGACGGCGACGGCGATGGCTACTGCTACTGCTACTGCTACTACGACTACGACTACGGCTATGGCTACGGCTATGGCTACTGCTACGACTACTGCTACTGCTACTACTACTACTACTACTACTTCGACTACGGCTACGACAACTACTACAACTACTACTACTAAAACTACTACTACTACTACTACCACCTCTACAACTACTACTACTACTACTACTACTAATAATAATAATAATAATAATAATAATAATAATAATCACAAAATATAATCTTCTGATCGCACACATCAGGCTTAATGTGTGTCTCTGCCTCCTGATCATTAAACAGGCTGTGGAAGTGTAACAGACAAAAATGACTCAGTGTAAAACACTTTGGTATTAAAGCGATCCATGAAAGTGAAGTCCGTACCGGGACGTCAATCGCCAACCCCACCGCTTCCCTCCTCTGCCTGATACAACCCCCCCCCCACGACACAAACACGCACGTGCACACACTGCACGGTCAGTCGCGGTGATCAGTTTGGAGTGTGTGCTTGTGTGTGTACCACCAGATCTCACAAAGGGGGCAAAATTCTAAATTTGAGGAATGTTTTGTTTTTTTTTGTTGTTTTGCAATTTACATTTTGCATTTTGTACATTGTTTAATCTTATTTGGCAAAAGTTATGAGTCTTGTCCTGGATTTAGAATTATTTTAGGCTTATTCTAGTATTGCATATTTTTGTCAGTAAAACAAAAATCTGAGCAGTAGCAATAGAATCTGGTTTGATAGTGAATGTGAAAATAAACAAACCAAATGATTGTTGTGATCTGACTAAGCCACATAGTGGGAAAATCATCACCATTAAAATAGTGTATGTGTGCGTGTGCGTGTGTGTGTGTGTGTGTGTGTACCTCTAGGGCAGAGGAAGTGAGAGACATGGCTGTCACCATTGGAACAAGAAAGTAACCTAGGGTCTGTCAGAGAACCCCTCACCCAAGCACACACACACACTGGCTAATGTTTCTCCTGGGGACTCTATCAAGATCATTGGTTTAGGTGATAAAAGAGGCAATCATACATGCTTTTAACAGTGTTTCTGCAGTAATTTATTTACAAGGTGCTCTCTTTAATGCTGTGATGTGGTTGTACATGTAGAATTTGATGGCTTTCTACTTCTGGTTCTGGAGGAAGTCTTCTTTGGCTTCCAGACACTGCATGCAGTCCCTCTTGGTAGGCCCGGTACAAGAGGTGATAAAGTGCATCAGTGCATCAGGTACCTCTCCACAGCTTGCACTTTGGCCTGCTCCAAGGCTCTCTTTCAGGATTAAGGTCTACCTGCCTGAAGCATAAAAGATGGGGTCAACCACATGCTTTGACCTACATAAAAATGTATCAAAAAATTATTAGCCCCACCACTACAAGAGGGTCTCACAGGCCGAGGGCCCAGAGCTGTAACTGCCTATTGTGGTCCTTCCAAGGTTGCATCTACGCTAGTTGGTGGCCCAAGGAAGATGTTTCAAAAAATACAAAAAAATCAAATCAAATGTAATTGGCTGGGACCCTGGAGCTCCCACTGGATCTGATGACTGAATTGATCTCGCTTCATCCTCCACCTGCAATACGTGTTCTGTAGAAATAAATCATCATAAAGATTTACATAGGATGTGTAACATCTTATCTAAGGTTGATTCAATCACACTGCTGAGTAAGTTGTTGATCTCATCCAGGTTCCTGTCTTAGAACTCAGCCATTCTCCTCCGCCCCAAGGCCAGCAGGAATTTGCTGATCTTTGCCAGTTAGAGCATCTCCTCTGGGAACTCAAGTTGGCCGCAGATGGCATGAACCATATAGTAAACTCATTAAAAGGGCCTGCAAATCTCTCTGAGTGAATGGTTCATGTCTTGGTGTGGATCAGCTATATGGATGGAAAAACGGTGCCCTCTCTGCATCAGTTATTGAGTATATGTCAATGCCTCTGTCGGAAGGCAGGACCAGACCTTTGTGGTAGGAGTCTTAGCTCTGGTTGCTCATTTGAGAAAGCAATGCAACTTCTGGACATCCTCAGAGACGATCAGCAAAGCTGGGATGTTCCACTTAGCTTCAACAATGTCCCTCAGGGTTGCAGCCAATACCAACAAGTTCCGCTTTGGGGTGTGCTCTACTTACTGCTCTACCTCATCAACAATCAGGCTCTTGGCTTTGGGGTGCTAGCTTAATTTTAGCAATGCAATCCCAAGGTTGGTACCCATCGATGGAGTCAGGAACTTGTAGGCATCACTGTTTCCGCCATAGGTGATCTTACAGCGGAGGGAGGTAAATACCTGTGCACTTTGGGCCAGTCTGATGAGGTCCCTCGGAGCATTTGTAGAAGCTACTAGCTTAGGCAATATCTGGTTCCTTCATGTGTCACATCTTTGCCACATGTTTTACTGTGAGCCATACAGACAGTCATGTCTTTTCTCATGAATTGCTTACCGTGTTTTTCTTGGGATGGAAAAAGTGTAACACACAAAAGCTGTTTGAAATGGTTTGAGCAAGTGGTCTGTGTTCTTTCCAAGCTGGAGTGTTGTCTGTCACATTCAGGAATGATGTTCGACTGAGTGCTGCGTGTTTGCAATAGGTGTAAGAACCTTTAGCTCCACTGATTGAATGTAGCTGTTCTTGGTTAGGCTTTCTGTAGCAGAAGAGCAGAAGAGCTTTGCAAATAATCATTGGCCTTCCTTTGGTTTCACATTGAACCTGAGAATTTATGTTAGCCCGCCGGATGTCCCCTTAAAGGTGACTGTTTTTACAGATGTATGTCCCCTGCATGTCTATATTGCCAGGGCGCGTACACCCCCTCTCATGAGAATAATACATGAATTCACCAGGCTGAAGAATACCAGCAGGAGGTGTTGTAGATAATTAATAACAGGAACCAATCAGGTTTCATGTTATCACAATTAAAACATACTAATAATAACTGCTTTTGTACTGTTCTCCGTAATGAGTTTTCTAGTAATCAGAGTTTTTTACTTGGATAGTGCTAATATAAGTGTCCCTAGGGCTTATGGCTCTAAATATAATTTTACAGCCATCTGCGCCAGTTGGCCATTTTTATTCACGGCACTGTGTTTTTGTGTGTCTGCATGTGTGTGGGATTTTTTTCACCAACCCTGCCTACTGCGCTGAATAAAGAGTCATCAGAAACACTTGGCTGAGGCACGATGCCTGTGTGGTAAACGCAGCGCTGCCAACATAAACGACAGCGGAGAAGTCTAAATGTCACTCATGCACTTACACACAGAGTTTGGAGGGGAAAAGTCTGCAGTAGCATGGGATCCTTGGCACAGACTCCCAGCAAGACTGGAAAAAGACTCTAGGGCAGTAGTTCTTAACCTTTGAGGTACAAAGCAGATAGGAACCCATTCAAATATTAACATGGCAGTGTTTCATCTAATTCATTCACAACCATCAAATGTAACTTATAACAAAATGAAGGTGATTTGCAGTTGTCCCAAAACTTTTAATTGGTGTAGGATTTACTTATTTTTTGAGGTAAACAAGAGTAGGTTGGGGCTGAATTTATCTTCACACCCTAAAAGCCATTTGAGTAGCTTATACAACAATCTAATGTTTAATTGTCAGTCAGAGCGAAACAGAAACATCTTAGTGCTTAATTACTGTGAATTATGTCCCCCCCATGTCAAGGCAGCTTCAACAATGTGGCTGAAAAACAAATTATTTATCATTGTGTTTTTTTCAATTTAATATTTGCTTAACTGTGTATGCCTGGAATTGACTTTTGTGCTCAGAGAACATCACATTTACAAATATTTTTTGGGTCTCTTCTTTAGATTTTTGCCTTAGTGAAATGAAAACCTGTACTGGATTAGAAGCTCATTAGAGAGCTGCCAAAGTCATCTTATTGCTGCCAATATAATAGTTAATATCAATGGATGGGGGAGGACAACCAGGTCACTGGTGTAGGGAAAAATAACAAAGGAGACATAAGGCATTAGAAGAAGATGATCCACCATAGCAACCTGTTAAGGGAAAATGCTGCAGGATGGAGAAATAGATTTATCAAAGCTTTTTTCTTTCTTACTTGTTCAAACAAGTTTTATTTTCTTGCAAAAAACCATGATAGTACATATGTACATTATACAGTACATTCCTCTAAAACAGAGATAGGCAACATACGGCCACATACGGCCCTTGGTCAAATTTTGTGCGGTAAGTAAACACACAAAATTGTTGAAAAATACACAAAATCTAGGCCAAAAACACAAAAAACGACTGCAAAGATAAAATAAAAACAACATAAAAATTACAACTAATGGCTAACAATTAAAACAAAGGTACATAGAATAAAAAAAATAAACAAAAAATGAAATGACTCCAAAAACACAAAAGAGAACAAAAATACACAAATTAACTGCCAAAACAAAACTCAAAACAAATAACAGAAATAAATATGACACAAAGGGCCTACAAAGCCAGATTATCTTTTCTCGCGCTAACTTCTGGGATTTAATCAGTGTGTGCTGTCCCACAGAGCTCGCTAATGTTTTATGGCCAAATCACCATGGTTACTTAGGCTGAACGACTCACTTGGTTGGGACCAGGTTTTGTTCTGGCTAGGATCTGAGCAAGTGCTAAAGCCCCGCCTCCTGACCAATCAGTTCTCTTAGAAAACAACCTACCCATTGTTAGAAGATCCTGGTTGGTGCAGATCTGCAGTTGCGTTTAGGAAAGAAAGATTATTAAGGGATAAATGCAATCCACCAATGACATCCTTTAGAAAAGGTATAGATTTATATCTGATGGACTGGTCAGTCAGCTGATGAAGCCTGTGTCTGTGTATGCGCAGACGGGTGAAGTAATTCATTCATTCGTACACTATAATGAGGCTGACAGCATCAGCAGGAACATACTACAGTGAAACAATGTGCTCTCATCCCAGTGAGTGTGTGATAAATAGAGGTCTACCTGAATAGAAACACGTGTTCTGTAGTAAAGTGAAACTGATCAAAGCGCTGTCTGTTCATCGTTCAATACAGTAGATTAACATCATAAATAATGTCACGTTTTTACACATTAACAGTGTCAGCAGCATCCTGCCTGTGTTCTTTTATTCCTTCCTTTTCTGTAACAACACTGTTGTTTTTGGTCTGAATTATGAATTTTGATAATTAAAAATTTTAAACAAAAGCTGAACATCTAACCTTGTCGGGACCAGGTTATGAAGTGGATCAGATCTGAGTGGGTATAAAAGCTCCGCCTCCTAACCAATCCCTCCTGGTGGGCGCTGCACAAACAGTGTTGCTCTTCGCTGTTGTCATGTTTTTTAGTTAGTTATTATATTTGTTCAAGATCGTAAGCTGTTCCTCATTGTAAAAAAGGTAACTCTGTCAGGTTTCTCCATTGTAGTGATTGGTCAGACCCCTTTTATGGGAGCGTGCACAGAGCCAGGCTGAAATCACTTGGCTTAAATTAGCGTGTTGTTCTCAACCTTCGTAGGAGAGCTTCTCTCTGACAGGGAATGTTTGGTTAGGTGAAGCCTGTTAACAGAAAGATATTTCGGATATACTGATCTAGCTTTGCAGTATAGGCCCAAAAAGAAAAAAAAAAACAGAACAGTAAAAATGCACAAAATTACGCCAAGAACACATGATCACAAAAATACCAAGAAAATATACAAAACAACAACAAAAACACACAAACCCTTTGTTTTTGTTATATTAATGATCAGATTGGTAATTATTCAAAATGCTCGATAACATGGCCCTTGGATCTGACAGTCACATCTTTGTGGCCACGCTGTGATAAAACTTGCCTGTCTCAGCTCTAAAATGGCCAGTTTATTCAGGTCAGGAGGCATGACGTTTTATTTCAATCTTTGGATTGTCCACGTTGTCTTCTCTTGGGCACAAACAACAAAGTGACACTGAAGTTACTGTCATGAATGTTAAAGCAGCTTTGTGAAGCATGTTTGGTTTTGGGATCAATTGAAAGACACTGTTTAAATAGGTCACCTCTAGTTTTTTTAATTGCAAACTTTTTTATCTTTTGCTCAATGATGAGACTTGTTACAATTAATAATATTTTTCTTGAACTCTTACTGCTGCCCAGCATTTGGTTATTGATGCTCTTTGATTGTCTGATTTACTGATGAAAAACAGGCTTTTCAGGATATGTTTAATGGATTATTTATGCAAGATATCTTTCAACTTACTGCCTCACATGCTCGCCATTAGGTCTGCTTTCTGTGGTTGAAACCAAAAGCCAGAAGTACTCATTGGTCCAAAAGCTAGATGACCAGCCCTTGTCTCACATGAATTAGTTTTATTAGAGGAATGTAGTGTTTGGCATAAGGGAGACAGACACTCTGTGATGCATGAGCCAGATTAGTCTTTTCTACTTCTCCATTCAAGCCCAGCCTGTCAGATTGTGCACGCCAGGCTGAGCTAGCTTGGCATTACTCCCAGCTTGGCCAATGTATGACAGGGGCAACCAGGACTCAAGTGTTGAGTTACAGACAGGCAGAGAGAGAGAGCGACTAAAGAGTCAAACGTGAGCATGATACAAGAATGATTGGTGAGTCGCGCACACAGAGGATATGAAGTGAGTGATTAAAAAACCATAACAAATTAAATGAAACATACATTTCTTGAACATATTTGTATACTTTTAATACATAGTCAGCATTAGTATTGGTAAATGTAATAATTTTTTATGGATCAGGGTGAATCTGAGTAACTCAGTAAAATTGATGCAGCTACTTAAAGGGGACATATCACGCTAAATCCACTTTTTTAGCCCTTAAATGCATTTTGTTGTATATTTAGAGTGCTTAGAAGTACAGAAAAAATCAAATTAGTCTCTTCAGGTGCTCCGTAGATATCTTATATTCTGTTTTGCTCATATTTTTCAATCTGTTTCGATTTTTCTATTCTCTATTACATTTTTTGAACTATTACATCACAGTATTTGCAGCGGAACTGCCAAATTAGGACATCGACTCCAGGTCCAAAACTTTGAGCAATCCGCCATTATTATTTCTCGCTGTGATTTTGCAGTCCAAGCTCAAGTATGCCGAAGTTACGAGAGGATAAGTCAAACTGTTCGGTTGTTGGATGTAGTAACCCACACGCTTCATTACACCGTGTCCCAGCATCAGAACCTTTTCAAAGTGCTTGGTTGAGTTTTATTTTTCACGAAAATGTACCCACATCTGTGGGTAAGGTCATTTTTGTGTGCGCGAAGCACTTCAAGGATGACTGCTTCTGCAACCTCCACCAGTATAAAGAAGGATTTACAGAAAGACTTTGTCTGATTGAGGGTTCAATTCCTTCTATCTTTGGAGACGACGAACAGAGCACTTCGGTAAGCTGTAAATAACGCTAAAAAGTGTGATGATAAGACGTCCCTGTCATTGTTTTGTTAGCATTAGCAGTTGCACCGTCTTCAGACTTCATATGTTAGCGCTGTGTGCTCGTTTTAGATCCTTGATGATATGGCCTACGTGATTTAATATAAGTCTAAAGTTTTCATTAGTCATTTCATTTTGCCGTTTTTGTCTTTGAAAAGACTGTATTAAAATGCATTTCGTGACGTTAGCTTGGCGCTAGCGTTTGCTCGGTGCTTGTGTTAGCTCACTTGTTAGGGTTCTGCAGGTTCATCATCTTCATTTTCATCTCGCTCCGCTGGGTCAGACTCTGGCTCAAACATGTAAAGCTGGATGGACAAGTCTTCTGTTGTTAACATTGTGTAAATAACGTGTGAATAAACTTTTTCTGCGCCGCTACATAATCGTATCTCTTCTATCAAACTACAAAAATGGCCGAGCAGGGTGGAGTTGAACCGAGTGTCACCTGAAGAGGGGGCGGGGTATGGAGTGTCTCATTTGCATTTAAAGAGACCGCACCAAAACGAGTTGCTCTCAGAAGCACATCAGAAAAGGGGTAGAAAAGGGGTGGAGCTGTAATAATGAGGAATTCAGACCCAAGCATTGCAATTCCGCTTTATATAGACCACAACTGTATGATTTATATGTAAAAAGGAAGGATTTAAAACCATGATATGTCCCCTTTAAAGGTCCAGTATTATGCTATTTTTCACACATCTCCATTTGTTGTTAGAACCACAACAACATAGTATTTGAGATTTATTTTTCAAAACTCGCCTGTTTTCTGGCGTTTTAGCCCTCTGAAAAGTTACTTTCATGACGTTTCTAAAAACAGGCTATTTTGGGGCTTTCATGCATATGCATGAGTGGGCGTGTCTGTTGACGCAGACTTCATGCCTCGCTCTTGGATTTTCTTTTGCTTTCCAAACTCTTGTTATTGTTTTCAGCCAATACAGTAAGACACATGGCTATCTAAGAGGTTATTGTGATTGTGAGTCCGACAAACGCTGCTTCAAGGTGTGTGTGCGGCGGCGGCAGCAGAGTAAACTGTCATATGTGTCACCTGTTTCAAACACTCACCAGAGTGTTAAGGTGCTAAGTCGCTTTTTTGTCATTCTTACCTCTTCTAACCACAGGAATAGTCCATTTAAGGTTGTTTTGTCCAACCTCTGCGTCACATTGGGTCACAAGTCATGTCAAAGGTGATACGAGGCGATATATTGGCTACTAAAAAATGAAACTGATTGTGAGCGCTCACACTGTGCTTCAGATTATCTATTAATTGGATTATCTATACACTGAACGTAAAGATATTATCTGTTGATAAAGGGCAGTGGTGGTTCAGTGGTTAAGAGAGCAGGCTTGTAATCGTAGGGTCACTGGTTTTAATCTCCCTGGTCCATCACTGTGGGATGTTGATCAGTCACTCATATTAACTCTAACTGCTCCCTGGGCGCTACACCATGACTGCCCACTGCTCCTCAGGGAGGGGTTAAATGCAGAGAACACATTTTGTGTTTGTAGACTTACATATATGACAATAAAGTATAACTTATATTCTTTATTAAACCGCAGTGTTTGTTTTAGCTGTGAGGTAGTTTGAGAGGGAGGAGCTCACATTCTTATATAGGTTAGGAGGAGCCAGGAGGAGCTGACTTTTTACAAAATGTGTAATAACAAGGGAGGGAGGAAACATAACTTATTGAACTTTGACCGTCTGAATGAGGCTGAAGGAATGTATGTCACTGTAGCAAAACCATTATAAAGTGAATTTTTCACAGTCACCACCTGCAAAACACTAAACTTTTACAGCACATTTTTGAAATACTAACACACTTTGTTCAAAACATTTAAAACACAATCAAAACAGTATGATGAGGTAAATTTTTATTAATGTGTATAAGATGCGATGTGGATGAAAAAAAATGGCCAATTGGAGACGACAGGGTGTGAATCTTACAGTTTTTGTCAATCGCACTTTTGTCAAAAATCTAACACTTTTTCCAATTTCTTGGATACAATTCACATGAACCAAAGACAATTTGTTCATTGAACTATAATCACTTTTTCAAAATGACACAACTTAACATCAAAGTATAACCATTTCAAAATGCAATTCAAACATTACATTACAATTGATACAACTGCTCAAAATGACAAGTAATTGTTGCATTACTCTTAAAGCGTAGTCTTATGGAAACTGAGGATGAGCATGTTCAGATCATGAAAGTTTCAGGATGACGACAATGATTGACACCCCCTGTGACACCAATTCGTTACTGATGATTGATTGGACTTTGTGGTATGGGTAAGTGGCATCCACAACAACATCTGTAGTAATACACTATGGAGCATGCAGGTGGGCACCATAGAGGTCAAGTAGGAGAAAGAAGAGGAGGAAAACGTGGTCAAAGAATGGCAGGGGACAAGCACCCCGTTTGAGAGGTGGCCATAGGCCCTGTTTGAGAGGTGTGGGGGAATGGGGTTGAGGACAAGACAGCAATGGCAAAGAGTTTTCAATGTGATTAGAGCAATGGTTGTAGATCATGTCATCAATCATGGCATGACAATGATTGAGGCAGCGAGAATGACACAACCAAACCTTAGAAGATCAACCTTACAACAGGCTTTATCATTAGAACTTTCCACAATAAGAACCGGTAAGTCTTCAGAATGCACTACAGTAAACATTACAGTACTGTAGGCTACTCTTACTGTAATTGTCAAATGACTGTACACTGCATGCCAATGTGCAGCACAGAGTAGGTAAGGGGACTATGAAAATGTGTTTTACAGTATGATGACATGTTCTTTCTGTCATATTCCCTACAGAATTGAGACTAGACCTGTTCAAGGCAATAGAGAGAAATGTGTGTGGGCTCATTCTCTTTGGTTTTGATCGCTTCATCACCCATTAGCATTAAAAGACTTAAAATTATTATTTATTTTTTCACAAATCCTGCCCTATACTCATTTAAATGCACCAGAGAATATGCATAAGTCCAGATTTGCCTACGCCTACATTTCAAGGCTGCTCCACCACGAGCGTAACTGGGATGGAGCGTAGCGACAGACTCCAGTGGAGAGGGAGAATAGCATGCATCCAGAATGTGCGCAGTTTTCATATTTTGGAGATGATTGGGCCTTAGCTTTTATAGGAACTGGTTTTACTATTGCTTTGTAGGCCAAGTTGACCCCAATGGTCAAGCCCATAAACTAAGACAATGGGGTCTTTTATTTGGGAGTGAAATAGTTTTCTTATTTTTTTTGTTAAGGTACTCAAAACCCACGTTCAAGGAAATATGTCAACTTCTCCTCCTTATATTAGTACTAAAATTATTGTAACATTCAGATATGTTCTGTATTATTTTGTTTAGAATTACTCTGTCTCCCTTGGGCTCTTTCTGTCGTTGTCGCCTAACAATCAAATCCCTTGAAGTGCAGCATATGCGCACTGCCATTATTGAAAAATCTGAATTGTTTGACCTCTAAGCTTGCAGGGCATAATATGTCAGTACACAGTGTAGAGAAAAGAAGCTAACACATGCTGACATTCTTGGAAGCAATGGCTAAATTGTTATTGGGTGACGTGGAGAGTTTTGGGCCCTGTGGCACAGAGAGGCATTAATGCCATCGCCTTCAACTTTCACCTTTCGCCTGACTGGTGATTACTGCGGTAAAGGCTACCGACTTTGCCATCCTCAAGTAATATTATAGTTAGATCAAAATGGAGCATAAGATAAAGAGGTGTGCCAATTCTAATTATTTATTTACTTATTTTTATAGCTCATACTCTGAAGCAGTCGTGGAGAGACTTTAATATTGATTTTATGTTTCTTTTTAGGGGTTTTTCTATCTTCAAATGGCAAGCATCTGTCAGTCTGGGAAAGCTACAAAGTTGTTGAAGACTTCTGACCATATTTATGGAGATCTGTTTATCCAAAAGTTAGAAAGACAAACAGTGTTGGGCCACTGTGACATAGAGCAAGTCCAAATTAATTATCGTGCCATAAGTGCTTCTTACAGTTTTCCACAAAAGTGCAGAAAAACTGTATGTGTGCTTGCACTGCTATTTTCTGTCTTGAGTATGTATGTGTGGTTTATAAGTGTGTGTGTTTGTGTGTGTGTGTGTGTGTGTGTGTGTGTGTGTGTGTGTGTGTGTGTGTGTGTGTGTGTGTGTGTGTGTGTGTGTGTAGGCTGTGCAAAATTACTTGGCAGTGTAAGACGTGAGACTGTAAAACACTTGTTAAAAGTGCCATCTAGTGCCATATGCCTGTTGTAATTCACATAATCCTCTTTAAAACGTTCAAAGATCTTTAGTATATGATGTGTTACCAAAGTTGATAAGATGGAAGATTTAACTACTGCCAAACAAAATCTTGGGACACATAAGGAGATATGGTAAATTGTGTTTTTCCATATCTAAATTCATACATGGATGCAAAACAGTACAGAGAATAGTCATTTGATAGTGTACTTGGTGTGAGGCAACATTTAGAATAATCAATTCACAAGCGACTTCAGTGTTTTGGGCAAAAACATCATGGCAGCCATTCAAACAATGAACATCTTATTTGATGATTCAAAAATATTCCACTTTTTATTTAAATCATCAGCTGTATTTATACATCTTGTATGCAGTATAAAGACCACCATCCGTGAAACCGGTGGTGGCAAGCTACATTGTAGCCACACTGAGCCATCACTGATGAAGCAACTATGGATCATAGTGATGGTATAGATTTATGTCACAAAACCTGAACTTGGTTTCGGTCAATACTCTGATGACCATCCAAACATCAGTGGGTGCTACCACTGGTTACCACCTGGCATTAATGACAGACACTACCACCACCACCAGGTAGTTACTGTCATCGTTTCAGTATTATGTCTGAACTTCTCCTGAAACCAGCAGTCCGTTATTAACTGATGACTAAATCAACCACAAACTCACTTCTTTCTCATAACTAATCTGCAACAGTCCACTATCTTCTTTGGACTGTGTGCTTGATTTAATAATAATAACAATATTATTATTATTATTATTATTATTATTATTATTATTATTATTATTATTATTATTATTATTGTTATTATTATTGTTATTATTATTATTATTATTATTATTATTATTATTATTATTATTATTATTATCAACGCAATAATCAGATTATCATATGCCAACACCTAACTCTAACCATAGCTGGAATTGTAATTGTAATTGAATGTTTGTTATAAAAATAGGTTACATTATTGTATATTCACACGAGAAAGGGATTTTGTTCAACTTTTTAATAAAGGTTGGGATTCTAACATTAGGATTTGATCCTTTCATAAGTTTCAGGAAGGACGGTGGATGCTGTAGCAGTTATTGCTACTGTACGTATGTTCATTTGTAATGCAAGTGAAACCACCCAAATGTTCCTTCAACCCTATGACATACTATCACTTCTGAAGACATTTCCTTATAAACTCTGCTTGCAAACGCACACAGAAAAGAGGGTGAAAAGCATTCCAGACTAAATCCAATTTGACCACAGCTACACACCAAATGACCCTCAAGTCATAACATCTTCAGTACAGATAAATGTCTTGATTTGTGTGTGTGTGTGTGTGTGTGTGTGTGTGTGTGTGTGTGTGTGTGTGTGTGTGTGTGCGCACACTGGAGATGTCTTCAGTACTCAGCAGGGGACCATTTTTATTCAACTTGACAAGAGGTGTTTCTTTTCACCTCACTGTCGTTTGGCTCTTGATCTCATTGCCAAGGAAATATGTGCGTTACGTTAAAGCGACCCCCACTGCTCAGGAACCATTAGGATGTGTCGGTAAAAAACGAAATCAAAACACAGAAACCCTAGGCTGCTTCGAAGTGTAGACATCACAGAGCAACTTTTTATAGTAAAATTAGGGCAATGATAAAAGGAAAGTGTGGAATTAATTTTAATGAGGAATATTTATTAGGTGTACTGTGCATATTAATATTAAGGCTAATATTCAAGTTGAAATAAGAGCACTGCCTATGAAAAAAAAACAAAAAACAGATAAGCACATTTGATTTCTATTTAAGTGTATAATTTTAATTGAGACTAACTTCCGGGATTTATTCAGTGTGTGCTGGACTATGAACCTTGCTGGATCTTAATCACTATGGCAATTATTGCTGAACAACTAACGTGTTCACGAGCAGGTTTTTCTCTGGCTTGAATCTTTGCGACTGCTAAAGCCCCGCCTCCTGACCAATCACTTCTCTTAGAAAATGACCTGCTCATTGTTAGAAGATCCTGGTTATTGCAGATCTGACAGCTGCGTTTAGGAAAGAAGATTACTCATGGATGAATAATGCTCAAAGTGTTTTTTTCATTGATTCCCTCAATTGTTAGTTAGAGGGTGATTTGCTCCTTTCTTACTGCAGGGTGAGCCCAAACACCTCACTCCAATTTGATGACGTGTTCCCACTTTGATGATCAATTTGACGCAGCACTGAGCTGGAGAAGCCGCACGTCCAGGAAGCTCCCCGCCGTGATTGACATGTAAACAGACATACATACAAAGATGAGAATTTCAACGTCCTTTGCGCAGTGCTATGTATGTATTATCTACAGTCTATGTATGTACCGGCGAACGCCCCGCCCCCACGCTCTGTCTCGTGTTTATAAAGCAGCATGAGCTCAGCTACGGAGTGGGTGGGAGGAGGGCGGGCCGTCCTCTGGCCCTACTTCACCGTTTGGGAGGAAGAAGTCAGTGTCCCGTCTATAGACACGCCCACTTGTGAATATGCATAAGTAGGCCACAAATCAGCCTGCTTGTGTAGAGTTGCTCAGAAAATGACTTTTCAGAGGATAAAACACTGGAAAACAGGCGAGTTTTAGTCTTTCCGTCAGTCTTCCCCAGGGCAGCTGTGGCTACAATAGTAGTTTACCACCACTAAGTGTGGAGTGAAAGAATATTCCCTTAATTCTGTAAAGCGACTTTGAGTGTCTAAAAAAGCATTATATAAAATTGATGTTTATTATTAGTATTATTATTATTATTATTATTATTATATAAAGTTATTTTTATTTTATAAATTTAATTATATTTGATACCTTACAGTATATGTACACCATACTTGCTGATCTGGGTAAAACTGCTGCACTTCTTCCTAACTTGTATGACGAGTCCATTTTTTAACTGCTTTTCAAACAAGTTTATATTATTACCTAATGCACTTAGTGCACTACATTTGGTGCACTTACGTAAGTTGTAAAAAGATGTTGACCATCTGTATATCACCAAACCATCACAGTCAGATCATATTTGTCAACTGTGCCACATTAACTCTTTCCTTGGTGTTTCTGTCTCTATGTCCATCATGGTGAATTCCAAAGAAAACCTCCTCATCTTTCTTTGCCTTCTCCAACTCAGACATCTGTCTCTGTCTCCAAATCAAATGTAAGTGCAGCTATCACTACTTTTAAGTAAACCTTAAAGCTTGGGGCCATCCTTCTGTCACACAGACACTCCACACTCACCTCCAATCATGGTTGAGCCACTGCCAAATAAAGTAACTTAGTGTAGCTTCACTCAATCTGCACCTTGCAACTCATTCAGCTTATGACGTCAGGTTTTTTGCAGAGGAAAAAAATCACATAAAAAATCCAAGTAACTAACACATTTAAACTGATTGTTGTTGCACTAAATGACCGCACTAAGGTAATTCCTAAAAACTATCAGCAAACAATTTTAATACGGAGATCCACACACATAAACGTCCATTAGAGATGCTGAAAACATTTAACTCATCATCTACTTTTGGTTTTGCCTGCTGCCAGTTTACCTTCCTGCCTTCTCAATGGCCACGGTTACATCATGTTTTTAAATCAGAATTAGTTATTCTGAATTGGATTATTTGGAATTAAAGTGTTCTGCTTCATGTTTACATGGAAATAGTAATCCCAAATTGAGGTTTACATGGAAAACAGGTTTATTCAGCTTTATTGAATTCCGCTTTAGGTCTGGTGGTTGGAAAGAGTGATGATTGGAAAGGGGCAAACGTGACGTATCACGTTTATCAGGAAAAACACACCAGAAATCTTTTATTGTCGGCTCCAACATAGAAGATCACATAATAACTGTTTTCACCTTTATTTTGATTGTAGTTTTAAAACAGCAGCTTGACAATAACACAGCTGAGGTCAGCGGAGGTCAGCTGAGCAGGAGAAGGAAGATAGGAACAAATCACCGGGAAATAAAGCCCAATAAAACATAAACCAAGAATAAATATTTGCTCCCTGATAAAGACAGTAGCTCTAACAATCAGTACAATGGGTTTTATTATCACCTGTCCGATAAAGCCTGTACTGTTTCCCGATGTCCATGTGTGTAATAAGTCCGTGTGTGTCCGTGTAAATGTCCGCACGTTTATGCTTCCGTTCATCCACTCTTTTCATTATATCCACGTCTTCTAAGGCTCTTATTAGAGAAAAAGTCTCGGCTCCAGTCCGGGCGGCCATCTTGGATTAAGTCATCACCAGCACGTCATTGCGGCAAGTCGAGCATGCGCAGAACAACCGGAATTAACTTAAAGCGGAATTAAGTGTTTACAAAATAGAGGAATTATTTAATTTGTTTTTAAAATCAGAATAAACCAGCCACCTAATACAGACTTAAATTTAATTCAGAATTAAATTTGCATTCAGAATTAAGTGTTTACAAGGTCATTTTAAAGAGGATTTAACTTTCATTCTGAATAAAAGCTCCCATATAAATGTGGCCACTGTCTACAGCTTTCACACAGGCCTGACTTTCAATGATGTGATGCTGCAGGATCATGTCCTTCCTTAGGGGGGGTCGGGCGGGCTGGGGCTGCATATGAACTTCAATGAAGGTGAAGCTGGCCAATTCCAGGGCGGATGCCGCGAGCACGTTACTCAGGTTGGTGCTTGTTACAAATCATTGTGGTGTTCATGCAGGTGATGTGACATCCTTGTCTCCGAGGTGATGTCAGCTCACCTTTGCAGCAACACATTTGGACATGCCTTGTGTGTGTTTTGAAGATGATGAGCAGGTGTGTTTGCTTGTCGTCCAAGTGTGCATAATTTGAGCTTGCATCATAATAACCCGCTCTTTATCTGGTATCAAGGAATCATCAGTCTTTTAGTGTTTTCCATGCTGGGTGTGTACCTCCTCTGACTTTGAGCCAGTGTGTGGTCTTGTGTGTGTTGACACCACTGGCTGTCAAATGCGATTTGAGGCCAGTTCAGTCACTGTCATGGTTGAGGCCAGCTAGGTTGTGGGGCGTCTGTGTTTATCAGCTCTGTTAGATCTGCCCGGCTCAGAGCAGAGCACAGGGGAGCGATCATCATCTCTTCCAGCAGGTAAAGAACATTAATGCGACAGGAAAGGACCTCCAACCACACAGAAGCACGCATGTGCACACGTCCTTGAAGAATAAAAAGTTTCTAAATTGATGACCAATGTCAGTGCTAGCGAGTCTTTCGTCGTACATCTAGATTATTCTTTTTTTTTTTTTTTAAAAACACGTGTTAAAGTTTGATCAGAAAATGTAAAATGAGATCGTCAAAGTACATGTTTTCAAAGCTTTTATGAACAAATTCAACAAGCATTGAACATGTGGTAACTTTTTCACATAAGTGATGATCATCTTTGAACCTTAAATTATTCATTGACTTTCAGATTCAGTCTGGTGTTGCATTTGATATCAAGTAAGAGTTAAGCAATGGTTACTAAACTGAAAATTATTAAAACTTCCATACACAGATCTAGAAGGTCTAAATGTCCCAATGGCTCAACATGTTCTTGATGTCTTTATCACTTATTTCATACACTTTTTCAAGTAGAATCAAAGGTTGTTTTTTTATTTTTTTTTAAAGGCTTTTGTAAACCAAATCAGGATAATAATACCCCATTAAACACACTGGGAAATATCTAGCATTATTGGTCTAAAGCAGTGGTTCTCAGTACCCCCTTTCTATTTTTTAATCTAAGTACCCCCTAATGTCTGACTACAACATTTTACTCAGAAGTCTGTGAAAAACTATACAACTAACTAACAACTATAGATCATAAAGATGGAATTAATGAGTGATAACACACAATTTAAATAATCTCATTTTGTAAACAAGTGGAATGAAACAGTATTTAGTACTTCCTGAATAGATTTACTTCTATAGCTTCTATCATCTCCCTCCTGATGTGGGACCAAGGCTAACTTTTGTATTTTCAGTTCATGTTGTAAAAACGATCATTTCTGTCATCATATTGTGTAATTTGTCTGTATTGTTCTGTATATTTTCCTCTTATTTTGTTGTCGTCTTGTGAGTTGCTGGTAATATTGAGTATAATTATCATTTTTAACTAAAAATAAACATTATAAAACTTCATATTTTTAATCTATACTATAATTTCAGGATGGTTTGTGTGTGTGTGTGTGTGTGTGTGTGTGTGTATGTGTGTGTGTGTGTGTGTGTGTGGAGCAAATATCTCCCCGACACAGTGTGAGTTCAACCTGGAACTTTGTCAACGGCTACCAAATACCCCAAGTGTGTGTATCTGTTATTTTGGAGTAATTTGGTCACTTCCAAATGTTTATTTAATTTTATTTCACTTCTGGACGGCGCAGCAAGTGAAACCTATTCAACTTTTGACCTCAGAGTTTGAGGGGGCGCTAGCGCACCATTTGTTGAGAGATGACTTCCGGTATCCATCTTGATCACAGTTGAGATGACTTCCGGTATCCATCTTGATGGCAAAACAGATGAACTGTGAATCAATTGTTACTCATCTATTGGCATCCACGTTAATCAATCTGCAGGGAATGTTGTAAGTTTGTTATTGTCACTTTATGTCTGTATATAATAAAATATCATTCACTATTTTTTCAGTATTGTTTGTTAAACTACGTGTTTGTTGAAGATGAACCAGCTCCATGTAACCAGCAATTGTATTGTGTGTCACAGTTTGCTCGAGCAGAAAGGTGGGACGTACTATTCCGGTAAGTAAACATGCATGTTTATTCCTGAACAACGCTCATATTTTCACCACGTAAGCAAAACAAAAGCACATGAGGCTTTTACTTCGTAGCAGAGCATCACACGCTGGAGTAGTCAAGCCCTTTATAGCGCACAGGGAGAATACCCGGAAATGCCCACAAAGTCCGTTTAAACATGCACATAGTTTATAGTGCACAAGGACAATCTCCGGAAATGCCTGCAAAGACCTTTCTTGATTTATGTCAGCATCGGCAGTTAAGAAATCAAAGTTTATCACATGATGCCTTAGGTTATACACGTAGATGCTGCATTGACTGCTGCAGCCAAGAGAGAGAGAGAAATGATGTGCTTATATATTAGTCATCTTAGTGCTATTCTTATATTCTTAATTAACATTTTATCTTATTGGTACTGGTATTCTCATTGTTATTGCAATTACCTTATTATTAGGTGGCCAAGCCCGCGGGGCCAGGGAACCGCGTATGTAAGCATATGCGGTTCCTAGGACCAGCGGTGCGAGGAACCCTATTGTAATCGTTCCGATTATTATTATTAGGGGGCCAAGCCCGCGGGGCCAGGGAAGTAATGTATTGAGGGCTGTGAAATTTACAGGGTAACTATAGAAGAGCACACAGATCACCCATACCATAAAGTGCACCACTAGGGGGCGCTATAATGAATGTAAACACAATTTGGCCTGCAACTTTCACATTTTAAATCACATCTTCCAAAACTTCATATCCACCTGTTCACAGCAAATGCCACGTTGGCCTGTGTCCTGACGCTCGCCACAAGTCCATCATCCTTCGTGACGTACTTCCACGGGCTCCGCGAAACCTGTGGGCCGAGTCGCGCGGGAAGGCTTAGGCCTAGGCTTATTATTATTATTATTATTATCATTATTATTATTATTATTATTATTATTATTATTATTATTATTATTAACAGACCTCTGTATGAACAACTACACCAAACTTGCCATATTTTTGCTCTTTTTATTGCATTTTTGCTACATTACTCCCATTTCTGTCACTTCTAAATTAAATTTCAATGCCTTTTTTGCACAAGACATTTTCCACCACTTTTCCCAACTAATGTCACATATGTTAACCCAATATTGTCACTATTAACCTCTTTTCACCCTATTTCTTGCTTATTTTTTACCATTTTAACCACATCCACCTTTTGTCATGCCCATTATTTGCCAGTTTTAACTAATTGTTCCAACATTGACACTTTGAACCCTTTTTTCTGTCTGTTTTTGGCCACTCTAATTTGCAATTTTTAATCAATTTCTGTGGTTTTTAAAAATCTCATTTCACCGCCTCTTCCACCTTTTTTGCTCGCTTTTAAACCATTTTATTTGTGATAGAAACAAGGATTCAAATCTTTAAGATGAATATATACTATGGCACAAATAATAATAAACATCCTGGATAACAGTGGATAGTATTCAGGTAAATAAATAAAGCCAGGATTTGGTGCTTCTTAGACACTTTTTGCAAAACAACAGAAGTTAAAATGTTTTCAAATCAATGGTGAGCTTATTCCACTACTTGATAAAATGTGATGAGCATGTGAAATTTTGTTATCTGCTTTTCCATAGGAAAATGATTATGGAGGAGTCAAAATTATTGTTATTACTCATTAAATTATTATTGTTTGTTCGTCATCACAAATGTTTTACCAATTGTAAGTATATAAAATATATCATTTATTATTTTATTATTATTATTTATAACCATAGGAGGAAGCTGAGATCTTGCTGCCAAGTAGGACTTTGGAATGAGTTTTAGGGCTGACATGATATTGGACAATGCCATCACCACTACTGACTTATGAAAAATGAACACAGCTTCTTTTCATTTTGATCCAGGACATTCAGCAGCTTTGCACCACTTTTAGCACACTACAATGTCAGGGACTTTCCCAAAAAGCTTCAAAATATTTGTGAAAAAGGGTCAAAACGATGAAAACATTAACAAAGCAGATAAGTCATGAAGTGTATTTAATGGCATATATACATAGAAATGCAATACAATAAAAAATACATTTTGTTTCAGAAGGGCCTTCTAACACCTCTAAAGGTCACCTTATAGTGGAACATATAAAATGATAAACAATATTTTAAGTAGTAATATGAGAATAGTAGGGGAGGGTGAATAGAACAGAATATAATTATATATATAATGAAATTACTCCTGCACGGAGGAACAGCAACATCCGAAAAACGTTTTACAAATTTGGGAGAAGAACCTCCGAACGTTTTCAAACTTCTTGGGGATGGGGCAGGGGACGTCTTCCACTCCAAGTTCATTCTTTGAGGAAGTTGATTTCAGACTCTCATCACAATGATCAGGAAACTGTTCTGGAAATGAACAGATTCCTGAATCATTTTGAGTTGAAGGAAGATGGAGTTCATTTCCCCAAATAAAACATTGCAAAATAAAACAATAAAACCAAATACTCCTTTTTTATCAAGGAAACAGGATTTTGGTGAAATCGATTAATAGCAAGATCATATAGGCTACACTTATACTTTTTCACTTTTTAACAGAATTTTAAGCAGAAACCAAGGAGTTCAACCAAGATTTAACCCCGGGAACTCCTGCGCCTGGAGCAATGATGAGGTTTATGCACTTAACATTCACTTTCTCACGCTCAGTCTCTAACGCTCACTCAGTAGGAGGTGGGGGGAAGCTAGCTGACGGTTCTCTCAACCCTCACGCTACTCATAATCCAAGGGTGTGTATTCATTATTTTTGACTTTTTTGGTGATTACGTTTCAATAATTTTATTTGAAACTAAATGCGGGTTAAACCGAAAGGGACATGCGAGGTGGGAGGAGCATCTGAGCCACGTGATGCTGAGTCACCTGAAATCTGAAAAGCCCACCTGGCTAGCAACGCTGCGTGCGAGGCAACAGAAACAGGTGAAGAACGAAATAATTGGCACACTACTAAAGGCAACATAAAACAATAAATATACAAAAAATGGACAAATGACATAAAACAAAAAACTAAACAATATTTATACAGGAAGTACACAAAACGACAACAGAAATGCACAAAAATATAAAAAAAAAAGGCTCCAAAAAACACACAAAATGATTTCAAAAAACATATGTTACAGAAAAATACACCAAACAATAAAAAAAAAAATATGAAAATGACTCAAAATACACAAATACCCCCAAAAAAACAAAACAAACTAAAATACACAAAATGACTTCAGAATCACACTACAATGGCAACAAAAACAATAATTATACAAAAAATGCACAAAAACGCAACAATTTATTTAATAGCCTTTTCCTAGAAACTCAAAAACACTTTACAGGTTAAAACAACAAAAACAACAGAAATGTAAATCAGAAAAATAGAAAGAACATCAGATGCTGTCATTTGTTAATCTTTCTTTCTCACAAGTACCCCCTGTAGTGCCATCACATAGCCCTAGGAGTACACGTACCCCCATTTGAGAAACACTGGTCTAGGGTATGTCCATATGTGGCTGTAGCAAAATGGATTAGAGAAAATAACTTTCATTAGTGAGCATTTCCTGAAAACTCTGATTTGCGTTCACCTGACGCTCAAAATTCCCTAGAAATCCTGACTGAATTAGCATTTGTGAGAATTGTTTATATCAATGATTAGTTTACACATTGAATTTGCTTTTAAAAATAAAATCAAGATAGGTGTGTGAGAAAAAAAGATGTAAAAGAGAGATCAGGGGGAAGTAAGAAGAAAAAGGAAAGTTTGAAATTCAGGGTGATACAGAAGAGTGGAGGTCATGATAATGACTGTGGACAGGTCCAGAGGAGCAGACCGCTAAGCCGTGAGTTCCACCACTAATATGATTAAGAAGGATAGGATTCTCCCTGCAGGAGTGGACACACACCAGAGCGAGACAAAGGGAGAGACGTCTCTGCTTCGCTTGGCAATACACCCGCAGGACTCGGTTTTCGTGTGTCTGTGTGCACATGTTGTGCTACAGCGAGGGTTGTGTGTCCTCACTGATATAGGAAGATTAACTACAGCAACTTTTTGCCAGCACTTGGAGTGTGAAGATGCTCTAGTTTCTGTGTGATTTTAAGGTATCTTTGTAATAAACCTAGATTTAGCCAGGTAGCTTTTGTTAATGTTTTTGGGAGCAGGTTTAGCATAAATACACTAAATAACCTGGAGCAGTCAGAGAACGCAAACCTCCAATCGCCAAATATCCTCTTAGCCAGATATTGGCATTAGTCTGGATCAGTCTGAACTTGATCTTGTAAGAAAGTTATACCACGTGGCTGTTCTGTTGTTTGATCCAAACAGAAAGTGAAAGAAAACTTTAAAGGTATTGTGGACGATGTTTAAAAAAGAAACGCCCACTCCACATTTTGAAAAAAAAAACACGCATGCGCAACACGCCTACGCGTGCGGGAGAGCGTGCACGAGCCCCGTTTTCCTCGTGCGCAGCTCTGTTTACAAGTTGGTGTGGACATCGGTCATACAAGCTTACCTTACAAAAGAAGATTTGCATTTTTCCCACTGTCAGACTCGCCACCGGTAAGTGAAAATCTATTTTCAAAGGACCCGGTGCGCACCGGGCACGAGCACGTACGACGGCCTTTCGTGAACATGATTGACAATTAGGAGGACCAATAGTCTTGATGATCCACCAGGAAGCTAAACATCGTCTACAATACCTTTAAAGGTCCCGTATTATGCTATTTTTCACCCATCTCAATTTGTTCTAAGAACCCCAACAACTTAGTATTTCTGGTTATTTCTCCAAACCTCTGCCCTCTGAAAAGTCACTTTCAGAGCGCCCCTAAGACAGGCCCTTTTTGGGCCCTAATGCATATGCACGAGTTCACAGCAACAGCAGCAGTAAATCATTAACAGTCTTCCTTCTTCTCCTTACTCGTCTGATCACAGAAACAGTCATTTTAAGACAATAGTCCATTGTTTTGTCCTACCGCTGCATCGCATTGGGTCACAAACATGTCAGATCATCCCATAAAGGTGATACAAGGCCGTGTAACGGCTCCTAAAAGTGAAACTGATTGAGTGCTCTGCGATTTATCCATATACTGGTTTATCTATAAAGTGAACGTAAAGATATTAACTGTAATATCAACCTACTTTTGCTAAATCTGTGTGGTAGTCTGAGACGGTGGAGTTCACATTCTTATAGGGTAGGAGGAGCCAGGATTGTCAGGAGTTTCCCCACTTATGACATCATAACAAGAGAAAAATCCAACCCACCAGTATGGAGCTGACTTTCAATAAAATGTGGGAGAGAGGAAACAGAATTTTTTCAACTTTGGCCAAAGCAATGTATATCACTGTAGCAAAACCGTAATAAAGTGTTTTTTTTCGTCATAATACTGCCCCTTTAAGACTAGAGAAGGGAATGCACAAAGTCACCAGTAGAAAGTGTTGTAGAACCAGCACAAAGAGCTGAACATGGGGATTTATTGATTTTTCAAACTAATCCATTCACATATTTCCTGAAAATGTTAGTTTTAGAGTTAGACTGTTAACAGACAAATTAATAAATTATTCAAATAATGGAGGCAAAAACACAACATCCTTGGGGGTGGTAAGAAAAGTTTATTTCCACTCAAATCATTATTATAGGTCAATTACAATATATAATCATAAGAAGTTAATAGAAAATCATGCAAGAGAAAATCATCAAAATATAAACAATAGAACGGCCTATAGTCTTATTTAATTTTAATTTTAATTTTGAAGTTTGCAGATTTTTTAAGGTAATATTAAACTTGCTTCAACGGGGAGGTAACTTTTGCAGTTTTTCTTAAACTGACTTCTTAAACTTATTGGGAATCAGTAATAATTTAATAAACAATAATACATTATTTAAAAGAGGCATATTTCTTATTAACTTTTATTTAAATCTAAAACATTTTTGTAATTAAAACAATTTTTGCTTTACATCATTAAAATAACTGGTCTCATTTAATTACAACTTAAGTTATTCTTAGGTTTGTTCTTTACTTTGCAGCAAAACAACTTCCTTTCAGAAAAACCACTGCAGTGATTCGTTCTGATAGATATAAACGCAAGGAATACTTTATTATAACCCTGCTAAAGGGTTAAACTTTTAATTATAAAAATGCTCTACAGGTGGCAGAAGGTGGTTTTCATTATAAGAGCCTTAAATTAAAGATTTATATTTGTAATCAACAAATAATTTCTACACCTACAGTAAATAGAATCCTAAAATAACCCAAAATTTGTTAGAAAAAAAATTGTATTCCTTATTTTCCCCCAGAATGATATACCTTTACTATTGATTCTCTACCTGCTGCTTCTTTATCACCATGCAGGAGGTTCTTCTATGTCACATCTGTAGCCCACCTTTACCCACTATATTAGGTAAGGGCCTCCTCAGTTCTTTCTATACCATTATAGATTAATAAAGGTAATCTACTTTATTTAATTTACTAACTATTAAGTCCTATGTACTCTTTAAAGTGCTATATTAACTCTCATTAAACCTTTAAGAAACTCTGACCTAAGATGGCGGCGGACGCTAACTCTGCTCCAAGATGGCGGCGGAGGCTAACTCTGCTCCAAGATGGCGGCCGTATCCCCCGTCTGCTGGTCCAGGCCCAGTGTTCCGTGAGTGATGTCCGAAGAAAAGATAGACCCAAAGACGCTCTTCTAGCAGTCTTTTAGCACTTCAGTTATGACTAATCTTCACTTCCAGGCCGGAATTATGAAAAGTCCTCGTAGCAAGCTGAGTTAGCTAAACTACTCCTCTTGTGCAGCATCCACCTAGCCAGTGAATGATAAAGTCTGTGTGCCAACCCTTTTCAAAGTCTGACAAATACCTTACTGCAGGACGAATCTCGGGCTGACAAAGTCCATAGGTAATCCTCCAAGAAGCATGAAACAAGTGTCCATCACCGACCATTGTGTTAACGGTCCAGAAACTCACTTATTCTTTCAAACAGCGGCACACATCTCAACTTTTTTCCTCCAGTACTGGCAGTCAAGCTAGTGCATATCATTTGCATATCATTTCCGTTTTTTACTCACGTAAAGCTAATACAACAAATGACTGACAGCAGTTGTATACACAGCACTTCCCTCTAGCTCATCTCAATAAAACAAAAATAAAATACACCAAAACTATCTTATACTTTACATGTTTTTAACTTATACAGTACTTGGGTAATTTTAATAGTTATGAAATATTTTTAAACATAAATGAAACACTATTTTTACCCATATTTATATAAAATATTTAACTTGTTTATTTTTAAACTTTAATATACCTTTATCAATGTATTAACATATTTCTCTGGGTTACACATCTATATCACATTACAAAAATACAAGGGGTATTTAGTAGTAGTAGCAGATAAAAGTGGAATGTTAAAAAAAAAAAAAATACTACAAAATCTTTAATGATAGTGTTGGTCATCACAATTTCATTATTTTAATACAGGGAAATGACACATCCTGTTCTAAAAATTGTTATTGTATTTCCACTTCTATAGGTGTCTTTGAATTAATTCTATTTTTTACTGTTTTCTTGTTAAGACTCAACTCAAAGTTTCAAGTCGCTTGAGACCACATGAAAACATAATAATGCTTAAAGTTATATTATTTTTTCACTTCTTGTTCACCTTCTTAAATTGTCGAAGTTGGACGAGGTGATGAAGGGTAAAGTAGGGCTTAGTGCGATGAAGGCGAGTGATGGTGACACAGAGCACTGCCTGGGAGCTTCTTTGTGTTTCTGTCTGCAGAGACGGATGCAGCAGAGATTGAGTCCTTCACTCCTCTGTCCTCCCTGAAACACACACATTTTCACATTTTTAGTGTTTCCAACTTGGCAACTATTTTGCTATATTGACTATAGTGCATATATAATTTTTGCTACAGTGACTTTTTAAACCCCTTAAGCAGCCTTTCTATAAAGCAACTTTGTGCTTTGTCCTTATCTCTCTATTCATTCTGTATATAGGTTTTGGGTTTAAGGGCCTTTTGTTGGGAGTTATCCTTAAAAGAAAAGATGTTCATATAAAAAGCCCATGTTTAACATTAGGTTTAATGTCAAATCCAAACAGTCTCTGGTCAGCCTGAATCAGGGTTGGAGTCAATTACGTCTTCAAGTTCAATTACAACTAAATTATGATTGACAGGCATTTTTTCCAATTACAATTCAAAGTACAAATATTATTTTTCTCCAGAAAGTCAATTACAATTACGTTTTCAATTACTAAAGTTCAAATTCATTGAATCACAATCATTGAGCCTTTAATGAATAAGCCCATAAAACGTAACTGTTAGCTTTGTGTTAGCATATCTTACAATAACGGGCCAGTTTTGACCCATGTCTTAAATCAGCTGTTAAATACACAATCCATCATCGAATTTGTTTTTCATGACTTCCCTTGTGTGTTTGCTCCTGTACTCCTTCTGGCTTTTGTCTTGCAGGTCCGTGGGATCCTCAGTGTGGAGTTACAGAGTCTCAACAACTCTGTCTCCACCCTTTCCTCTGCACACACCCAACACAGCATAACGTGGATGGCTGTTCATCATAGGAATGGGATCCACACAAGGTTCCTGCTGCTTAACAGAAGGTTTTCCTTGCCGCCATGATGAATTTATGTTGGGTGTGGGATACATATGTATGTGTATATACGTATATATGCATATGTGTGTATCCATAAAATGAAGAGTCCGTCCTTAAGACTGCTCTGCTGTAAAGTGTCTTGAGATACCTTTGGTTATGATTTGGCGCTATACAAATAAAAGATTGATTGATTGATGACTTGGTTTCCTTGTTAGGCTTCCTTATCATTAAAAATATTGGTACTGATGTCTTTGGTTTGGGCGTCTGAGCCTTTTTTCTGTCAGTATACCTCTCCATTTCAATAATAAAAAAATAAAATCAAATAAAATGATACGCATGAGAACTCATAGGTAGTGGGAAAACCTGATACGCAACAAATTTTAATAATTGTTGTCTACATATGTTTAAGACATAGAACTCTTAACATGGTTCCACAGTTTTGTGTTTAATTTTATTGCAGACTTTATCTAAGTGCCAATTACAATTCTAAAGTCAAATATCTGAACTCAGTTACAATTCAGTTATGATTACAACAGCTACAGATGTTTTCAATTACAGTTACAATTATAATTGTGCCATAGTTGTAATTAATTATCATTTACGCAATTGTAATTGACCCCAACCCTGGCCTGAATCTTAATCTAGGTTCTTGTTGCCTAACATAATCTTAAATGTCCTCTTCCTTTTTTTCTCATTTGTGCTGCTTTCAATTCATGTTGGCATACACACCTAAACACACTTATGCACACATTCCCTTGAGTTTGAACACGCCCCCTCCAGCTCTGTACTTTGGTAGCATATGCTGAGTGCTCTGTGTCTCTGTTTCCTCAGGAGCCTGTCGAACTGAGGCCCCGGCTTGCTTTGCAAGCCTGGTTTATGACCAGAGCCAACTGGACAGGGCTGACGAATGGGCCCCTGAAGCTAAGGACATGGTTACGAAGCAGGAGGAGGAGGGTGATAGGAGACATGTATGAAGGTGGGGGACAGCGAGTCCCAGGCAATTAGAGCCCGAGTGTGGAGTGTAGTCTTGTGTGTTTAGGGGGTTTGTGAGTTGGACTTTGCTAATCCATTATCGCCAGGCCTTGCTTTAGGTGGTGTGATGTCGAGGCTCTGAACGCCGATAGTGCCGTGATGTGACAGACCAAGGGTGTCCGCGGTACATTGGTGTGTTTTGATGAGGCGTCCTCATGCACATCTGATGTGCAGTAATTGCTGCCCTTTCAGTTAACCGTTAGAGATTGTCTTAAGAGGGGAAACTCAGTCGCGGCAGCCCACACTCTCTCGGCTGCTGCCAAACTTAACTCCTATATCTCTAGGGGCAGTTTAGTACTTCAGAGGGTAGTGTTAGTTCAGGGGGAAAGCCAAGCATTCATGCTTTGTGTTTGGCACTCTGACACGTTGTAGTGAGCTGTGAGGAGTTTATTTTTGGCTTCGTTGACTTCCTGCTGAGCACAATCCCTGTTGTCTTTGTGTAATCAACACCTTCTCACAAGCAACTCATCTCCACCAGTAGCATGTAGAACGTGTCTCATTTTAAAGGTGTAGTGAGCTAGATTTTACTGATACACACATTGTGAGATGTCAAACCACTTAAACTGTCACAAAATAAACTATTGGTCATTTGTGATCGGCTCAAGTTCATCTGTTCCCAACTGGTTATTTGTTTTAAACATTTAGTAACCTTGTTTGCCATTATAGAATTCTTATTTTACTTTCTTTAGCTAAAATTCTGTAACCGTACAGATCTTAAATCTTTGAAGTGGATTGGCTAAATGTGAAGAATAACAATGTGTTGGTGGTACATTAATATTAGAGGTTATCTCTCAGTTTCATTCTTCAGGATCATCCATCATACATATTTATCAGACTCTTCTAATCAGAGGTGACTCCCCAGGATCATAAAGAGCATTGGCAGGTTAAATGCAGTGATGGTCAGAATTAGGGGCCAATAATGCCTTTTGACCTATTCCTACCCACTTCCCCTAGTCATGTTATTAAAATCAACGTCCTTCCAGTCACAAGTTTGCTTCTCTTACCGTTGGTCTACTACTGCTCCAAACTACTGACAAATCAGACAGTAGAGGCCCAGATACAGGATAAAATCTATATAATAACCTATATAATAGGCAATCGCATCCCAACCGCAGCAGAAAAATTAACAATAGCCCAATCTCATGTATAGATATGTCACATTTCCATAAGAAACTTGTGATCTTAAAAACAATGATATAAACTTTTCTCTCAGTTTTAAAGATTTCTGTAATTTAACTCAAAAATCCATGTAACTTGTAGTTGCTTAAAAACCAAAGAGGATTAAAGGACGCAAGCACATCACACCAGTTTTAAGGTCTCTGCATTGGCTCACTGTGTGTTTCAGGATTATTTTAAAGTTATTTTATTATTTCTAATTACCTTTTCAATAGTCTTGGGCCTTTCTAATTATCTGATATGCATTTACACTATAAACCTTTGCAGGTCCTGAGGTCCTCGGGCACTGGCCTTGTCATCTTATCAAAGTCTACCCGCATTCCTGTTATTCTTTTCAATATATATGTATTTAAATGTTAACACACCTGTTGTGATGTTTTGTTAGTATTACTATCAATATGGTTTATTTTTTATGGCATTTTACCAACTAATTTTGGTATTTTATGAAACAGAAATACCAGTTAACTTGTATGTAAACAAAAATAGCTAATGCTAACACACCGCTAATAATGTTAAAAATCTCAGATCTACTGTTTTTGATTACATATCATAGTGTAACTTCTATCCATCAGCTCCCAGTTGACAAGTGGGGAAATAACAGTTTAATCCCCGTACTTGAGGCTGCACAGACGTAAGTAGGTAACATGCGTAGCGACTCACCTCTGGATCCGTTTTTTTTTTTTTTACCCTTTGAACTGCCATTTCCACATCTCAGCCTTCTCTTCAACTCTACGACTGTTGTGGCCTCGAATGATGTGGAAATTATAGCTCCGGATACATTTTGTGGTAATAAAAAAGGGACCGAAAGTATCTGCTTTCTCTATATCGTTCCACGACGCATCACAGCGTTGGCATACAGACGCATTTTAACACAAAATAAAGTCCATACACTTGTCAGACGCTAAAATCGTTCACAAAATATACCGTTAAGGAAGGTTCAGTTTTGGTTTCCGATTTAAAATTTTTTCCGATTTTTTCCCCCCCACACTTTCAAAAAAATTGTACACACAGTGCATACAGGATTCTGGCTGGCGACGCCACTGTTTGGCACAAGCTTCTTCTGGACGTGCACAGTGAGGTATGCAATCGGTCTATTGCTGAGAACAAACTTGTAATGAATTGTAAATTCCTGTGATTTAACTTTGTTAAGGTGGGATTTCGTGAGATTTCAGCGAGATAGGTCAGAAAATTTTCAAAGGCACAATTGAAATGATAATTCTATTTATTTTAATTGTGAAATGAACAAAACCACACTTTAGAGTCATTCTAATGCTAGTACACAAATGTCAAAATGGACACATGTCAGTGTAAAATCTTTACGCAGCTCTGGACCACTGAACATGGAAATCCAGGCTTATTGTTTTTGGCAATTGAAAATTGCCAAAAACATTGTAATCGTAGGTGTTCCTGTTATTTTTCTTCCACAACTCCTTTGTCCTAGAACTCCTCCTAGGTTACAAATGCAGTGCTAATGACACATATGTCATCTCATGGGGGCAATGTCAATGATTATTTGTCGACTTTTTTGAAGCCAAAATGCCAAGGTCAAGGTCGGGTCAAGTGTCAAAAAATGAAATTTTCCATATCTATATATTTATATTTATTACAATATTTATTGTACAAGTTTGATGCTTACATTTATGAAAAGCTCATCTCAAGTGGAGTATTTTATTTAATTAGACCGAAGCTGTACGACCTACTAGTAAAAAGATTGGCAGGGATCACAGTTCATGACGTCAAAAAAAAACTAAAAAATATTTTTTTCTCCTATAATTTGTCCACAATTGAGACAGTGCTCAGACAGGTACCATTGAACAACATTTCCTTTCAATGTGTGACCTTGACATTCGCTCAAGGTCATATTTAAGGTCATGGTCAGTCTTCTGTTTTTCCTGGATTATATAACTTTTATAACAATAAAGAAAGTTTCTTTATTGTCTTTAGCGCTGTCGTCCTGCTTGTAGTGTTATCCCGCCCACTAGCTAGAGAACGTAGCAGCGGCCACGCTGTATCAATTCACTAATGCACTCTGAATGTACGTATAGCATTTAGCATAACACGGTTGCGTCCAAAGGCAGCTCTCTGCGCTGTTTTCATATTGGGGAACTAACTGCGCATGCGCAAACACACAAAGACACGCTATGGGGCTGTGGGAGAGGGTGTGGCCTCCTCCTGCCTTACAGCGGAGTGAGACTGTAACGACGAGGTGACGTTACACATGGACTGTTATAATGTATACATGGTAAATTGTGTGAACAGACTGGCAGTGCTTAATGAAATTAAGAAGACACATTCTGTTGTATTGATTTAATGAATTTGCTTAAATTGACATCATGAGGACAGGTGATGAAGCACATGGTTCAGGCCACAGGGTTTCAGCATTCATCTAGTGATAAAAACAGAAAATACATTTTAAGATAATTGATAAATAACTTAGCAGTGACATGATAGATAAAACCATTAAATATGTTCTCTTATTCTGGGTGTGATTGAAATGCAATATACAGCAATGCTTACCTGTGCATGGCCTATTCCTCTTTCCTGTGGTGTCCTGGTGAAAGAATTCCCCGGGGGCTGTGGACACCTTTTTATAGTTCCAGGTGGGAGAGACCAAGAGGGACTAAGGAACAGGGGAGCTTGATGTTTAGAAATCAATGTAAATAATTAGTTTAATCATTTAGGGGATCTGAATAAGGGTAATTATATTAATAAAGGGTTATTGTTTATGATGGTGTCTGTTAAGAATTATTTGTGTAAATATTTATGTTGTACTTTTAATATGTAAATCAAATGTCACCCCATGCTTGGTACAGGCTAATTAAGGATGCACCTGTATATAGGGACCTCCATTCTGGTCAGTAGGAGTTGAGTGGAGATTGAAATGCACTGTGCTTGTGGTGCCAATGGAAAATAATAAGACAAAAACCTGATGCATCAAAACTCTGGAGCCTGGTTGCCTCATTGACTGCCTCCACTGCTACGGTTGCTCTTTGACAGAGACTGTGCAGCGTCTCTGCCATACCAGGAAATAGTGATATTTAGTCATTTAGGCTATGAAAAGCACAAAATGCTGCCACTTTCAAACTTATACAGTAAGTACTGTAGGCTATCGGAAATTGAAAAATAAATAATTTATAATTATATCATCAAAATGTCAATTCACCCTTGGGTAGGCACTGCCTACCTTGCCTACCCTGACTGTACGTCACTGCTTGCAGCAGGTGAGGAAATTGCGTCAACAGAGAATTTAGGGGCGCACCTGGTATAAGATCCTTTATTTCAGATCTTAGTGAATCCACCCCTCTGTGTGGTGAGCTTAAAACATTAAGCTCTCGTCCATAGTTTACCCGTAAATATCAAAATATCACACAAACAGAAGATTTAATTTGAAAACAAAAGTATTGCTGTTTTGGTTTAAAGCCAGTAAAACTAAATAACCAAACCGTTTATTTGTTATTTTGATTTGGTTTTAAAACGCAATAACCAAAGAACCAGGGTACACAAATTCATTATGTACGTCTTTATTTTGGAAAAAATAGTATCTGAATGAAAGCCATAAAATCACCAATCAATGTCACTCCTCACTGAGAGCTATCCGGGTTCTTCTGGAATCAAACCTGTGTTCTTTAAACTGTCGTCCAAATTGCATTAAAAGAATGTGCCATCTTCTCTTTTTACATATACTGTACATCCTTCCTTGTGTATTACTTTGTGGTTTTAAGACTAAGAACTCGGGGTGTAACGATAAACAAAAATCAGGATTCGGTTCATTTTTGATACAGTATGGAACAAAATGCAAAACATAAATTTGCTTGTTGTTTATTCGTAACTTTGGTAAACCAACAATGTATTTAACATTGTACAGAATATGAAAATAAAGTTAAAAAATATACAATACTTGTAAAGTGCTGCCTGGTAATAATATTCTCAAACAAAAAATACATTAAGTATTAGAGAAATAAGCTCACTGCTTGTTAACAGCTTTTAACCAACAAAAAGTACAGCACAGTTCCAGCATGTAGCCCTTGGTTTAGACCTTCATATTTTTGGCCAGAAAAAATTACTTGATCTGATGATTACTAGATCTGCTGGCAGTTACAAATGTAAAACATGAATGTGCTAGTAAACCAACAATGTATTTAACATTATACAGAATATTAAAATAAAGTTAAAAAAAATACTTTACTGTTGTAAAGTGCTTCCTGGTAATAATATTATTCTCTAACAAAAAATACATGAATGGCAGTTGTTATAGCTTTAGCAAGATCTGAATTTCTAGGCAGAGGCTGCTTGAATGCCGAAGTCAGCTGTATTTGCACTGAGGACGTTTTCTTTCTTGTCCAAGTGATATTCGCACTCGGGTGGTGCCGTTTCAAGTGAGTTAGCATGTTCGTTGTGTTCCCGGAAACATACCTGATCTCAGCTGAACAATGTCAGCACACTGCTCTCATTTTATCCACTTGGTTTTCTCCGTTGCAGTATTTCACCCGGAAGCCGAAGTGTTCCCAAGAAGGAGACTTTAGTGACAGGGGAGGGTCCTCCAGCTCTTGTTTCTCGCTAGTGTAAGCCATGATGTACGGGCTGCACATGTAGCTGCAGGCGGAAGTAAACAGCAACTTCCGTTCCGTTCCGGAAACTCACCCGTGCACAGCCCTGCACCCAAACCGAACGTCCTGTACCGAAACGGTTCAATACAAATTCATGTATTGTTACACCTTTACTAAGAATTGCATCCAAATTTACACAGAAAGCGGCTCTCCAGATCTCAACAAGTCAAGAAGACACTCGCTTTTGCCCTCAATTTGGGGAACACGGAGGCTTCAGCAGGCAAAGCTCTCTCTTCTTCCAGGCCTTCTGAAGGTATTCTCTCTTTCTCGCTCTCTCCCTCATCAGGCCCTGTAGCAGAGGGCAGGCTGTAGCTAATAATAGGTATTGACTGGTTCAACGTGGGATGAGCAAGGTTCAACCATTGGATCTCCAAATGTGCCCGGGGGTCACTCGCACAGCCAACACGTCTCCCTGGACTGCGCTGAAAGAGAAGGCATTTTAAACTTTCATGACTTCTCTGAAATCGCTGCTGTTTTGCCTTTCAGGACTTAACTCTTTGTACTCAAAGCGCTCAGCACGATCAATATCCGAGTAGGAGAGGAAAGAGAGAAGAGAATGAATGGGGAGGGAAAAAATCCAGACATCTTTATTGCAGTTGCTAGAACTAGTGTGTATTGCTCAGTTACAGCAGCTGGGTACTGCTTGTGTGTGTGCGCATGCATTGGTGAGTGTGTACATTTACTGCCAATTAGAACATCCAGGGGACATGCGTCTGTAAAAACAGTCACCTTTACGGGACAAACTATAGATTCCCTATAGTTGAAGAACCAGTGTTAGGCATACTCTCTGGTTCCTTTTAACACCTCCAGAGGAAAGTCACTATTCAGGCCTGGACGGGTCTGGGTGGATGTCTCTGTTTGGCTTAGGGTCTGTGGGAAGTCTGGAGGGTGGGGTGGTCCCTTGGGATAGTTCAGGCCTCCTTGGGCCCCTTCAGTGTCCGCCTACCTGGCTGGTCTTGTGGGTCTGAGGTGGCTCTCACACACATTTATTGTGAATGCACTGTACAGTCTCTCTGGGGCTTTGGGATACAGTAGCTCCCTTTGTGACATAACACACATCTATTCCTCCTGTTCACTTGTCTAGATGGTGTCTGTCTGAGCTGAGACATGTTTTCCCCTTACTATTTCTCTTTATATGTCTTTACAATATCTCAGCAGATTTTACCCCTCTGCACAATAGTAGTAATGCAATACTCTTGCTCTTCATTTCACTTATCTTTGTTTAAAACTAAAAAAAAAAGAATAAAACAAATGTATAATGGATTTTTTTCAGAAGAATTATAATGAATCCCTCATTGAAAGAAAATTTGCTAACTCAAGTCAGTTAAGACAACACATTGGAGAGAGGTTGGGACTCCGCTGAGGTTTGTGCAGATATTCTTTAATTATGCAACTCAACAGTTGCAGTAGTTATCAGAGTGACGATCTTAGAGTAGAAGATGCTTAATGTAGAGGTCCTGGGCTAGCATTGCTGGTGATCTAAAAATATTCCAGCAAAAATAAACTACATTATGAGTGTCACAGAATAGATTTAAGTGTTCATGTTTCCTTAAATAGTATACATTTTAGTTGATTGCAGAAATACATTAAAATGGGAAAAAATTAAACATTTATTTTAAAAACAATGTTTTAACAATGCCTAAAAGGTGCAATATGGAACTTTAGGTGTGTCGGAGAACTGAATGTTTTATAAAGTATATTCTCATATAACTTCATAAACAAACTTAACTTGGATGAAAATTGAATCCCTTTAACACTGTTTGAAGTTAAAAATAATAGAAGTGATCAGTACTAAGAATTACATGTATTGTAGAGAAAAAAAATATTTTACTGAAATGCTCTTCAAGTGTAAACAAATCCCACTCCCCACAAACTTTATAATGCACATTTTAAAGGTGAACAAATGGTCGGATACCAGCCACTCACCCGATAAATATCTCTACGTTTGTTTGTTTTTTCCTAAGTCATTATACAACTTAATTTCAGCTCCTATTATTTGTTTTGCGCTGTTCCGTTTGTCTTCTAATACTAAACCATAACAATCACGCTAACATAAGCACGTAGCCAACTATATGACACGTCACAATATGGTGTTCATGGGAAATGTAGGATTATGTAACACATACTTAGATTATAAAGCAAAGTAAATAATAGCTAAATAATAAGTATAATTTGACGAGTAAATCAATAGACTAAGTACAAATCAAGGAGAGAGGAGCAGAAAGTGAAGAAACAGACAGATTGCTTTTAAAGGTACCATGTATTATGTGAAACAGACAAGACATTTAAATACATCAAACAGTATTATGAATGGCCATTTAGTGCATATGTACAGTGTCAAGTATGATAACTATTAAGAATATTAAGTTCCTGAGAACCTTGTTCTAAATCGAAATACAGAACACTTAGAGGACAAATTATTCAAGATTAAAGAAAAAGCAAATAATTAATTGGATCTGTGTATTCTGATGTTCAATTTTCCATTTCATTCACACAAAAGTTACAGTTCAATGACCCAGGCAGGGATTTAGAGTCCAGAGGTATAGATCCTGTGTGAGAGCAAGAGTTCATGTGCTACAAGAACCTCCTACCGTCCAGATTAGGCAGGAGGAGGGGTTCCTCTCTGTGAGTTACATGTTCTCCTGGATACAGTGGGCTTAATGCCTTTCTATACCTCACCATCAATAGCCTGGCCTGTGCAGAGAACAGGACCATGTAATAGAAATATTTCTGTGTACACAATTCCTTAAATAATACAGATTGTTTTATAAATAAATTATATTATATATATTCATCTATTGTACAATAAACTTCATGATTCTCAGATTATGAAATTACTTTCAATACAATTAACTATATATTTTAATCATCTAAATATTTAATGTTAGCATATATTTCATGGTTTGGTGTGGACCCAAATGCAGAGAAAAGATGGAGGCAGAATGCAGGCATAGCGTTCGTGCAACCAATCCATGTTTATAAACGTAACTTAAATCCAAAAATCAATCAATCAATCAATCAATCTTTTATTTGTATAGCGCCAAATCATAACAATGGTATCTCAAGACACTTTACAGTAGAGCAGTCTTAAGGACGGACTCTTCATTTTATGGATACACACATATGCATATATACGTATATACACATAATGTACATATGTATCCCACACCCAACATGAATTCATCATGGCGGCAAGGAAAACCTTCTGTTAAGCAGCAGGAACCTTGTGTGGATCCCATTCCTATGATGAACAGCCATCCACGTTATGCTGTGTTGGGTGTGTGCAGAGGAGAGGGTGGAGACAGAGCCGCTGAGACTCTGTAACTCCACACTAAGGATCCCACGGACCTGCAAGACAAAAGCCAGAAGGAGTACAGGAGCAAACACACAAGGGAAGAAGCAGACATAGAGGGAGTGTGTGAGAGAGGAATGGGACCCTCTCCGGTCCCTCTCTAACCTAAATGACCTCTCTCTTAACGCCCTCTCCAACCTCTCTCCAACCGAGCATGCCAGACCCCCCCGGCAGTCTATGCCTATTGCATCTTAACTATGAGCTATGAGCTGGTTCCTAACTAAAAGCTTTACCAAAGAGGAATGTTTTGGGCCTAACCTTTAAGGTAAAGAGGGTGTCTGCCCCCCGAACCGTGGTTGGTAGATGGTTCCAGAGAAGTGGGGCCTGATAACTGAAAGCTCTTCCTCCTATACTACTTCTAGAGACAAATGGAACAACGAGTAGTCCAGCATTTTGAGAGCGTAGTGTTCTGGGGGGATTGTATGGCACTACAAGCTCCTTGAGATAGACTGGTGCCTGTCCATTTAGGGCTTTATAAGTGAGAAGAAAAATCTTGAATTCTATTCTATATTTTATGGGAAGCCAATGCAGAGAGGCTAATACAGGAGTAATGTGATCTCGTCTCCTAGTTTTAGTCAGTACACGTGCTGCAGCATTTTGAACCAGCTGAAGTGTCTTTAGCGACTTGCTCGGGCAGCCTGCTAAAAGATAATTACAATAATCCAGTCTAGAGGTAACAAAAGCATGGACTAGCTTTTCGGCGTCGCTCTGAGACAGGATAGGTCTGATTTTAGCAATGTTACGGAGATGAAAGAAGGCAGTTCTTGAAGTTTGTTTTATGTGAGAGTTGAAGGATAAATCCTGATCAAATAGAACCCCAAGGTTTCTAACAGTTGTGCTTCGTGCCAGAGTAATGCCATTTAGGGCAGTTAGGCTAGCATAGGTTTCTCTAAGGTGTTGTGGGCCCAGTACAATGACCTCAGTCTTGTCTGAGTTAAGAAGAAGAAAATTTTGGTCCATCCAGGCCTTTAGACAGGCCTCAAGTTTAGATAGCTGATTTGTCTCACCTGGCTTCATTGATACATACAGTTGGGTATCATCAGCATAGCAGTGAAAGTTAACAGAGTATTTTCTCATAACATTATTATAGATGCAGAAGAGGATTGGACCTAGCACAGAGCCCTGAGGAACCCCGTAGCTTTCTTTAGTGTACACAGAAGACTTATTATTCACGTGTACAAACTGGTACCTATCAGATAGGTAGGACTTAAACCAGTTTAGGGCAGTCCCCGTGATTCCAAGTAATTCCTCTAATCTCTCTAGTAGAGACACAAGGAGGTACAGTACAGGGCGCAAGAAACAAAACTCAGCAGGACACGAGGATCCAGCAGCCATACTGTCTCCAAGCACTCAGCTAAATAGTGAGGGAAGCTTGATTGGGAAACGGGCCACACCTGGGAGGCAGAGGAGCAGGACTCTGGCGGCCTCCCATGAAAATGGCTAGTAACACTCTAATGTTACATGCTAAAATTAATTTTTACCCACATTTGGCGGGTGTTAATTTAAAGCCCTGGTTACACATACAGCTCCGGTGAGTGTTTGAAACATCTGGCTGTAGTCTATAACTTATGTTGCTGCTGCTGCAGTTAATTAGTTATGATCAGAATAGATGCTTAAGAAGAAGTCACGTGTACTACAATGTACAGTTTATAATAATAATACATAAGTTTTATATAGCGCTTTTCAAAAAAAAATAAACTCAACGACGCGTTACAAAATTGAAACAGACAAACAAAGAATAGGAGGGCTATTGTAGGTTGTAGGCGAGCTGAAACAGGAGAATTTTGAACAGTTTTTTGTAGATGGTCAGTGAGTCCGTGTTTCTGATGTGGATGGGGAGTGAGTTCCAGAAGGTTGGGGCAGCGATGGCGAAATGTTGATGCTTAACGTAACACATCCTAAACTAGGGGTAGGCAACTCCAGTTCTTGAGGGCCTGATTCCTGATTCTTTTAGATGTGTCCTTGCTCTAACACACCTGAATCAATGGCTCATTATCAATTCAATTCAGCTTTATTTGTATAGCAAAATTTACAACAATGTCATCTCAATGCGCTAATCAAAATATAAAATTCATAATAAGAAAGAGAAAACCCAACAAGATCCACACGAACAAGCATTTAGCGACAGTGGGAAGAAACAACTCCCTGTTTCACAGTTTATTCAATAAATTCATGTAATGCACTGCATTTAGCGTTCAGTAACGATAACGGCATTGTAACAGCATAAAAAGTAATTAGTTAGATTACCCCGTTACTGAAAAACAAACGTCGTTACCTAACGCCTTTATTTTAAACGCCGTTATTCCAAACACTGTTCACAGACGAGCCCATGTCCACTCTAGTGGTTAGACTATGTTATGATTCAGTCCTGTTTATGTGGACTGTAAATCATAACCAGCTACATCAGAAAATGCGACCTTTTACAGATGAGCCCATGTCCGCTCTCGCAATCAGATTGTTATGATTATGCAGACTGTAAATCAGAATTTAAATTTCTTCCAGTTTATATGCAATCTAACAGCAACTCCAAGGACTCTAAAATGCGACCGTTTACGGACAAGCCCATGTCCGCTCTAGTCGGTAAGTTGATGCTATTATACGATAAGCTTCAGCATATAAGTAGGTTTTGAGTTTAGCCTTAAATGTGGAGAGAACAGCAGCTTCCCGTACTGAGACTGGAAGCTGGTTCCAAAGGCGAGGGGTCTGGTAGCTGAAAGCTCTTCCTCCTGTTCGACTTCTAGACACGTTAGGAACTTCCAGAAGGCCAGCAAACTGAGAGCGGAGTGATCTGCCCAGACGATAGGGCACTAATAGGTCTTTAAGATATACAGGAGCTTGATCATTTGATCATAGAGTTTTGTTTGTTAAGGAGGATTTTAAACTCTATTCTATTATCATGCTTCATGACAATGCATTGGTTTTAACCAGGTGTGTTGGAGCAGGGAGAAATCTAAAAGTCTCAGTAATCAGGCCCTCGAGGACTGGTGTTACCTACCCCTGGTTTAGGATGTTGTTACATTAAGCATCAACATTAAAAAAATACTTTAATATGTTCACTCAGCATTAAATCATCTTATTGGAATTTTAAAAAATCCTGGTCACAGATTAATTGAATTGTCCAACCAATATTTACTGTATCCACAACCTAACACTGAAGTTTGCCAAGGCCAAAGATTCCTTTGGCAGTTTGCAAACCTATACAACAAATTAACAACCTTTTTTTGACGAGGGTATATTTTTTCCATGGAGCTCATACTCAGCTATGTACTGTTGCATTTCAAAACTGGCCAAATGGGGGCTGACCATTGACTACCAACTCTTGAACCAACAGCTTCCCTTCTCAGTTTGACAGATGGCTTAGTTACGACAACTGCCAAAAGTTAGGGATGCTAAATACTTCCTGTCCATTGATGTGGCCTCTGGGTTCTGGGCCATCCGAGTCCGAGGAACAACACAAACTCATGGATACCTTTGCAAATCAACCATAAACCTTTACCTTGTGTCCTTTTAATTCAAAATCTTTCCAAACAAGGCAAATCCTAATTTGTGGTAACTATGTTGAAACATGAGAAACTCAACCTGAAAACTGGAATTATAGGAATTCATAAAAACGCCCTGTGGAAGAGAATAATAGTATACCGTATTATATTATATTACCAGCGTTAGTATTTAGGAATGGATTCTGGCTGAAGCTTGAATAAAAAAGCTTATAACTGACTTAACCAATGCGTAATGATAGCTCAAATTAACTTGTATTCATCTATGGCCTAAAAAGTTTTGCCTGCTAATTGATCAAGACAATTCTTTACATTTAGGTCAAGAAATGGTCGAGTCAGGCTACCGAGTGCGAGCACATGCCGTCTGCCCCTTCCTGCCAAGACCAAACATCATCAGAGATCCTGGTGAGACACACAGAAATATACTGTTTATCTGCCCCAGTTGTGCGCACACTTGAGTCAATGAATAACACAATAAAATAAATTAACCAAACCTTAAAAAACCCTTAAAATAAATGTGTTGTCCCTTGTCTGTGTTTAGCATGCCTTTAGTCAATGTCACCTATAGGTACATCACATTACCGATTTAATACTGCAGCGCATTTGCTAAAGTTTAAGGTAAACTTAACATTTGAGAAGCGATGAATGAGGTCCTGTCTCCTGTGCTGTGCTGCCCACGGTTTGGCATTGGCTCCTCACACTGCGTAGGCTCATCAAAAGGTGTTCCATTTACCAATGCAAAGCAAAAGGCCAATACAATGTTGCACTTTCTTGGGGGTATACATCAGTGTTGCCACCCCTGGTCCAAGATAGAGCTGAAGCAGTGCCCCACTGTGACTCGTGTGCTTGGTACAAGACACTCCTGCTCGGTAGCATGGTTTGTCAGTAGAGTTAAGTATTTCGTGGGAGCATAGACAAAAATGTAGTATCAGTAGCTAATAATTTAATTAAGCTAAAAAATCCTTATGTAAGCATGCAAGTTATGCATACAAAACACAATTAAACCAATATGTTATGAAACAAAAATACCTACATATGCAAAAAGTATTATTAAACTATCTTTAATCAAAGCAGAGTCTGAAAAACAGAGTGATATCCTAATAGTGTTTTATTCGAATGTAGCAGTGAGACAAACAAAATGTGAACATTGTGATGGCCCTCAGGCATAATGGACATGAACAACCTCAGATTTAAAAGTGGAGATGTCTTCCTTCTCGACATTAGTCCATCTACTACACAGAAAACTGCTAAATGGTTCCCAGTGAGCTGACTCACACACGTCTCAGAAAAGTTCCTCCTGTGCCAGTACAACATACTTTAGGAACATGAAGAAACAATATGAAAAATGCACAATGCTGTGTGGAGCATCTGAGTCTATGTGTGTACAGTATACAGTATGTCTACGTGTATGCCAGATGCCTTCAGGTACGCAAAGGTTTCACAATGGTGCCACTGCAGCTGCTGCCAAGACGCTATAGCTGACAACCTTAGCAGGGTGATGAAGAGTGTGTGTGCACTAGGCTGCTGTACAGCTGTGACTACACCTGATCTACAGAGTGAGGGGGTCTGAGGAAGATTAGAGAATTTTAAATATGGCACCCGCAGTCTAACATTGAAAAGGGCAGTAACATGAAATAAGTAATGATAAAATGGTAAAATAACCTTCATTCGTCCCACAAGGGGACAAGTGCACAGTTCAAGTAGCAGATAAAATAAAATAAGAAAGAAAAAAGAAAAACATCATAATAAAAAATATAAGATATATACAGACATGGGCCTGTACACAGTACAGGGAGAAATCACTTTGCCCAATTGAAAAAAAAAGAAAATATACACAATATATTAAAACACATTTTAAAAAACCGTTTTACTACAGTGATATACATTCCTTTAGCCTGATTCAGAGGGCCAAATTCTACATTTTGTAAAAAAGTCAGCTTTAAACAGGGGTGTTGGATTTTTCCCCCAATATTACATCATAAGGTGGAAACTCCTCCTGATAATTCTGGCTCCTCCTACTCCGCATACGAATGTGAGCCCCTCCCTCTCAAACAAGTTAATCAAAGGCAGGTTGATATAACAGTTAATATAACAGTTAATATATTTACGTTAAAATCTTTACATTCATTATATAGTTTATCAGTTTAACTTCTAACAGCCGTTATATCCCCTCGTATAGCCTTTATGACATGATCTGATGTGTTTATGACCCAAGGCGAAGCAGAGGTAGGACAAAAACAATGGACTACTGTCTTAAATGGACTATTACAGTGGTCAGAAGAGGTGAGGAGGACAAGAATGTGATGTAGCAGCTCATGTGTGTGTTTGAAACAACTGATAGTTGAGAGTTTACTTCCCTGAGCGTTGGGCGCTCACAATCAGTTTCACTTTGAGCAGCCGTTATACTGCCTATATGGGATGATCTGACAGGTTTTTGACCCAATGCGATGAAGAGGTAGGATAAAACAATGGACTATAATCTTAAATGGACTATTAATGTGATCAGAAAAGGTAGACTGTTAATGATTTAGTGCTGCTGATGTGAAGTTTACGCCTACTCATGCATATGCATGAAGGCCCAAAAAACAGCCTGTTTTTAGGAGGGCTCTGAAAGTGACTTTTCAGAGAGCTAATACCCCATAAAACAGGCAAGTTTGGGAAAATAAACCTCAAATACTATGTTGTTGGGGTTCTTAGAAAAATTGGAGATTGGTGAAAAATAGCATAATACTGGACCTTTAAAACTAAAATAGTATTTATTTTAATAAGTAAAACTAATTTACCAATACATTAAAATAAAAACATTCTTTAAGGTTCATCCAGCAAACTTATGTTAGCGTATGACTAGCAGCAGTGTACTACCAGGTTTGCCCTTGACCTACAACTTTAGTGTGTTCAAAGGAGGTACCATATTTTCCCTCGTATAGGCTGCTTGTTTTCATTTAAATTTGAGGATGCGGCCACTACAGTGGCACACATATGTCCAGTGAAAGCGGCTGTCGGGAGGCAGAATATTACTGACCATCACCCCTGATGGGGTGACCCTTGTCATTCATCTGTTTGTTTTCATTCTCTATGCCTAAAACACAATGGTTGCTTAGTTGAAATACCTGTAATATATTGAAGTTTCTGGCCCAGGGAACCATGCAGATGGAATTTGTCACATCACTGTTTTTTTTATATTGTTTGAAAGAGAAATGTCTGTGGTCACAAAATTGGAAACTAACAATGGATCATTATTTCCTAAATGGTGGAAGAGATTATTATTATTATTCCAACTGTCAACCACACATTTTATTAAAGATAGACAAAAATCAATTGACCCAAAATAAAAAATAAAATTGGAGTCACTACATGGGAGAAAATAACATGCTAGAAGAAATTAACTAAATAAATCTATTTGAATTTCACAAATAAATCTTTCCAATCACAACCAAACAAAATACACAGGAAGCCAGCTGATGGTGTTGAGCCTTCTAGAAACCGAATTCTACTCCAAGAAGAAACTTCATCCTCCTTTATTTTTCAGACTCCTGCCCAGCTGATCCTCATCAGCTTTGAACTGAGTGCAACAACTCACAGTGTGTGAGTTTAGTGTGGTTAGGATATTCTAACAACTCAAACTGAAAGCCACAACGCGGACATTGTGACTGAAAGAGTTGACCCATTTGAGTTATTTTAAATGATTCCTCAGGCCAATATACAGCTCTTGACAGTATCAATGCTCCGAGCGGGGCTGCCCTCTTTAAATACCGCCCATGTAAGTTTGGAGGAGACGGACCGTCGTTGGTCAGGTCATGTGACCTGGAGAATGCCTGACAACTTTACGGCAGTCCTGTGACCACAGGCTCTGATATACTCATGGAGCTAAAGCTTTTGCTACTATTTTTCTCTAAGTGGTGATGTTTGGCCACTCCATCCTTTATCGCTTCACTGACGCGATGACCAGGGAACAGTGTGTGTGTGTGTGTGTTTGTGTGTGTGTGTGTGTGTGTGTGTGTGTGTGTGTGTGTGTGCGTGCGTGCGTGCGTGCGTGCGTGCGTGCGTGCGTGTGTGTGTGTGTGCAAACGTTGACAGAGAAGAAAGAGAGAGAGGTCTGATCACTTCTTTTCCTTCTTCTCCGGCCATACGTTTACAGCACTTATCATAGACAGCTCTGCTTTTACAATTTAAATTATCATTGAGGTCTTCTTGAGAAAAGAAAAAAGGATAGATTTTATTTTCAAAGATTCATGTTGGCAAGTGCAAACATTTCGTTTGTATTTTTAATGTTTTTGCCATTTTACTTTGTTAGTAATCAATCAATGGTAACAAAGTAAAATGGCAAAACAAATTAAAAACTACATTCTGATCCACTGCAATTTATTATGTAAATAATGTGGGGCGCACAGCTAAGTAACATGTTTAGTTGTTTTGCATTTGCATTTTCTCCAAAACAAATGCAAATAATGTGTTTGCTTTACTTTTTTAATTTTCAATGAATTGTTGGTTTTATTATCACCTTGTTGGTGCCTTATATGAAATGGCGACAACGCACATTTTGTTGAACAAATTTGTTTAAGCTCACATATACTTTTGGTGGACTTATTAAAACTTTCTTGACTAATCTCTTAAAATCAGCTTTTATCCATGATCTTAGTTCCTTACTCTTAATTGTGAATGCGATTATTATTGATTTTAAATGCTCTGGAAATTAAGTGTTGCTTGGACAGCCTATATTAAGTTTGATGTAATGTGCATGTGTGATTCTGTATGGATTCTCGAGCTGTGGTGTCATCTTGATGGTATTATGAGGAGTATTAATTTAGGATGGACTGAGTAGGATGTCACTGAAGGCCTTGGGGTGAAATGCACGGCTCGCCACTGCAATTTATGGAGTTACTAAAGGATGAGTTCACTCAGAATTTAGACTTATTCAAGAAGTTAACCGCTTTAATTTTGCCCCAATAAATTGAGGAAGTGTTGTACAGCCCTCCGCTGCAGCCATCTGCCCTGTAGTGGGAGGAAGCAGGAAGGGGCTACTGCCGCGGCTCTACAGACAGTGAAGGACGGGAGAGTTGTCACTTGAAGTCACTTAAAAAGTTCCAATTTTTCAACTTTGAGCGACAAGGTTGCGCTTAACCTAGTCACTCAAATCACGCAAGTCACGTCGCTTGAAGGGGGGATAACTTGAGGTTGTGTCATTTACATTGATTTGAATGTAATCTTATCGCTTCAGTCACTTCAGCCGCGTTAGGTGTGAACGCACCTTCAGGCATTTCACGCAAGCGACAGAATCCTACGTACATAAAACTAACTGTCTGCATACACAATGACAAGACAAGGGAGGCTGGCCCGGCTGACTCTTGATTTTTTTGACAGTGCTGCTGCACTTGTGGCCACCAGGGGCGCTTGATGTGAAAGTTACAGGTCTAGTGCCCCTAGTGGCCAAAAGTTACATGGTGTTGCTTTAATAATGATAAGCCCACACAATTTAACCCTTAAATCCATAACAAAGTACAGTCATGAAACCTGGGACGTTTTTTTTTTTTTTTTTTTTTTTTTTTTTTTTTTTTTTATCGTAATTGCCCACACAAAGTGATTTTTGACTTTGCCAAATGTTGCTTTTTTTTCCACACTGGGCATAAACTGATCCACCATACCATTATGTAAACATTCCAGCCCCATTACATAGTGTTGTGGTAGTCGAGACCGATCTTTGTCTCAAGACCAAATTTTAAAGGTCTCGGTCTCGTCTCGGACTCTGAAGCATTTTGACTCGGTCTTGTCTCGGACTCAGGATTTTCCGTCAAGACCGTTCGAGACCAGCACTAATTCCTGCTATTTTTAAACTTTTTTATAATGTGATAATAACAAGGAGAAGAACGGGATGAAACAATATTTTATTCATTCTTTAATCCACCCTGTATAATGACCACAACCTTCCTTAATGTGACTGAGTGTCATGTGTGACACACTCATGAGTGTGTGTGTGTGTGTGTGTGTGTGTGTGTGTGTGTGTCTGGCTACGGTGTCAGTTTGGACCGCGGAGCGCGAGGGAGATATGAACTAATCACCGGTAAAAATCCCAGTAAAACTCCAGAAAACAATCACCAGTAATAAATATTATCTCCCTGGTAAAGACAGTAGCTCTAACAACTGGTAAAATGATAAACTGATGATATTACAGCCTGTGAAGGCTGGATAGGGGACGCACTTACTCCGCCTCTGGGTCCTATTGCCAGCGAAGTCTGTTCTGTTTAATGTGTTTACCGAGGTCCGTGTGTGTTTAATAAGTCCGTGTGTGTCCGTGTGAAAGTCTGCATGTTTATGCCTCTGTCCATCCACTCTTTTCATTAAATTCATGTCTTTTAAGGCTTTTATTACATAATGTCGGCTGTAGTCCGGGCCGCCGCCATCTTGGTTTATATCGTCACCAGCGCGTCATCAACGCAAATCGCACAAGCCCAGAATGAGTCAAATAACTGTAAAGAGGTCTTAAATTAGTCTTTTTTCTTTTTAAAGTGGTGTTTTTTTTGTGGCTTTAGACTCCAATTACATTTATGTATATAATATGTTCCCTACAATATAAACAGGTTCACAATATAACTATTTGTTATAGTTTCTGTTTCCACTGTATCCAGAATAATAATAATAATTCTCAACAAGAACTATTGATTAATTTGTCACATGACTGTTCCAGGGTTTGAGTTTGTTTTATTTATTTCCACATCTACCCAGAGCTCTTTGTTTTTTAGACTAATGATTTACAGTTACAGCTGGAAACCTTTAATTGATTATTCTAGGTACATTACAGCAACCAGATCAAACTATATCAACTAAGTGAATTAATAAAAATGACCTGTTTAAAGGCTTTTTCAAACTAAAAAATTATCTTATGAATATGAAATCTGTGACCTGTTGACCAGCACAACTCAAAGAATCATTATTTCTTGGCAAAAATGCTTTTAAACACTTGCTGTACATTCAGCTGACATAAATATCTTGTTTTCAAATATGTAGAATAATTGTGAATTTATCAGTAGTAGTTTTAATATTTTAGTTAATTTTTTTGCAGGCACCTTTTTTGTCCATCAAATGTATTTAAAATAAACTAAAATTAAAGAGAGAATGTTATTTAACTGTTGAACCTTGTCATAATTGTATTTATTTATATATTTTTTTAAATTGAAAAAAAAAATGTTTATGTCTTGACTCGGTCTCGGCTCCCGAAAGTCTTGGTCTTGTCTTGGTCTCGGTGCATTCTGGTCTCGGGCAAGTCTTGGTCTCGGATAGTGTGGTCTTGAACACAACACTACCATTACACAACAACATAGATGCAGTACAGATTTTCTTTATTTATTTTTTTCATTATTTTTTTAATCATAATCTAGTTTTTTTTGCTTCTCAGCAGTATAAGATATAAGTCCAGGTTCTAGGAACAGGCATCCCTGCATCACGCTTTGCTCAAATTATATTTTCCTTTAATGAATTTCCTCTTTTGAAGGTTCTATATTAAATACTAAAGATGAAGAAATTAGGGGTCTCCACAGTTTTATAAATAACACCACAGATGCAATGAAGGGTATTATTTCTGTTGCATCACAGATATCATTGTGTGACACTTTTTACATATTTTCAGAAGTTTTTGACAGAATTAGCATCAAACAAATTAATACTCAGATTCTTTCATTCTGGAATATCAGTTGCTGGGTTTCATTTACAGATCTTTGTTTCCATTGAACGTTGATTTGGAGCCTCATAACTCCCGTAAAATCTCATCCCGCGAGACTTCACTGCAGAAAGACAGACGGTCAAAACCTCCTTATAACGCTCTGTATTTTTTTGTTGTTTCACATATAATGTGGCAGTAATAATTTTCAAGTACAATGCTTACCAATGTCCTGGTCTCCTCTTCTGTTTACACGTACCGCATCATGTTTTCTCTGAGAGAGAAAACATGATGCAAATACAGAAATCCCTTTTCTGTATTTGCAGAAAAAAGATTTCCATTGAACTTTTGTGACACATTTTAAAATCAAAATGTCTGAAATACCTCCTTATAAAAGCGTTAAGACCTTTTAGCGATATTTGGGCGCTTTTTTGAAATTCAGGTGTTTACATTACCAGTTTTTATTGTGCTATTTAGATTTTGCGCATTTCCAAGGGTAATGAAAACACAGCTAGGGAAAGCTAAATCGACTTTTCTGTGCTTTAAACATCATGAAGTGCTATTAGGGCTTCATACACATGCCCAAAGTGTTTTTACCATTGATTCCCTCAATTGTTAGTTAAAGGGTGATTTGCTCCTTTCTTACTGAAGGGCGAGCCCAAACACTTCGTTCCAATTTGATGACGCGTTCCCACTTTGATGATTTTAATTTGACGCAGCACTGAGCTGGAGAAGCCACGCCTCCAGGAAGCTCTCTGCCGTGATTGACATGTAAACATACACGCCCACGAAGGTGAGCATTTCAGCGTCCTTTGCGAAATGCTATGTATGTATTTTCTACAGTCTATGTATATACCGACGAACGCCCCGCCCCCATGCTCTGTCTCGTGTTTATAAAGCAGCATGAGCTCGGCTACGGAGTGGGCGGGAGGAGGGCGGGCCATCCTCTGGCCCTACGTCACCGTGCGGGGAGGAGGAAGTCAGTGTCCCGTCTATAAACACGCCCACTCATGAATATGCATAAGTAGGTCACAAATCAGCCTGTTTATATAGAGTTACTCAGAAAATGACTTTTCAGAGGCTAAAACTCTGGAAAACAAGCGAGTTTGGGAAAATAAACCTCAAATACATTATTTTTGGGGTTCTTAGAACAAATGGAGATGAGTGAAAAATAGCATGACATGGGACCTTTAAATATAAAAACCTTTGTATGCTATGTCAGATGGTGATTTGCATTTTTTTAATGAAACAACACTCATTTATTGTTCAGTAAAGTTTTGTTTCGTGAATTGAAAATGTATCTGTGTAAGGGCAGCTTTGTTGCAGACATACCAGTCATCAAGCATCATTGGACACAGAACTCAAATAAATGTCAAACTTCAGAAAGCACAACAGAAATCTATCCAGTGTGGGTAACAAATGCAATGTCTACCCTGCGGGTTCTCTATTTGAGACTCCATCTACAACAAACCAGCCTTACTGTTATTTTTGAAACTGTACTGCGTCAAAGTACCTTTTTCTAGATGAAATCACCAAGTGTTTGTCACACATATCCTTCGCAGATGCCCTGGAACATGATGCACCTGGCCAAGGCAAAGAGAGCAGACGGATGAGAAAACACTGTTTCTGTGCTTTGGGGTGGGCTGGCTTAAGTTGTGACGAGACGGTGTCATGTGTTGTGCGATGGTGGTGGGTGAACTTACTGTATGTGTTTGGCATTCGTCTGTCAGCCACCACAGTAAATTAGACTGTGCTTGTCTTGGATCTAGTTCATCCAGATACACCACGAGTCCCTGCTGCCAGCTATACCACAGACTGAATAACATTTGTCAAAAGTTAGCCAAGGAGAAGGGAAGCCCAGACAGAGAAATATCTTGGAATTGTAAGAAAGTCAAGTGCATTGCACGGCTGCTTTTGATAAGTTCTGTTTTGGAGGACAATATAGAATATACATCTTACAAACTGGAGAAAATATATAGAATTAAAACAGATTTTCAAAATCATAAGAAATTGTGAACTTTTTTAACAATGCAAACATGCAAATTATGGAAATACAACTCTGAATTATTAAAAATATCATGACAGATTATTGATTGGATAAAAAAAAAATATATATATATACACTGACATGCTTAATTAAGTGTTCTTATTTACTATACTGTTCATGTCAATATGAGCATCATGGCATGAATAACATGAACATTTACTTATATTCACATATTTACATTTTAGAAAGAAGTGATTGTATATTTGTAATTATTAGAAAAAGCATACATCTCTGTCACTTGGTGAATTTTGTTGTTTTTCACTATTGAAAAAGTATTGAAATGCTAACTATCACCTTGTAGCTAAAATTATGGATGTATTATGTAGATTTTTACGAGAAAAGGCCAGACAAAGTGAAAACTTGTAATTTTGGATTGTTAACGTCTACTTTTCTTGACACAACTTCATTAAAGCCTTGAGAACATTTAGTAGATAGTTCTTTAATAGTCCTGTTAAAAACATACATGCACCTAACGGCTACAATTAATCGCTGTAGGTCTGACATCTGATTTTTTTCAAGTCTTTTTCAGACTTTAGACACCAGATACTTGTGTTTTCAGTTGACGCTGCCTACTCTGTGCCCCAAACCACAAACCCCCTCCAGACATGCTCTCTTTCACCCTCTGCCTCAAACACACAACGTGGCCGCTGAAAGTCGCTTGAACTGTTGACAAAAAGTTGATGGGCTAAAGACTCCCGTAAACATCTTTGGTGCCACCTCTACCCAGATGGAGTTACTTAAAGAACACACACCCACGGACATGTACGCACACATACAGCGAGACATGCACATTTTAGAGGCCTGACTTTCATTAGTCAGTGTGTTTATGTCTGCGATCATGTGGCCTGGCAGTGAAGGATCTCTGAATCTCTGCCCTCTTTAGTCATTGACCACAGTGTGTCTTGGTTCGCCTATGGACAGCGTTTGTGTGCATGTAACTTTGATGTTAAAACACAGAACATCATGCTCTCATTTGTGATTCGACCATTCTTAGCATGCTGAAACTGTCGCCCTGCTGCCCTCGGGCAGATGGCACCAAGATCTGTGTGTATTTGTGTGTGAGCACTACCTCATTCTAAAATTGTGAGGAAACAGTTGACACACAGGTCATGGGCTTGAGACAGGCTTATCTTTTTCTTTTTTTTTAACAATTAATCTCCTTTAGCCAGGACAGACAATGATTTTAAAATATCGCCTGCCACCCGCTCCTACTATTACAGAAACACTCACGCACACTCACATGGAGTAAAAGAGATACACATTGCTGTTACACACGTGTGTGTCTGTGTGTGCGTCTCTCTGTGTTTGTTAATCTGAGATGTGAATATGAGAAGATTAGGTGGACGCAAGAGGATTAAATTTTGCCCTTTACCTTAGAGGATCTGATTCAGCCTGATGGACACACATGACCCATTCACGCCTTCACACAGATTCACTTCACACAACTACGTGTGTGCACAGACAGTTTTCCATAGTTCTCCAAAAGGAAAATGAACGTAAAATACAATTGCAGGCTGGTTGATTTTAGTCCCCATATTATGTTTCTTGTGAAAACTGAGATTTATATTTATTTTATTGGGAAAGACACAAACAGTTTATATAGTTATATCACGCGATTTGGGCGTGGTTCCTGCGCCTCTAACTGACATGCCCGCAGCGTTTAAGAGCAGAGAGAAGTGCTTGTTTTTCTATGATATTTGGACCTAATTTGATATACTTGGCGACTTTTTTCATCTTTCAAATTTGGCTGTGGTCAATAACACATGTTTCTCTGGTGTGACAAACACATAACACAAATTTATTTCTGCTTTACACGGACTTTAAATCTGAAATATGTGGCTGGTTTATTCTGATTTTTATTCAGAATTAAATATTTCCTCTCGTGTAAATGTTTAATTCTGCTTTAACTTAATTCCGGTCGCAAACTCGGCCAGCCATGATGACACACAGTAACAACATAATTCAAGATGGACCCCCGGACTACAGCCGAGACTATTTATTTATTAAGAGCCTTAAAAGACATGGATAAAATTAAATTAGTGGCTGGATGGCAGTATAAACATGCAGACATTCACACAAACACACGGACTTATTACACACACGGACAATGGCAAACGGAACAGGCTACATCTAATGGGTGATACTAAAACCAGGAAACAAATGTGTTCTTGTACTGCTGCACAGGCTGTAATATCACCTAGTTTATCATTCTACCTGTTATTAGAGCTACTATATTAACCAGGGAGCAAATATTTATTCCTGGTGATTGTTTTCTTGAGTTTTGCTGGACTTTATTTACCAGTGATTAGTTCCTATCTCCTTCTCTTACTCAGCAGACCAAAGTGAACCTGTTTGATATTGTCGAGCTGCTGAGTCAAAACTACAATCCAAATAAAAGTGAAAACAGTTTTCATGTGGTCATCTATGTTGGAGGCGACAAGAAAATGTTTGTTGTGTGTTTTTACCCGTACGTTTGAATACATCACATTTGCCCCTTGTCCAATCAGAATCCTTCCCAACCACCAGACCTAAAGCGTAATTGAATGAAGCTGATTAAACCTGTTTTCCATGTAAACCTCAATTCAGAATTACTATTTCCATGTAAACACAAAGCTGAATATTTTAATTTGTAATAACTAATTCTGAATAAAAAACAAAACAAAACATCATGTACAAGGCACAAGATCAGTGAAAACTCCAGTCTCTGCAACAAATAAAAAAGCCTAAAATATGATGAGACTAAATGATAGAAGTGAAGTGTGTGTGTGTGTGTGTGTGTGTGTGTGTGTGTGTGTGTGTGTGTGTGTGTGTGTGTGTGTGTGTGTGTGTGTGTGTGTGTGTGTGTGTGTGTGTGTCCATCCACTCAGTGTTGTGCTGGGCTACATGAGGAGACAGAGAACATGTTTGAGCTGACAAGGCCTGTAGGGTCAACATCAAGCTAAATCAACTGCACTTGGGATCAACCACTGCTACAGCTTTGTCAAATTAGGGCACAGCGCCAACAGACACACACATGGACACACAGACATGCACACAAACAGCTGTCAGGCACACACTCGTGACTGCCCGCTGCCCCGGAAACATCAGAGCACATCTCTGCCCTGGGGTGAGACACGGAGTTTGTGTGTGCGTGCGTGTGTGTGTTGTGTGTATGGGCAGTCACAGGGTCTGTGAATGGTGATTGGTGAAAAATTGTGGCTGAGCAGCATGAAATTTCTCTGTGTGTATGTATGTGGTGGTGTAGGCATTTAGGGATTTTTGGACTTTAGTGAGTCATTGTGTTGCTATGTGTGTAGTTGTGAGAGTGCAGAAAGTCTTTTTGTGTGTGTGTGTGTCTTTGCTACAGTATAAAACACAGTTGACTGAGTATGTTTGTGTGTAAGTGATGGTGTATATCAGATTATTGCTCAGGTGTAAGCTATGTGTTACGTGTATTGCACATGTGGTCGTATTTGTGTTACTGTGTGTTTATCTAGTCTCTCTGTGTGTGCGAGTGTTAAGCCCCAGGGGTGTCATCAGCAGGGCAGTAAATGGGCATCTGTGCATAGTCCAGTGGAAGCCAACCAATTAACTGGGCTATGTGGGCCACCCCTGCAAACCTTTGCCAGCTGTGACACTGGATGCCCACTCTGCACTTAAGCAGTCTCACAACTACAGTACCTCAGTCTCAAATAAAATACTCAGTACATATTTGCTTATCCTTCTAAGTATATATCTACTTTACATTATGTAAAATGTCAACACTTAAAATCAGCTTGTTGGACACAAACTGATCACAGAGCGTAAAGAATGCAAATGCTATTTTCATACTGAGCTTTTATTTCCTTCTGGCACCATCTACTTCAGTGGTTCTCAATTTTTTCAGCCCACAACCCCCAAAATAAATGTTCCAGAGACCGAGGCCCCCACTGTACCTGAAAGTGGTTGAACACAGACATGAACATTGAAGAACAGTCATGTGGAGACAGGACCATCTATAAGGGGGAATAAAGGGGTCCATCCATAGTCTGCAAAAAGATGGTCCATTGTTCTATAAATCTGTGATAATCACATTTATTTATTCATCTGAATAATATCCACTGTTATCCAGTAAGTTTAGCGTTATTTGAGCCATAGTATATAGTCATCTTAAAGATGTAAATCCTTGTTTTAATCAGAAATAAAATGGGTTAAATGTGACCAAAAATGAGGGAAATGTGGTGAAATGGGATTTTAAAAACCACAGGAATTGGTTAAAAGTTGCAAATTAGAGTGGGCAAAAACGGACAGAAAAAGTGGTAAAAGGGTTTCAAAGTGTGGCTTAAAAGTGGCAAAAATGGGGGGAGGGGGGTTAGGGTAATGTAATTTAAAAAGTAAGAACAATTAGTTTAAACTGGCAAATAATAGACATCACACATTGTGAATGTTGTTAAATTGGCAAAAATAAGCATGAATGATGGTGAAAATGAATGATGGTGAAAAGAGGGTAAAAGTGACAATAATGGGTCAACATAATTGTAACATTATGTGGAAAATTGGTGGAAAGGTGGTGAAACAATGTACAGAAAAGTCATTTAAATTTGATGAAGTGGCAGAAATTGGAGCATGCATTAAAAGGAGCAAAAATATGGCAAAAAAAAGTGATGAAAATGGGTTAAAATATGGCAAATTGGGTGTATGTGCAGAAAAAGGGTAAAAACTAGGCTTTACATGATCGGGATTTTTGGGCCCATCACCGATCAGTGAGTTTAAAAAAAACGATCACCGATCCAATCATATGAATTCAGGTTGTTTTTAGGTACGGATCAAACTCCTTTGGTACTACTTGACACAGATTCAAAGAAAATCAAACATTACCATATTTCGGGTCCTAAATGCAGCCTTGTCACTGTGAAGTAGTGGAACAGAATTTCCATGCAGGGACAGAACAGAATATTTGTTGTCAGAGTGTGTATGTGTGGGTGAGTAGCCCTTTAACTGCGAATGAATGCCCTTGTCGCTCGCTCGACCATGTGTGGAGTGAGGGAGCATAACTGACCGAAGCAGATTATAAACTGTATGCCATTTTGAATGATTGGCAAAATATACATTATAGTCCATAGTCACAGGTGGACAGTGGAGGTGGGGGGCACATGTCGCACAATTGTGCGATGGTCAGACACAGCTTTGGTTTCACTGTTTAAGAATGAAACACAGTCAGTTTGTTTCCTTTTAAATATATTTTTAATAGTGTTTAGTGTATCAGAAAATTGGTTCCTGCATCATTAAAATCTTAAAACAGTATCTAAAAGTAGTTCCGTTAGGGGTTCTAGCGCTGTCCAAGGTACTTATCCCGTCCGCTGGAAAGTACTAGTCCCAAGTAGGAAGGGGAGTGGGCTTGAAGTGAATCCGTAGCTCCTATCCCAGATGTCGGTGCGTCAGCTGTTAATGTGGGTATCAGTCCTCCTCCTGCGCGCGCTGGCACGTCTCCAACGGCGACTTTCGACGGGTCCGCAGCGGTGTAGACGTGGCACCGTCTCTTCCGGGATCCCCGGCACCTCTGCTGACGGCGTCCAACGATGCGCTGTCAAAACAGAAAAACAGCTCCTCAGGCGAAGCAACGCATTGGCACCATGCTCAGCCTTTCGCTCATGAGGATAAAACACATTCCTTTACTCAGCTGTTTGTGCGCGCATCAATATCCATCCGCTGATCCACCACCTCGGCGTCCCGTTGCCCGTGCGTCTCCGGATCTATGGGGAGGATCATCCACTTCCTTGTGCACGCTCCCGGGTGCTGCCGCTCGCATAGAGTCCTCTGCCTGCTCCTCGCGTGATATCCTTCTCTGGTCACCTTTTACTTCTGTCCATTGACTCCTCAATGTTCCTTTTATATTCCCACCTATTATCCCAGGAACACCTTTGATAGGTTAAGCGCACCCGTGCGTAATTGGTCTGAGTAGGGGGGTGTGTCAGTTCCATCGGTCACAGTTTTCTATCGTGAATATTTACAACATCACTACATGAACACACACTGCAAACTTAATGACACTCCACAGCATATGCACAAACACACACCACGCACAGGCACAAAAAAAGTACTTTGTATGGTTTGAACCAATACACTTGACATTTCCCCCCCTTTTTAACCCTAGTCGTCTCGACTACTCACTGTGTACGGAACCTAGCAGGGGGCAGCCCAAAGTTTGTCCTCCGTGAGTGGCGTACCACTGGTTGTTCAGGTTCATTTTCCTGCCCCAATGCCCCAGGAGACACAGGTGGGCCTGCCGGTACCTCCTGTATTTGGGGTGTGGGGTGCATCATGGTGCCGGTCACTATGCCTGGCAACCACAATGTTGGTGGGATGAGGTTTTGCGGGGCCGTTATAGGGTCTCTTGCCACCTCTCCTCCTGCGTCATTTTCCACTGTAAGGGGACAAGGTCGTATGTTATTGCGATGTAGTGTGCGTGTGGGTGCTTCCTTACCCTCTGGTTTTACAACATACACCTGGTGGCCATCCCTTAGCTGCCTCACTACCACAAAGGGTTCTGGTAACCATCGGGGTGCCAATTTTCCTTTTGCCCGCCTGCGGAAATTGCGAAGGAGTACCCTTTCCCCTGGTAGTAGTGGGACAGACGTTGCCCGACGATTATAACGGGTTGCATCTCTTCCTTGTCTCTTCTGAGAAACCAACTGGTACACTTGGCTCAATGTTTTGTTGTGCTGATAGGCCCACCCCTGTAATGTCTGTGACTGTGTTGCTGGCCTCAAACCAAGGGTCCAGTCCATGGGAAGGCGTGCATGCCTACCAAAGACCACATAGTGTGGGGTTAAACCTGTGGTGCTGTGCACCGTGTTATTATAGGCTTGAAGTAGGGCAGGCAGTTTACTGTGCCATTGGGCTTGGTCTGTTTCACTTATGGACGACAGCAATTTTAGCAGCGTTTGGTTAAACCTCTCGCAAGCTCCGTTTCCTTGTGGATGATAGGCCGTGGTACGGCTCTTTTGACATCCATAAAGTTGGCACAACTCCCCCATTAATGCTGACTCAAAAGCTCCACCTCTATCCGTGAGGATCCGTTCCGGGCAGCCGAAGATCTGGATCATGCTGGTGTACAAGGCCCGTGCTGTTGTGCCTGCTAATTGGTCCTTGGCCGGCACTGCAAAGGAGTACTTTGAAAAAAGGTCCGTTATTACCAAGATATAGGGGTATTGTTCCCCCGGGCAACCAATAGACAAATAATCCAGGCCTACTACTTCAAATGGGTAAGAGGTTTTAATGTACATTAACGGGGCTCGTACCTCTGGTCCAGCTTTGGCGCTTAAACAGTGCTGCTGTCCACTCCTTGATCTCCTGGGTCATCCGGGGCCAGTAGCACCTTTGACGAACAGCGGCCAGGGTTCTCGCACTGCTAGGATGACCCATCTTCTGGTGGTATTGCTTCCACACCTCATGAGTCTCCTGTGGTGGGATAAGAACTTGGAAGACCTCTAGTCCCATGTGATCCACTGTTAATCGCCCCAGGACCCCATTCTTCAGTCTGATGTTCTCCCATTCTTTACACAGTCGTGTCATATAAGGGGACAAGTCTACCTGCGGTCGAGGTGCATCTTGCTCCTTCCACTGATGGAATTGGGCAAGGTCCTCGTCCTGGTGTTGGAGTTCTCGCCAGTCCTTGCTCTCCTCAGCTGTGACCTTAGCTGTTTCTGCCATTACCCTCGGCGCTGACAGTCTCGATAATGCATCGGCATTCCCGTTCTTTGCACCTGGTCGGTATTTGATGGTGTATTTGAAGTTAGCGAGTTGTGCCACCCAACGTTGTTCCACTGCTCCCAGTCTTGCAGTTTCTAGGTGTGCCAGTGGATTATTGTCTGTAAAGACAGTAAATTCAGTGCCATACAAGTAGTCTTTAAATTTATCAGTGATGGCCCACTTCATTGCCAACAACTCAAGTTTAAAGGAGCTATAGTTTTGGTCATTGCGTTCAGTGGGGTGGAGGCTGCGGCTGGCATAGGCAGTTACACGCTCCTTACCCTCCTGCACTTGAGCGAGCACTGCACCCAATCCCTCCAGACTAGCGTCAGTGTACAAATTAAAGGGTTGGCAAAAGTCAGCATAGGCCAGTATTGGAGCCTTTACCAATAAGTTTTTTAACTGGTCAAATGCCTTTTGACAGTCTCCAGACCACTTTATGGGCACATTACTGTTCCCTTTAACAGAAGTGCCACGTGCCAGTGCATGAAGAGGAGCAGCAACTTTGGAGAATGCAGGGATAAAACGTCTGTAGTAGCCAGCAAATCCGAGAAAAGATTTTACCTGTTTGGCTGTTTCTGGTATCGGCCATTCTCTCACCACCGTAGTTTTGGCAGGGTCAGTAGCAACCCCTCTTTCACTAATGATATGGCCTAGGTAGGCCACCTGCCGCTGGAACAGGTGACACTTCTTAGGCTGGAGCTTTAGACCGTGTTGCTGCAACCTCTGAAACACCTCCTCCAAGTGCTGTATATGGCTCCTGAAATCAGAGGAGAACACTACTACATCATCCAAATAGATTAAGAGCGAGTCATTAACCATATTTCCAAGGCAACGTTGCATAAGCCTTTGAAAGGTCGCCGGGGCATTGCACAGGCCGAAAGGCATACGTTCGAACTCGTATAAGCCAAACGGTGTAGTAAAGGCAGTTTTCTCCCGATCGTCAGGGTCCATTTCTACCTGCCAATAGCCGCTAGCTAAGTCCAAGGTGGAATACCATTTAGCGGATTTAAGACCAGTGAGGGATTCTTCAATGCGGGGTAGTGGGAAAGCATCTTTGTGAGTCAATGCATTTAGTTTCCTAAAGTCCACACAAAACCTCCAACTTCCATCTTTCTTCTTTACGAGAACAACTGGGGCTGCCCAAGGGCTTACACTCTCTCTTACCACTCCCCCGTCCAACATATGTTGCAGCAAAGCACGAAGTTCTGCATAAAGGGTCGGAGGCACCGGCCGGTATCTTTCCCGACTCGGGGGTGCCGAGCCAGTGGGGATCTGATGCTTAACAACTCCAGTGTGGCCGAAGTCCTCTTCATGTTCAGCAAACACCGTACTCCATCTTTGCAACATTTTAGTCATCTCTGTTTGTTGTTCAGCTGTCAGTCTGTCCCCCTGTAAAGACATCACAGGATGAACACCTTCCCCATCAATATCAGGTACACTCACTTGTCTTACAGCTACTTCGACCACATCCGCTTCAATGTGGTGGATCGTCAACTCCTGTTCCCCTCGAACGTCATCCAACTTTATCTCCAGTACTTTAGCCAATGGTCGTCGTTGTGGAATCTCCACAGAATATGGATTGGGGTTGCAAAGGCGGCAGGGGACCCGTCCATCTTTGAGTCTCACCAAGGACCGTGCCACCTGAAACTCAGTCTCATTATCAGAAAGTGGTTTCACCATCACTAGGGGCTGATTCTTTGTCCCTTCTACTACTTGCATCCAGACAATCATCTCTGACTCTGGTGGGATTACTACTGGGGACTGTTTTGGGAGTCTTACTATGCTTTCATAAGGTGGGTCGGAGTCTCTGGTGGCCACCCTTTGACATTCAGTTAGAGCTTGAGCCCACACCGTTCCCTCTTTTGATGGAAGATTGGTCCTGAAAACAACCAGTCCTGGATGGTTGCTCTGGTTCAGAATAGACCACAGTGGCTTTATAATGTTCATTCCAAGGATACCTTTTTCTGGTCCAAGGCATTCATCTTTTACAATAACCACTCCTTTCTCAGGTAGGTGAACTCCCCCTACAAAACAGTCCACCAGTGCATATCCAACATAAGGGATGTCGAGGCCATTAGCGGCACGAAGATTAAGCCACGGTACCTGATCTGCTTGGGTCATACCCGTCCCCCCAAGGTGTCTCTGGAACAGTGTTTGGCTCATCAGGGTGACCTGGGATCCTGTGTCCAACAAAAAAGAGATAGGTTTCCCATTAATAGCGACCACCACATCAGGACATTCACCAATTAGGGCCACCCTCTCCAGTGTGGACTTTGAAGGTGTGGGCTCTCCCTCCTGGGTCACTACCCCCACTGCTTGGCCCTCAGCTGTAGGGGACCCTAAAAATCCTGTGGTCTGGGTCTTCAATATGGGCAGCGTCGATTCTGATGACCCCTCTCCCCACAACCCCAGCAGATGAGTTCTTGGGGACCCCGTTCATAGGTTGCGGTATTGTCAGTTCTACGTTGTCTCTCCCTTGGGCTTTGGGTTCTACTCTGTTGTCTGTCTGAGGGAGTGGCCAGTGTCAGGTGGTTTTTCATTTCCTCCATGAGGTTGGTTGAGAGAGCTTTCATTTGTTCAGAGATCTCCTTCTTTACTTCGCCCATTAAATCTACTTGTAATTGGAGTATATTTTTTTCTCCATTCGTTCCCACTCTAAAACCTGAGAGTCTTTTGCAGCTGGAGCCATTATTCGTTGTACGCCTATGCCCTCCTCCATCTGTAGCTCCTGTTCTAACGCTAATACTTCTCTGCAGGCTTCCTCAAATGAAAATCCAGGGTGACGGTGCAAATGTCGAGCTAGCTCCTGTTTCACCGGGCCTGCCCTCAAACCAACTATTAGTTGATCTAATAGTAATTCAGTTTCTGCCTCACCCTCTTCTTGTCGTTGCCAACTAAAGAAGAGCTCTCTCAAGCGTAGTACAAACGTCCTTATGGTTTCCTCACTATATTGCCGACAGTTAAAAAAACGGGACCTCAGTTGAGCTCTGGTGTTGGGTTTAGCATACAGTTTCTGCAATAACTCTAAAACTTTTTGTCCCGTATCCCGTTCATCGTTACTTATTAGCAATATTACTCGCTTTGGCTCTCCTTCCAATGCACCTAAAATAAAGTCTGCTTGTTGTTGTTGGCTTAGTCCCTGGGCTCTGAGCATGGCCTCTACCTGAGCTCTCCATTCTACAAATATCGCTTTTTCTCCACTAAATTTGGGTATGAATGCAGCTCCCATAAACCACGGCATCACAAATTGTGCAGTAATTGGTGGATTAACCCCATTGCTCTGACCTGGTTCCATTCTCAAACAGTGGTGCTGGGTCCTGTCGAGCAACGCCAAAATTTACTGTCGCACAATTGTGCGATGGTCAGACCCGGCTTTGGTTTCACTGTTTAAGAATGAAACACAGTCAGTTTGTTTCCTTTTAAATATATTTTTAATAGTGTTTAGTATATCAGAAAATTGGTTCCTGCATCATTAAAATCTTAAAACAGTATCTAAAAGTAGTTCCGTTAAGGGTTCTAGCGCTGTCCAAGGTACTTATCCCGTCCGCTGGAAAGTACTAGTCCCAAGTAGGAAGGGGAGTGGGCTTGAAGTGAATCCGTAGCTCCTATCCCAGATGTCGGTGCGTCAGCTGTTAATGTGCGTATCAGTCCTCCTCCTGCGCGCGCTGGCACGCCTCCAACGGCGACTCTCGACGGGTCCGCAGTGGTGTAGACGTGGCACCGTCTCTTTCGGGATCCCCGGCACCGCTGCTGACGGCGTCCAACGATGCGCTGTCAAAACAGAAAAACAGCTCCTCAGGCGAAGCAACGCATCGGCACCATGCTCAGCCTTTCGCTCATGAGGATAAAACACATTCCTTTACTCAGCTGTTTGTGCGCGCATCAATATCCATCCGCTGATCCACCTCCTCGGCGTCCCGTTGCCCGTGCGTCTCCGGATCTATAGGGAGGATCATCCACTTCCTTGTGCACGCTCCCGGGTGCCGCCGCTCGCATAGAGTCCTCTGCCTGCTCCTCGCGTGGTATCCTTCTCTGGTCACCTTTTACTTCTGTCCATTGACTCCTCAATGTTCCTTTTATATTCCCACCTACTATCCCAGGAACACCTTTGATAGGTTAAGCGCACCCGTGCGTAATTGGTCTGAGTAGGGGGGTGTGTCAGTTCCATCGGTCACAGTTTTCTATCGTGAATATTTACAACATCACTACATGAACACACACTGCAAACTTAATGACACTCCACAGCATATGCACAAACACACACCACGCACAGGCACAAAAAAAGTACTTTGTATGGTTTGAACCAATACACTTGACACACACACACACACACTTGTGTCCACCACCGCCCTGAAACCGACAGAAGTCTCCGCTACAAAAGTGAAAGTAAACGGGAGCGCATTGTTCCGATTTAGGACTCAAACATGCTCGGGCTGGATTAACAAAACATGCACACACACACATACAAACACACACAGACACTAACAGCAGACACTGCCTCCGCTTTCAGAGCCTTAGACTGGGGATGAAGTCCCGCTCTCAGCTGCTTCGCTCCAACCGAGACAATCACGACTTTAAGGTTGAGAACTACTGATCTACTCAATGAAGATACATCCTACCAATTGGTCATGGTAAGAATGAGGGGGTTTAGGATTAAGTTTAGAATTGTGGAATAGCACCACATTCTTCATTGGTCTGAAGCAGGGGTCATCAACACGGTGACCATGTGAGGCGTCACCAATGAGCTCCGTCTAGTATCTGATTTACTTTTCAGAATTCAAACTGACAAAGATAGATACATATGACAGATGCAGTTAGTACTTAGTAGAGCTAAATACTGCTGCACGTGATAAAGTTTTAGTATTAAATAACCATCTTTAAATGTTTATTTTCACTGAAACATTGTAACAAATGTTTTTAAGTTTTGCAGATCTGGTGTATGGGTAGTGTTGTGTTATATAACGCTATCAGCAACATACATAGAGCTGAGAGCACTGAATAGCAGATTTACTGAGGTACACACGCTGACATCTGGTTTACCTCTGAATCTAAAACCAATCTGTTTGCCCCAAAACCCTTTGACAATAAACCCTGAATCCGCTTCTGACCAGTAACTCCGTCTCATTCATCAAAACCAACAGTTGGGGGCTTGTCCGGGATCTAAATACCGTACATCAGAAACTGAGGTACTAAATTTAGGGATGTCCCGATCAGGGTTTTTGCGTCCTTTGATTGTGAGAATTGGCCGATACCGAGTCCTGATCCGATAATTCTATAATACATTAAAATGCAGAAGAGCAAAAAAACAGATCCAGGATGTCCCTTATTTATTTTATTCACCTCATTTTAACATTCAACCCTAAACAGAGCATTTCTGTGACGTAGCTTGATCAATCAAGCAATAAATTAAAAGAAAATTCACTTTCGACTTTAGTGCAAGATTAAATAATATTAAATAAAAATGTCTAATATAAACATTAATAGTGCCTAATCCTAAAATACGCAACAAGCAGGTTAACAAATAAGAGAAAATAAAAGTGCCACAGTGCTGTAAAGTAAGGCCAGTAATGTTCTTTTAGGAACTGCACTCTTAGTGCTTTTACTCTCCTCATTTAGTTTCACATATTGAAATGTATGTTTTTCTTGATGAAAAGTATGACAACTTAATTTTGTTGGCATTGCAGGTGCAGAGCATGTAAAGTATTAGCTGCTTACTAAATAAAGTGTGTGATGTCTGCAGATAGAGGTTGAATTAGAACAGGGGATCTCATCTGGTCTCACCATGGAATCCACATTTTTCCATGGTCATTAAATCACGACCAATTTTTTAGTTTTTCAAAAATAGCTCTTGAAAACATACACAAACACACACACACACATATATATATATATATATATATATATATATATATATATATATATATATATATATATATATATATAATATTTTTAAAAACAATAATCTATATATTTTTTCTTGCAACATGCATTTTACAGCATGCTTGTCAAAAGAAAAGGTTATTTTAAAATAAAAAGACAAGTCCAACATGTGAGACATTAAGTATTTGTTAATTTTTGACCAGCTGTCCACGACCCACCTAGTACAGGTGTGCGACCCACTTTTGGGTCCGGAACGACCAGTTGTGAATCGCTAACTGAGAATACACCTGCACGTCCTGCTGTAGGTGCTTGATATAGGAAACACTACAGAAGATTGACTTAGGATGGTTTATTCTCACACACAAACATACACGCGCACGCGCAAATCACACAAACACTGGCGTGAGTGCGCGCACACAAACACGCATGCACGCACAAACAAACACTTATGTGGAGCACACAAACGCCCTCAAACATCTGTGGGCAGGGCGCACACACACTAGCATCAGGCTAGTTACCAGAGAGGCTAACGATGTGTTTGGTCTCTTCCAAACAGAACAAACGTTGTAGTGATTTACCTGTTGTTAAACTCCTTTATTAACAAACGTCTGACAACTTGGTTCTAACTCTCCACCTCTGCTCTGCGTCCAACTTGCTCTGCCAACCAAACAACAGACAGGTTCTTCTCTTTTTGACACAAGTTCTCCTGTGTCATCATGTTCTACTAGTTCTGCAGCTTCAGAGCTTTCTCATCCATTTACACCGTAACCATAGTAACCAGAGCGCTACTGTTTACCTTCGCAGTGCAACATTGAAAAGGCTCCGGTCTGACGCGGCGCAGCGTAGCGTTCAGAACATTGTGTAATCAATATACCAGTATGGCAGTATATTATAAATGTATATCATAACGAAAATATATACCAGTGTTTGGTATGAACCGATATACCGCCCACCCCTATAATGATAATAAATATACATATATATGTGAGTCCTGATTGGGAGATAACGTCCGATTACGATCAGTTTGAAACCACGTGATCGTGCCCGATTTCCGATCACATGATCGGATTGGGACATCCTTAACTAATTACATAAATTAGGAGAAATACTGTAAAGTGCACAACATTAAATCTTAAACATTTCCTACCTTTTTACGTTACTGCTAGCCTTTCCTATTATCTGACCCTCTAATTAAAGTAAAACTGTGAACATTTAATATTTAGGAAGAGCTTTTCTAACTGGTAGCCCTTCAGACAATACCTATGAAGTAGCCCACAGTTTCAGAATGTTTGCATGAAATGTGTATACATACAAAGTACTTTAAATCTAACATAACAAATTCATGTTTATTTATCACTGACATTCCAACAATGCACTCAATTTATAATGAAAAAAAATGAAATGTTTTACTGTCCCCACTGATACATTAAATTTCCTGTAAGAGAGTCAGATTAAATACATTATCTCATTAAAACACAAAGTGCATTGAAAATTAGTTTCTTATTAGCTTCATTTATTTACCAAGCATGTTCTTATAGACGCACACAGAGCGTGTGCGTTTCCAAGACCCACACACTCCGTGTGCTTTGATTGCGTTGTAGATCATTTCTTGTGCACGCTGCTTTGATTTTAATCCCATCCAAGTAATGATCTTTGTAACGTGGACCAAGTACAGTCGTGATAAAATCCAGAGCTTCTCTGTGAAACTTGCACTTAAAGATTCTGAAACCAGATGCTATTGATGAACAGCCATGCGTCAGGCTGCCGTGTAGGGGTTCGTGTTGACGGAGGGCTACACGTAACTACATTGTCGACGTGACACAGAAACATAAAACACATTTACGTGGTCTGTCAACTCGGCTAAGAAGACACTTTCATGATCAGATGTATTGAAACACAGCTGCTCCGTGACTCTGCGGACAACTTGGCCTGTTTTCAGACGAGCGCATTAGAATGGAGAAGATTTGCCATTTTAACTGCCTTTGGATGCTAAAAGGTTGTTTGTCTCAATTGGGCTGCTATTTAGGAACATCCATTTCTAGAGTTTACAGAGGAACCCGAGCAATCCAGTCAGCAGTTGTTCTCCAGATCACAAGGCTGGTGTTGCAAAGGTAAAAATGATTTGGTAAAAATTGTGAAATGATTCATAATCTCCTGCATACTACAACATCTCAAGCCTGTTGTGAAAAAGCCATTTTAGAAGACCACAATAGGTGCCACTTCTACAGGTATTATATATTGTATATTGTACAGAGGCAAAATTGGAATAGCATGTCTGGTGCTTCTGCTGCAATTTTTCAAAAAGGAAACAAAATTCAACAGAAACTAAACCCCAAATTGTTTTTTTTGGGGGAAAACTAATCTGACGCACCATGGCAAATCCAGGAACAACTTGATAATGAGAGAAAATGAGAAACAGAACAAAACTTTTTTGTTATTTGAATATGCTAGTTGAAGTCGTAAAGAAAGCATCCCATGCTTCAAATAACGGTATCAGATGTTTTAAAACACTTTGTGTTTGAGGAAGTACCACGGAAAAAAAAAAAAAACAAAAAACGTTTTGAAACACCAAATAAGTCCAAAGTAATAGATGCACCCCATGGGGCCATGTGGTCTTCTTCTACTGATTTTTAGAGGTTGTAAATTAACAGATTGGTGCGCTAGCGCCCCCTCACACTGAGGTCAAAAGCTGAACAGGTGTCACTTCTGGGTAAACATGAATGTGTAGTCCGGGCAAAATAAAATTAAAATAAACGTATTGCAATACCAAATAAGTCCAAAAATAACTATAAATAACCATGAAATATTAACTTAAATAACTTTTAGCATTAGAAAAACATTTTTAATATTTACCTTCTTTTTTAAACCCAAACTGCGACACAGTGACGTTGTGAACCGGAAGTAACACGCTCAATACCGCGCACAATACCGTGCTCAATACCGCACTCAATACCGCGAGGGAGCCGTAATCTTAAATTAAAATTAAAACAAACGTTGTGCAACATCAAATAACTCCAAATGAAGGGTGCACACACTCGAGATATGTGGAAGCCATTGAAAAAGCTTCAGGTCGAACAGACACCGCTTTTATAGAGAGATAACAGCAGCATAATTCATAACGACAGTCAGCTGTTTAAGATACTCACCGGAGCTGCTCACTGCATTTCAACAAACGCATTATTTGTGGATGTGAATCGCATCTATTGATAACCAATGCTTTGGTTTAGATTGATGCAAAGTAATTCAAATACACAGCTTTTGTTAGTGCCCCCGCCTGGCTCCTTATGTTGGCTATATGAGAAACCTTCAGAATCTTTCAGGGCTGATGTACTTTGGACACTGCCAACATTCTTCAAATATTTTTTGATTTATATGTGTGTGACATATTTGGAAAGGTTAGAAACCACACTTTTAGAATAAAAAATACTTCTAAACACTACCTGGTTGACTTATTCATGATTGTCTCATTCGGCGCCACAAGTATTTGGGTATCAAATAGTGTTGTTGATTGATTCTTGTCCAAATGGGTTTGAAACCCAGCTATTATAATGTAATTTTGCTGTTGGCTGAGAATGGTGGTTTGTAAAGTTTTAGTGGCTTCTTATGTCACAAACCACCACTATTGACCCCACCCCTCCTATAAAAACTTGAGTGGACCATTCATCTGTGCTGTCTTCATTTCGAAGTATTAATTGCCTGCTTCCTCCTTAGCAGCATCTCACTTTTTAAAATTTGGTGCCATAATTTTGGAGCAATGAAGGAAAAGATACAGTTCTTGAGCAATCAAAGCACGTATGGTAAGTATTATTTTAGCTTTCTAACTGAGAACAAGCATTATAACTAAGCTATCCAAACTGCTGTAGCATGACTGGGCTGGTCCTAACTGTTCCACGAACACCGCTCGCAATCAAGAAATCTAAATCTAAACCTTAGGGTTTAGATACTCTTTAAGTTTTAATTGACTTCTATACTAAGAGTTGGCAGCCTGCAGCTTTTTCGCCCCTCTCCTGAGAAACCAATCTCTACGAAACCCTTTTGATCACTTTCGATCAATCACTGTGTCCCTTTAACCATCAACTACAGCATTAGTCTCATTTGTTGTAATGCCTCACCAGCTGTGCACATTTACCAAGTAAATGTGCACAGCTGGAATCAAATATCTCCAAAACAAGTGGAGAAATCCTTTTGCACATGGCCTAAGATTCAAGGTGGACAGGACTATCTATTTGACACACAGGATCTTCAGCAGGTTACATGTTAGAGCAAAAGCCCCGCCTCCTCAGAGACAGCAGGGCTGCATCTGAATAGTCCTTCAAATCTCCTTTCATATCCACTTTTCCTCAACCCCATGGATGACAATACGGGCTTAAGGAAAGGTGTTAGGAGAGGAGTTAGGAAAAGGCCATAACATTTGTTTTGACAATCAGAAGCACTTTCTCTAGGTGACGTAATAATCTGACGGCTGCAAAGATTAGTCTGCCGTGGTGAAAAAACTACAAAAATGGATTAAAAGCACATTTATCACACTTTCCCCTGATTTAATCTAAGTAACCACAATGTTTGAATATAAATCAAAGGTAAAGAGGCTACCAAGTGAAACTAAAAGAACGTCACATTGGAATGGTTGCTCACACTCACCTTCCACTCAGAAATATGAATTATGTTGAATAAAACATAATGTGGAGAAAATGTCTCTGATCCCTCTTCACTGAACCACAGAGTGTCTGTTTTATGTCAGTTATAATTTAATAATATGTCTTACATATAATAAGATATGGGTTTAAGATTATTTATTTAAAGTTATTCAAGGCATATTAATGCATTGGTAACTATCTCTATCGGTCATCAAGAATTTCCGTAAGCGCTCAGGTGTGCGTTTTGTTTTAAATGTTGTCGCCACAAGGAATTGTGGGTCAGCATTTTCTCATCTCCTTTGGTAAAGGATGCACCAGTGTTTCCTAGGCTAAAGGAAGTTATAAAGGAAGCACTGAGCCTCTTAGCTTAAAGAGAACTTGGATGCTCTTTATCATGGCCGCCACTTAAACACTTCCAGGGGTGAAGGAACAGTGGATAGGAAAGGAAATAGGCGGGACTATTTGGGCGCCATCCAGGATTGGGTTGTGACTGATTAGCTGCCTCATGTGTTGCACCCAGGTGTGGCTCTTTGCCAATCAAGCCTCTCCCACTATTTAGCTGAGTGTATGAACACAGAATGGCCCGGTCCCAATACTCACACTGCACCCTAAGCTCCTCTACGAAGTGTACACTTGTTAGAAGTGCACAAAAGGTTCAAGTGCGCAGGTTACAAGTGTGCAAAAATAGCAGAATTGGGACAATACGGTTTACATCATCGACTTCAGCCACTGCGACATTCTGCCCAGGTTTCTGCTCCACTACTTTACAATCACATCTCTCTGAACATGATTACATTTAGTTTTATGATTAGAATGTATTTATGCAGTTTGAGTGTGAATATTTGATATTGTGACAACTCTTAGATCAAGTTAAAGAGTAAAATATTAATTAAATAGGGATGCATATTCTGTTCAGTTTCTTTATTGGATTCAATGGTGATCATACTGAACAAATATTGATAAAGAAGTGTTTCAAAGTTTATCTCATTATACAAATCATGTTATGAAGTTTCTATAGATTAAAGTCAGATTAAAGGATTTAATGTACTATTGTTGTATTTTTAATGCCACAAATAAAGATACATTTGCATATTTCATTTAAGATTTGTAAACATTCCATCAAGCAGAGGAATGAGGAAAATTTCAATATTCAAAAGAAAATTGTACAAAACAGGAAACTTTGAAGCAAAAAAAAGTGTACAATTTCAGCCAGAAACTTGTCACGGCAAATTTGCGGTTGACCTCATTTGGAGACATGATTTATTGCTCTGGTTGAATGATGGAGTCCAGGCGAGGCATTGAGGATTTTATAAAAAAGGTTTATTATAAAACTAAGTAAAAAAGAGTACAAGGATGGACAAAATTAGTGACCGCCCGGGCGGACGTCCGATGATCGAGTGCCACAGTTCTAACTCATCACGTATATTCCCCCTCAGTCCCCCTCCCTCCTCCCCCCAGGAGATAAAGAGGACAGGGTGGAGGTGAAAGAAGAGGGTGAAAAGAGACAGTTTCTTCTTTGGGTCAAAACAACCAGTTCTCTGGTATCTCCTGATTGTCGTGAGTGTTGGAGGTGTGTGCGTGTATGGTGTTTGTGTGTATGAATGGATGTGTATTGGGTGTGTATGTGTGACTATGTGAGTGTGTGTAGGCATGTGACTGTGTGATGCCTCCGTGTCTGAGGGATAAGATGTGTTTTGGGAAGCTGACCTCGAGAAGAGAGCAGAAAACATGAGACAGCAGAAATGAAAAGTCTCAACTTAAAGCCTTAAGAAGAATAAGGTCTATGAGTAAAAATGTTAATAAACATTAACTAACAATTTTGGCCCTGACAAACTGCAGCTCAAACGTCTTAAAAAGGTATAGTCCATGAACTCATCATTTGCAAAAACAGAAAAAGCCTTTATCACAGGGTCAGAAATATTTAAAAGTACACCAAATAAAATGGAAGGTCATTATGTCAGGCCCTGTGGAGGGAAAAAATAAATAGTTAATATAAGTTGATACACATGTTAAAAAAAAGTATATTGGTTATTAGTCATTTATTTTTGGTAGCTATACAATTTTAATTTTAAATGTAGAGTGGCTAACTAACTGGTATCTGGTAAGTTTTATGTTTTTATAGTTTCATTTTTATACATCTTAAGCTTATGGTACAAGTGTAAAGTTTAAATTGGATGTTATATGAATGATTGTGCAAAAAAAGTTGTGAAATTGTTAGCATAAAATGTCCGCAAATACCGGTGCATAAATCACCGTAATGCTTCACCAGATACTGTATTTATGCTTCTTAGCAAACTTTAATTGTATTTACACATGTACAGTTTTTTTTTTTTTTTTTTTTTTTTTTTACTTGTTTGCACATGCTGTCAAAGGTCAACACCACAGGAAGTGCAATCATTATGAGACAGCAATGCATATTTTGTTATTGCAATAAAATACATTGATTTATTTTATTGCTTAATTGTGACCATCACCAGCCCTCTCTAAGGAAGGGTAAGAAATCTTTTATTATAGGGAGGATATAAAAAGGGAGAGCAGTGTTACACCTAAGTGGAGGGGCAGGGGGAAGGGGAGGGGAAAGGGAGCAGGGAGGAGAGACTCAAGGTAGGAAATAGAAAAGGTGGGGAAGAAGAGATTGTTTTGCAGTGAGGGTGAGATGTGAGGTTGTAGAATATATTGTGCTTATTATGTTGTGTAATCCAGCCAGTATGGTGACAAGTGTGAAGCTTAGCTATAATGGTGGTGGCTGTGAACAGGGGGAATGAGTGAGTGGGTAGTACCTAAAGCAGGTATTTGGGATTAACGTGTCTAAAGTTAAGCCCAGTATGAGTTTTATCCCACATCCCAAGGCGTGCCAGTGCATCGTAGACCAGTATATGTGCAAAAAACCGCTACTGCAAACCCAGGAACTGCCCTGGGCCCGCAGATGCAGCCAGGCCAGCAGAAAGAGTGGGGGCCAAGGAGCGCCAGGCCACCCCCCCACGGCCGAGCAACCCCCCAGATGCCCCCAAGATCCCAGGCCGAGAGGCAGCCACCGCCCCCCACACACTCAATCAATCAATCTTTATTTGTATAGCGCCAAATCATAACCAATGGTATCTCAAGGCACTTTACAGTAGAGCAGTCTTAAGGACGGACTCTTCATTTTATGGATACACACATATGCATATATACGTATATACACACATATACACACACATATGCATATATACGTATATACACATACATATGTATCCCACACCCAACATGAATTCATCATCATATCCGAGGAAGCCCCAAGCAGCCAAGCACCCAGCGCATCCCCCCACTGACCCCAACCCCCAACCCCAAGGCCCCCCGCCAGCATCCAGCCCCCCCCACCCACCCACACCCAAGCACCCAACCCCCGAGGGAAGGGCCCAGAGAGCCCCCCGCCCGTGACCCCAGCAGAGGAGCCAAGGCCCCCGCCCAGCAGACAGCCAGAGTCGCGCGGAACAGGCAGCCGTAGGGCGCCCATTGGTGGGCCCAGAGCGAGCAGGGTCTGGACCCCAGGCCAGAAGGACCCGGAACGGAAGCAGCACCGAGAGCAGCACCCCCAGGGACGACAACCACGCCCACAGTCGCCGAGGGCACCAAGGGAATGCTGCAAGCCGCCCCGCCGGCCCCTAGGCGCACCGACCAGGCACCCCAGAGTGCGCCAGATCGCCTTTCCTTGATGCCGCCCGTGCGATGCGGCCCAGAGAGCCCCCCACCCGAGACCCCAGCAGAGGATCCAAGGCCCCCGCCCAGCAGACAGCCAGAGTCGCGCGGAACAGGCAGCCGGAGGGCACCCGCTGGTGGGCCCAGAGCCAGCAGGGTCCGGACCCCAGGCCAGAAGGACCCGGAACGGAAGCAGCACCGAGAACAGCGCCCCTAGGGATGACAACCACGCCCACAGTCGCCGAGGGCACCAAGGGAATGCTGCAAGCCGCCCCGCACCCGCAGGTATGGCAGGGCGCGGCCCGTACCACCCGCCCCGGAAGACCCCCGCCAGGAACGGCCCAGCCAGCCGGCCAGACCCGCCGGACCCAAAGGGCACCACCGCAGGACAGGGAACCCCCAAGGGCGAGCCCCCGGGCCAGACCTCCGCGGGGGGCACCCCCCCACCCCCCAGCCCACGAACAGGCCACAACCCAGCAAGACCGCGCAGCCCTAGACGGCACAAAGACAGCTGCCCAGGTCCCGCCCCCCACCGGACAGCGCAAGCCACGGGGCAATGCCCCCCTCGGCGCAAGAGCGACTGGCGGCCACCACCACAGGAGAGAGGGACCCCAATGGCACACAACCGATGCGGAGCGGCAGCCCCCAGCCAAAGGCGCAGAACCCACCCACCCACCCGCCAGCCCGCAGATAGCAGGACAGACCTACCAATGGAGAGGCACTTCCCTATCCCCTGAGTGAATGTGTGTTTAGTGAATGTATGAAGTGCTATTAAAAAAGGGTGGATAGAGGGGAGTGGTGCTCCCGATCCAGCCTATGTGTATATATGTGTATGTGGTGCAATAGCTCCGGAGGGTGGAAGTGGTGGTCCCACCCTCCGGGGAGTGTTGAGGTGTAATTAAAATTGGAGGGATTAGTTGGGCAGCCAGAGGTGGGAGTGCCTGCCCCGCGCCACTACTTAGTAGCGCAGGCGGCGGCCACCTGCACCCCCAGCCCCACCATCCAGCCCCCCAAGGGTTGGGTGGTGGGGCTGGATATACAGTTAAAGTTAAAATATTTCAATACTGACATTTACGCCGCAAAAAAATTACGGGTAATATGGTTTGCCGAAGTCAGCTTGGATGCAGGCTTCGGCGAAGTGTGGATTAGGGACGCATAGGAGGAGGAGTGGAAGACCCATTCTGTCTCTGTGCTTGGGTCCTCTTCATCCACAACCCCGACTTGTGACATTAATATTATTGTACTTAATATAATAAATGTTTGTATTGTTGTCACTAAGTACATTTAATTATGGAATATTTTAACATAGATGTGAAGCTTAATTTGGACCAGATTCTGTCGAAACAAGATCCGGCACCTCCCATATTTTGACCAGCACTTATTTGATTGGATCCAGCACCTCATTTTCTTAATTAATTTTTTTCAGCACCTCATTTGCTTTCAGGTGTTTTGATTAAATGTTTAAGTGTTATATTTGGACAGCTGTGTCTTCTTTAGTTGAAATTACTGGAAATTGGATATCAGCCCGTGTGACCATAAGGAGTTTTGTTTTTATTTGTTAACAAAAATACATTTTGAGGTCATTTTCTTACACATGTATTTCTGTCAAAAACAAACAAAAACTCGTCTAATTTTTTTGACTTCACGATTTGCATGTTTGTAACTTTACTGTTATTGCTTCATTATTCACAAAGACTTAAGTTCAGATGATCTGTAAAATGTGTGGCCTTCTCTTTTAGCAGAGCCACAATTTACCATTGAGGTCAAAGACCATGAAGCCAGTGTCCTTGTCCTCTTACTGAAAGGCTGGTGGCATCCAGGTCAATAATAGTGCTTGAGTTGTTGTGGGTGAAGGTGCAGGTCAGATGGTCTAGAGCTGCTCCTTCTGACCAGCGAGGTGTTCATAATTCCCCTTCTGCAGAACCACAAGGGGCCATTTTCTACTATGTGACTCCAGCACAGCCTCTGATTCATCTTGCTTTTATTCATTCAGCCAGATAACCATATCGTCACACAACACCCTACAGGCAGGAGCTTTACAAATAAAGAGGGAGGAAATAACAGGCCATTTATCCATGGAAAAAAACAAGATTTTCTTTTTGAACCAATATCCTGTCTTGAGTCACACTGAGATGTAATGTTTATATTATAGATATTATAGTATAGATTATAGAGTATAGCTTCTATATCCACACTGATCCAGGACCTCTATGAGATCCTGGATCAGTGTGGGGAGCGCCACAGTGTGGGGAGCGCCATATTGACCTAATTTTGTCTGCCCCAGCTGTCCTTCAGTTCCTTCAAGGACTACTGGATGCTTGGAGAATTAAGGAAGCTCGGGTGGGACAGTACTTGGGATGCACATCTTTAACTGGTTTTGTTTAAGAACCGGTTCTTACTCAAACAATTTTTTTTGAAGTCGCTAACAAAAACCCTTTACGATTCTGCTATCGATTCTTCCAGGTCTGCGCCACCGCTGTAAACAAACGTACCCCACTTGCAAATTTGCGATGACATCACAATTACAAGCTGCAGAGGTGAGCTGAGCAGCTGCATTACACAAAGCGGGACGTCACCTTCGGGGATTGTCACTTGTAATTCCTGCAAGAGGGATCTGGGCGCCAAAGGTGGGAACACAACCAATAAGTCCAAACATTGGGCCACACAACACAGCATTATACTCAAGCAATGCCGTGTCTCTAACGCACAGCAGGTAAAATTAAAAACTCTCTCCCGCTGGTTCTACTCTGCACTAACTCCATTGACTCCTTTAAAATGCAGCTAAAGACATTTTTATACAGACAAGCTTTTAATTAACCTTTTATTAACTTGGTGTTAACAATGTATTTTCTTTTTCCTTATTTTGAAGGACTGTATTGTATCTTTGTAAATCACTGTTTATTCTGTTTTGTGAAGCACTGTGTTTTTACTGTAAATCACTGTGCTTTCTATCTATGAAAGGTGCTGTATAAATAAAATGTACTTACTAACGTTGTGTGATAATGATAAAAATTAGGTTAATTTATTATCCTAAGCCAATAGATACTTGACTTGTGGACTCATTTGATTTGAGTATTGTTTATTCTCAGCGGTGAATAATTAAGATTTGTATTAATAAAGCTGATATTTGTTTTAATAAACCAGGTTGTATTCTTTTCTGTACTCATGTACTACTTGTTTTTCAGCATATTTGGGAATCGATAAGATAATCGGTAAAAACCGGATCGATAAGCAGGAATCGATAAAGCATCGGAATTGCTAAATCCATTACAGTCCCACTTCCCTGAAGAGGCAGGTAAACTGGCTTCCCGGTTCCTTAAGGGCACTCGGAGGCATGTTTTCCTGCGCTCTCAGCTAATCCCTCCTGCCCTGGTCTTGCAGGCTCTGGGAGACGTTGAGTCTGTGGGCTTAAAGTCGCAGTCACGTGAGCCTGCCCTTCTTTTGACGCTGGCCACAGCCAAGAGGTTTTTACCAGAAGGGACAGGGGTGTTCCTACGTCCAAATTCAGCATTCCTTCCAAAGAAGCATTGGAGAGCATTTCTTGTATGCCCAGTTAGGTCACTCAGGGTGTATCTGCAACAAACAAGGGTCAATAGGCAGACAGATCACTTGTTTGTTGTTTTAGGCCAGATCTCCCAGGTCAACCACCATCAAAGGCCTGTCTCTCTCACTGGATTATGGATTCTATCCTGCATACAGGGGATGGCCTGTACAATGGCGGTAATGCACTTTCCATTAGAGGTCCGGGCGCACTTCACTTGGAGCACGGCGAGGTACATCTCCCAGTGACATTTGTGCGGCGGCCACCTGTTCTGCCACATCCACATTTGCTGGGTTCTCTAAGGTCAACGTGGTGGCAAGCACATTGTTAAGTGAGTGGATGACAATTTGTTTCCCTGTCTGTCAGCCTTGCATAGGCTTGTTGAGCCGCCTCCTCATCTTTTCGATTGGGCCCTTGCATCTTGCAGGGCCAACTAGCCCTTGGTAGCAGCTGGCACCAGGGCTTTAGGCAGCAGCATCCTACGTCTTGCAGAGACAGCAAGCCTGGGGTGTGTCTATAGTTTGTTGGCACACACCATCTTTTAGACGTCCCAACCACTTTGGTGGCTGGGTCGTCTCCATCGATGCTCATGTAACTCAGCATAGGCTGTTGCTGCTCTGTCCCATCTCAGGTTGTCGTAAAGATCTCCAATAGAGATGTATATTCCATCTATCTCCCCTTTACCTTGAGGCCTCTCAGGGATTCATTTAATCAGATTAATATCACTGGAGAGGTGGCTGACACGGGTTTAAATAGGCTGTCAGCCATGTTTGCAGGTGGATTGTCTTAAATTAATTATATATATATTCCATATATCTCTGGGTGCAGGGGAAGCGTGTTTACTGTGAGAACCAAAGTTACTCATGTAACCATACGATCTGTAAGGTGGAGTTAGCTACCACTTACTAAGCACGCCCCAATGACATTTCAAAAAAACAAGAGGCCTAGTATCTACAGTTTTGTTTTTTCTGTCTTCAACCTCTGTCGCACAATGTCAATTAAGAATGTCCAATTAATTTGACCAGTTTGGACCCATTTTTTGTTGTGTTTAAAAAATATCATTCAAACCAAGAAAGCCCAGTGTGTGCCAAACTCACACCAGCCAGACAATTGTGGCTGTTTTCCTCCAACGTTTGAGCTCTTTGTGTTTAAAAAAGTAAGGAGTAAAAGTAAAAAGTTGCCAAAAAATAAACAACTTAAGTATAATAAAGTATATGTACTTTGTTACTTACCACCTCTGTCAGCAGTGACTAACTAACTGTTATTATGTTATGTATGAGCTATGCTACTTTATGGTTCTCAGATAGATCTTTGTACAAATGATGGGAGGTTAGACTTCAGTGTGCAGAGGGATTTTTAGTTAAAGCACGAAACTTCAATTTACTATTCCAATTTTTGTAAACATGATTTGACAGCCTTTTCTTCATTTAAATAAGGTTACATTAAGATAAATGCCTTGATTTTTAATAAAAAAAACAAAGTTTGTGAACCATACTGGCTAATCTTAAGGCCCTTATTTATCCATACTGTGAATTTGAATATAGCTAAAAATATAAAGACAAAAACCTTCTATTTTTAGCTGCACAGGCCTACATATGCACTAGCTGATTGAAGGTGCTGAAATGTACTTATTGCTTAACAATATAAATGAAATAAACTAACTTTTTTTCTCTCCAAATTTTCCATTTACAATATCTAAAAGATTTACGTAGGCTGATCTCGTTTCTAAACACACTGCCACTGGCTCTTTGGCACAGCTGACTGATTTATTTTCTTCTGTTTTTGAAGCCATGATCAGCTAAATATAAAAAGCTTTATAGTACAACTAAAATCCAATGCAAATATAACAATTGATTGTACATTTTCCCTGAAATACTATCATTAAAGGAGAAGAGAGCGTGTAACTATTTTGTGCACATAGCCTGTGTCTCTGTGTGTGTCATTGTGTATAGTGTGGTGTGGCAGCCAGGGCTTCATGACAGATCAGGGCATTCAGGCCAGTGACATTACACCGGAGCCCCAAATGCATCATGGGCCGGCGGTGTGAAAAATGCTGGTCGGCCTGATCCACTCAGCTGCAGATGAATGGAGCGCTCCGTGCACTCACCCATAGATGAATGGAGTGATCTGTCTTGTCAGCGGAGGTCGACCGAGAGGTTACAGTATCCAGCGTATACCTGTGTGTATGTGTAGTGGTTTGCTGACTCCGGAAACACACATTATAGTCCAGAAAAACCTGAAGTTAGAACAAACACTGCTAATTACATATGAGATATGTTCACAGAATACAAACACACAACAGTGTTTTTGTTTTGTTTGGTTTAATCAGTAGAACACAGCCCCTATTACATTGCACTTAACCATAAGTGTAAAAACTGTGTCACTTTCCTTTCCCGGAATAGATACATACTGTATTGTATCAGTGTTTATCCTATAAGCAGAGGTGACAAAAGTACTCGTCTTCAGTACTCAAGTACAAGTAGCGATACTTGAATAAAACATGACTCTGGTTAAAGTAAGCATTGAAGTTCCTCTCTTACTGGAATAAAAGTAAAAAAGTACAACTACTAAATATACTTAGTAAAATAGTAAAATAAATGACAAGGTTTTTCAACCAGCAAATTCCATATCTTTTATTTTTTTAAGAACTTGTAGAATACTGGTACATGGAATCAAGTTAAATCTGTTACCGTTTATGAACACCTGGATAATTTAGCACTCATCATAGATACAATTTGGAATTAAAATGTTTTATCAAACACCAGAGCTTTGAGTTTAAAATTTAAAAAAAACTTTAAGATGCCTTACAGAAAAAATCTCATCTACCAAAATGATGCGTCTTTATACGTTAAGGGGTGATTTGTGAAGGTTTTAAAAGTAACAAGCTCATTTTTAAAATGTAAGGAGTAAAAAGTAAAAAGCTGCCAAAAAATAAATACTCAAGTAAAAGTACAGATACCAGAAAAACAACTTTAGTATAATAAAGTATATGTACTTTGTTACTTACCACCTCTGTCAGCAGTGACTAACTAACTGTTATTATGTTATATATGAGCTATGCTACTTTATGGTTCTCAGATAGATCTTTGTACAAATGATGGGAGGTTAGACTTCAGTGTGCAGAGGGATTTTTAGTTAAAGCACGAAAGTACAATTTACTATTCCAATTTTTGTAAACATGATTTGACAGCCTTTTCTTCATTTAAAAGAGGTTACATTAAGATAAATGCCTTGATTTTTAATAAAAAACAAAGCTTGTGAAACATATACTGGCTAATCTTAAGGCCCTTATTTACCCATACTGTGATTTTGAATATAGCTAAAATATAAAGACAAGATCCTTCTATTTTTAGCTGCACAGGCCTACATATGCACTAGCTGATTGAAGGTGCTGAAATGTACTTATTGCATAGCAATATAAATGAAAGGAACTAACTTATTTTCTCTCCAAATTTTCCATTTACAATATCTAAATGATTTACGTAGGCTGATCTCGTTTCTAAACACACAAAGTTGCATTAATCACAACAAATCGCTTAGATGATTGGTGTCAAAATTGATTGTATTAGGGTCATCTTCTAGTCCACAGGTTGGAGGTTCGATCCCAGTCTATACCTGTGTATGTGTTGAAGTGTCCTTTGGCAAGACAAGAATGGGTGAATGAGCTGATATTGTGAAGTGCTTAGGGACTACCTCAGTGGCAATAAAGCGCTACATAAATAAATTCAATTTACCATTTATTTGTACTTTACTGTAATAATTATAGATTGGAATTTTGTCCGATAACTTGTTTCCAAATTTAGTCTGATTTTACCGACCAGTGTAGCCCAGCGTACAGAATAAAGCTTAACGGTTATTGATTGACATTCAAACTAATTGGAACACTGAACACAGCGCCCCTTGCTGTTTGTCATTATAATAAGGTATTAACAATACTGATTCAGAGGGGTTCATCTTATGCATCCTCACTTGCATTTTCTTTGGTTATTTTTTATTTAGTAACACAAAATGTTTTTTTTAATTCATTTTTTTTTTAGTGAAAAAACCTCCTTAGTTACCAAATTGGTTCTTATTCTTCTTACTCTTATTACTTGATGTTAGGAATCTAATTCTCCCCAAAAATTGAATTTCAACTACTTGTTTTTTGTCACCTCGACAGTTTGAAGTAAAAGCATCTGCATCAAACAGATCTACCTGCATTTACAACCCAAAGGACTCATGTTCCTGAGTTCCCTCATCTCTCTCAAGGTCTGACACACACTTGCACACACACACACACACACACACACACAAGTTCAGCCCATCTCCTCTGCCATCAGCCTGGAGCTTGTGCGCCCCGAGCAGTGGCTCTGACATGTCTATATGTTTTTCCACATGACCTTTTGCCGTCCTTTCTGCCAAAGCCTGTAAAGCATAAGCTGATATATGAAGGCAATTTTTAGTGGTGCCACTTGTATCTGAGTGATTGTGTATGCTTTACATTTGGGGTGCCTGCCACCTTGCCACCCCACCTCGTCCAGAGCTCTCTATTTGGATAGCGTATGGTGTGGGATGGCGGGGGTTAGGGGAAAGGCGGGGGACACAAAGTATGAGAGGAAGGCTGGATGTGATGCCAAACACGCACATCTATTCACACAGAGGAAAGCAGGCTGCTGTGTGAAAGGTCTTTGCTCCACACACTTGTTATATATGTAATCATACAAAGTAATGTGTCTGCAACAAAGGTGATTTTGCAAATATGTTAATTTTGTGAAATATCACAACAACAAAGAATGTATATATTTATCCTGTAAAAACATAATTGATGTCAAAAAGCATGTACTATAAGCTTTAAGTTCATTCTAAATAATTACAGTGTGCAAACATAATATTACTGTTATAAACACGAGCTTGATATCCAATACACTGCATTAGTCAAAGCAATCTATGATTATAGTTTACCTTCCCAAGACCGAAGTACAGAATAATTAATTAATTAACTAATAAATTAATTAATAAAAGTATGAAAAATGAATAGTTTATTTTAAAACGGATCTATATTTACCAACACAAGTTTGCTCCCAGGCCAAAAGATTAAGAGTAAATAAACAATTTTATCCTAGATATATCAGTCACATTCCCACACTAATAGGACAGAGTTGTCATGCAAGGATTTAATAAAATAGGGTTCAGTGTCTTACCCAAGTACACTTCAACACACATACAGGTATAGCACACAGGTATAGGGATTAAACTACCAACTGTGAAAAGTTTATCTAGGTCTCAAGTGCACGCTTCAGTACACAGAACCAGGTTAGAAGCAGGTACAAAGCAGATAATCCTGCCATTTTGAATGATCTGCTTGTGTACCTGCTTTTCTGGCAATGACCTCTGATCTGATCTAAGCATGGATGCTAGTCCAGAGGAAACAGGGGTTGGTACACTAGAAAACAATAGTATTAGTCAAGGTGGTACAAAACTATATTACACTGACCTTTACGGGGTTAACCAATGAAACACAAAAAATTGGATCAACCTTCAGATTCAGAATCCTCAGAAATTTAAGCCTAACAGCAGCGGGGTTTACGACTTTAGAGACTGGAAATGAACGTGTAGGTCAACTTTTTTGATTCAACTCACAAGGGTAGATCCCACTGCTCTCCACATTAAAAAGAGCCTGATGAAGTGGCTTGGACATCTGAATAGGTTGCCACCCGGACTGTGTAGAAAGATCTGAAATGGCATGAAATTCAGTTTGTGTGTGCCCGATGGATCACGTAGGAATGGAGTAGAGAGGGAACAAGACCCTCAACCCTCAGTCATGCGTAGCACCCATGGTTTAAAGTCCCAAGTCACAGTCAAAAACCATGAATGAAGACTCCTTGGGACGAGGCTCAGGTTCATAAACCCTATAAAAAACATCAGGCTTTGTGTTCTGAGAGCTGGGGCAATAGGAGATGGTGAACCTGAATCAGCTGAAGAACAGGACCCTTCTAGCCAGATGAGAGTCAACGTTTTTAGCAGAACAACGTTGATGCCAACCAGTACTTGTTAGAGATTATGCCAATAAGGACACAAAAAACATCATCTAGAAAAAGTAGAAAGCCTATCGTAAGACTCCCCACACAATGGCCTCTAATTCTCTAAGCCTAAAGAAAATACAGACAAGAGCAGTGAAAGAGAAAATCTTTGGAAGTCCTAAGTCAGAGTAAATGCTATATACCTGTATATAATGACCCAGAACAGTACGGAAAACTCCTGGATTTCCTGCCACAAGATAATCTGTGCAAGCGTGAAAAGAATGGATTTTTCTCAAAATATTTTCCTACTTCTGACAAAATTTTATTCTCATCGCATTAAGAATAAGCCATCATTGCATTCATTTTCTACAACTGCATTGTGCACTGAGGATCATGGCTGTCTGTTGCTGCCTATATTGTGCAGTCGCAGGGCCACATACGGACAACCTTTCACATTCCGATTACCTCTTAAGGATAATTTCAGCTTCTCAATACCACGCAGGTGTCAAGAGAACATTTAAAATCCAAAGAAAAAAGTTCCTTGCTGCTCCTATGAGGCAGAAAAGCTAGCCACCACCCCATGAAACTGCCATCAACAATAGTCAATTGTAGATCGACAACAAATTCCCAGTACTGTCCATTAAACTCCTGGAATAATATGGTTTGAAAAGAATCTTTACTGTTCCAGTAATTCAGTGCTGGGTCGTTAGATTTCTAACTTGTGTTGCAAAGGGTGATAATGTGGCCCTTTAGGTGCTTCTCTTAGCATCAGATTGAGCTTGTTATCTTGTTAGTATGAACTTATGATAAGGGAGCTATGTATATGTTTTATTACAATGATCCAATGGCATTTGTTAGCTTATTAGCATAACCACCTATTAAACGGACAAGGCGCCTGCATCGCATTAGTCTGTGTTACAATAATGGGAAGGCTTTGTTAGCATGCTAAACAGGTATGAGAGGCATCACGGCCCTATTTCAGATCTGTGGAACGAGGCTAAACATTGTGAACTAGTTACCATTATATCTAGAAGGGTGTGTGTGCGTTTGTGTGTGTGACTTTGTGCAACACTTTTCAATTACAGCTACTCATTGTCAGACCATAAATGGCTTGGTCAGCTGGCTGGAGTTCTGCCTTTGAAGGTGGTGGTGACATCCTAACAAAGGCATCATTAGAGAGCTCAGCCCAGCAAGAGACACCCTCACTTCTCCATCATCCCTGAGGAAACACTCAATAATGTGTCACAGGTGAAGAAAATTAACAATCCTTAAAGCGGAAAAAGAAATCTTGCATTTGAAAATGGTTTTAAAATGAGACACCTTCTCTTTGTACTTTATACATTTAAAAACTGTATATATTATTTGATTATAAATTTGAGACATGTATTATTATAATTTCCTTTCTCTGACTATTTAGTGACACCTCTCTTCATGCCCAGAAAAACTGGGCATGTTTTTAAAGTAAGTAAGAGGTAAGAAACAAACACTTTTGATGCTGCTAATTAAAATAACAGACTGCAGAGAACAAAAATAAATAGAACAGTCATACAAATTCAATGTGTATTTGAATTTATAAGTAATTTTACATGCAACATGACCGTCGTCTTTCCCTGCCTATTTTTTCTTTGTTTCTTGCTAATGTCCTCTAGGATCAAAGGCTTCCATTGTGTTCCTCTAATCTAGTTTTGCTCCTTCAAGCATTGTTTGCCTCCCAGGACCACATGCTAAAGTTATGCACCAAAGCCAGATTTGGATTGGAGGCAGAATTAACTATTTCAGACCTCAAACGACATCAAAAAGAGATGATCCACTGAGGGCACAGATAAAAGAGGTGGCCCCTTCTGACCCATTGTTACCCAAAATGGGTGTATATGGTATTCTTATTTTACACATAAAAGGCTTTTTAGCTGTTATATGGTAATATTCATTTCTTTTCTAGCTTTAGATTTTTACTGGTATTGTAGAAATACAAAAGGGAGTGGGACAAATGAGAATTTTATTCTCAAGCAAAAGCTTTCAAATAAAATAACAAATATTGTTACATGATAAGTCAGTTTGAGTACTTGCTTAAATAAAAACAGATAATGTAAGTTCATTCTTCTTGATGAGGTGGGTGCGCCTTCAAATCAGTGCAGGAAAGGCTAAAGAGCTGGTGATGGAATTTCAAAGGTTTGCGCACTCTCCGTCAACACAGATGAACATCTAGGAAAGGGACATTGAGATGTTGACATCTAAAAAGTACCAAGTTTTCATCTGAACTGTAAACTGACTAGACAAAGAACACTACTGCTATCAAAACGAAGGGCCAGAACAGACTCTACCTGCTAAGTCTTTTGGAGTGCAGGGAGCACTACTTAAAGCAGTAGTAAATAAGCTTTTTTGGCATCATTTGCCCAAGAATCCATAAGCATTATTGAGCATATTGTAATCCAAAGTGTTTTGAGTGGAAACTGGAACTCTTCCCCTTCTCCTGGCCCTGTAAATGAAGTTTAGACGCTGGACTTCAGCCAATCAGAGATCTTTCTACAAACAGGTATGCTCCATGAGCTGTTTTGGGCGTTACTATTGGTTGACCGACTGAAGTCAGGCGTGTTCACGTACCATCGGTATTCAAAATATAATAATATAAATTCCAGCATAAGTCAAGACAATAGTTACAAATCCAGCGGAAAAAGTCAAACCGAAATAGAGTGGCAACAGTTTAAAGGCACAAACATACTGAAGAGGAAAGGACCGCTTTGTATCATTGCGGATCCCTGTGACTGCGGAGGGTCAGCCACACTGGTGTCCGAGAGAGAGTGATAACAGACAGGATAAATGGCATGTAAACCTTAGTGCAGCTTATTCAAGATGAATTCATTTTACAGTCTGGATGGGGACGAGCTGACAGCAGCAGCCGCTGCTCATGGCAGTAACTCCAGAGTGATATGTGGATTCATGTTAGAGTCTCTACAACACAAGAAAAAATCTCCAATAACACAAAATAAAGTCCCTACATTTGTCACTAATCTCTATTGAGAAAAAAGTCGCTAAGAGCCAGTAAAGTCTGGCCGTGTCCTGGACAGTGCCTGCAAAACATCTGGCCTGATGGTGCATAAGTTTGCCTACCGGGAACACCGTATGGCTTATGCCAAAGCACTCTCCAGGGCTAGGTCAGAACACTACTCAACACTCATAAACAACAGCTCAGATAATTCCAAAAAACTGTTTTCCACAATTAATCACATTCTCAAACCACAGATCTCCTCATTCTACACCCACATAGACACAAATTGCTACCGGTTTCTTGATTTTTTCACATGAAAAATTTACAATATCTGTTCCTCATTCCCATGTCTCAATAGCACATCAGTTGACCTGCCCACAACACCCATCGCACAATACCTACCACAATTCTCCCTCACAATGCAGCAGGAAGTCGAGTACATCATCCGTAAATCTAACCCATCCACTTCCCACCTTGATCCCCTCCCATCTCCTCTGCTTAAAACTCACAACAAATCCATCAGTCCCCCATAACCAAAATAATAAACCTGTCCTTGGAAACAGGCCATGTTCCAACCTCCCTCAAAACCGCTCTCTTTAAACCTCTCCTCAAAAAACCCACCTTGGACCCTAAACCACTGTCAAATTACAAACCAATCTCAAATCTCCCATTCATTTCCAAACTCCTCAAAAAAGTTGTTTCCACCCAGCTCCATAATCATCTAAAATCTATGAAAAATTCCAATTTGGTTTTCGTCCCTCCCACAGCACAGAAACAGCTCTCATCAGAGTCACCAGTGACCTGCTGATGGCTTCTGATTCCGGTTCCATATCCCTCCTCATTCTTCTCAACCTCTCTGCTGCGTTTGACACCACATCCTCCTGCACTGACTCCAACACTACACAGGTATCTCTGGCACCGCCCTTCGATGGTTCCACTGCTACCTCACTGACAGAGCCGAGTGCGTAGCAATGAGGGATACAAAATCTAGACACCACGCTGTCACCTGTGGGGTCCCCCAGGGCTCCGTACTCGGTCCAACCTCTTTACCATTTACATGCTCCCCCTCGGTCGTGTCGTCAGCAGGCATGGAATTAATTTCCATTGCTATGCTGACGACACACAACTATATCTTAAAATCACCCCCCCGCTCTCTGACGACACACAACTATATCTTAAAATCACCCCCCCGCTCTCTCTGCTCCCCCTCTACCACAGGTGCCCGCCTCAGCTAACTTCCTGGGGGAGATAGGGGCATGGATGAGTCAAAACTTCCTGCAGCTAAATGGCTCAAAAACAGAAGCCATTCAAACTTCAACCTGTCAACAACTCTGCTCCTCCCCAATCACCTCTGTTTTATTTTCTGGACACACCATTGCTCTCTCTCCCTCTGTCACAAACCTGGGGGTTAAATGTAACCCCCACCTTTCCTTCGACAATCAATGCTTACCTCGTTTGCAAAACTTCATTCTTTCACCTCCGTAAGATTTCCAAACTGCGCCCCTCCCTCTCCCTTCCTGCTGCAGTGAAGCTTAACTATCACCTTTTAACAGTTAATGCCTCTTTTTAGTCCTGTCTTTTAATATAAGTTGTGTTGTATTGTTTTAATCTTGTATCACTTTGAGGTTTGGCATCAAATGTAAAGTGCACTATAAATAAAATGTATTATTATTATTATTATTATTATTATTATTATTATTATTATTATTATTATTATTATTGATAAATTATGAACACTTGCTTACTTTACATTTTTGACATAGAGAATAACGTATTTTGGTGCTGAGATTTGTCACTAAATGTGCATAACGAGTTTCCCTGATGATGTACTTGTGTTCAGAGTGGGAATAGAGATTACTTAGCCACATTGAAGTGGCAAGAAAGCCAAAAGTGTTTTCAGAGGCACAGGGAGGACAAGAAAGAAGGATGAGTGCATGCTGTTGGTATACCATAATATGATGCCACTATTATGTAGTGGTTCTCAAACTTTTCAGGCCGTGACCCCCAAAATAAAGGTGCCAGAGACTGGGAATCCCCACTGTATCTAAAGGTGGTTGAACACAGACACAAAAATTGAAGAACAGTCATATGGAGACAGGGCCATCTATAAGGCGGGGTAAAGGGGAGAGTTTTTTGAAGCCCATCCATAAAGTCAGCAAAATCAATAAAGGAGAAATTGTATTATTATTACCAGCATAGTGTATGGTCATCTTAAAGATGTAAATCCTTGTTTCAATCAGAAATGAAATGGGTTAAAAGTCCCCAAAAATAGTGGAAAAGCTAGTGAAATGGGATCCTAAAAAACACTAAAATTGGTTAAATGTTGCGAATTAGAGTAAGCAAAAATGGACAGAAAAAGTCGTAAAGAGGGTTCAAAGTGTCAATATTGGAACAATTAGTAGGAACAATTAGTTTAAACTGGCAAATAATGGGTATGACAAATGGTGAATGGGGTTAAATAGTCAAAAATAAGCATAAAATATGGTGAAAAGAGGTTGAAAGTGACACTGATGGGTCAAGATGTGCAACATTAGGTGGGAAAAGTTGTGCAAAGGGTTTATAAGTGCTGAAAATGTCTTGAAAGTGGAAAACAATGAGCAGAAATGGCAATGCAATTTGATGGAGAAGTGGCAGAAAGGGGAGTAATGTAGCAAAAATGCATAAAATAAGGCAAGAAAAAGGGTGAGTTGCAGTACAAGTGGTAAAATAGTTTCTTGAAGGGATCTTGCGACCCCCTCCCAGTGTCTTGCGACCCCATATGGGGTCCTAATCTCAAGATTGAGAACCCCTGGTGTAGAGAATTAAAATCTATGTGCCAGAGAGAATATTAGAGGGAAACACACGCCAATGCTCACACACTATAGAAGAGTGAAGAGAGTGAGCGAGTGTGTGCTTAAAAGTGACAGATCTCTGTTGGAAGCAACCATCTCTCATGTATGTAATTGTAACAATGTAAATAGACATTTCTGTGTGTTTACAGCATATGTACGTGTAAGAGGCCTGGACCACCCTCCCAGAGAACGCACAGCTCTCCTTACAGACCCCATGTGACACAGAGGCACCCAAACTGCCCCCATGGGTAAGAACAGAAATCAAAACCTTCATCCAGGCTTTGCTTAGACGACTCTTTTTTTTCTGAAATCTACTGGGCTGTTCTGTAGTAAACGCAGAAAGCTCGGCATTACTTCTTGACATGGGGAATAGAAAATCTCTAAGGAGACATAAAGCATAATAAAGATATTGTAATGAAAACAATGTTATGATTGAAGATAATTACTCTATCCTTAATGATACACTCACTCCTTTTACATAATTGAGGTGATTTATTTATAGCTGGGTAATTTCATCAAGCAGACTTCATCTCAGCATCAATACGTGATAAATGTAAACAAGTGCATGAGAAATACTGCTGCAAAACTATGTTTTTCTTTGTTAGTGTGAACGACCAGTTGTGTTGAGGATTGTTATTATCATCTCTGATGAATAGAAATTGGGGAGGCTGCTTTTCTCCTGACCTGCCACTAGGAGGGAAACTCAATAAATACCTTGATTATGGGCGGGGCTCCTGGAGCAGTTAAGACACGCCCAGTCTATACTATAAAATCTCCAAAGAACAATATATGCTATGTTAAATGTTATTAATATACCAATATTCAACCCAACCTACTCACCACAGATTGTAGAGCCCACAGGTGCTAGTTTTTTATAAAAGGGGCGGGGCTAACAGTGCTTAATTGTGACACTAGATGGGTCCAAAACGTCACTTGATCTTGTTCTCAGCCAATAGCAAAAATCGATTGTAATAGCTGGGTTTCTACTCATAGAGGGCAGTCACTCTGACATCTTACAACAACATATGCCAAATAGAAATACTTTGACTAAAATTTGTATTCAGCAGTTTTGGGGTTTAGTTACTTTTTAATAAACATAATCTGACACTAATTCTCGAAGAACAAAAAATATCTCTGGGGTCACCTGACATTTGTGATTTATAAAATGGGGTCACGACCCAAAAAAGGTTGGGAACCTCTGACATATAGTGATAATATGTTTGGATTTGCTCAAATTTTCGTTCATGAACATTATGTGGCCCCACCAGAATTTCCATACCAAAATTGCCACTGGTTGTGAATCTCATTCCTTTAGCTCCAAATCCAGTCAACATGGCTTAGTAATGAGTGTTAGTTAGCACACAGTAGCTAAAATGCTTAAATATTATTGTATTGTATATACTGTACGTATGTATACATACGTTTTCAAATTGAATGTTTTTGTAATTAGAGAAACTGATTTTAGAAAAGCATAAATTTGCTTGATGTTTATTTGAAACTTTAGTAAACCAACAATGTATTTAACATTATACACAATATGAAAATGAAGTTTAAAAAAAAATACAATAATATTATAAAGTGCTTCCTGGTAATAATATTCTCAAACAAAAAATACATGAAATATTATAGAAATAAGCTCGCAGCTTGTTAACAGTTTTTAACCAACAAAAAGTACAGCACAGCTCCAGCATGTAGCCCTTGGTTTAGACCTTCATATTTTTGGCCAGAAAAATGTACTTGTCCACATCGTCTGCAGTAAGTGCAGATGTGCTGGTAGTTACAAATGCAAAACATAAATTTGCTTGTTCATTCAAAACTTTAGTAAACCAACAATGTATTTAAAATTATACAGAATGTGAAAATAAAATGAAATAAATACTGTTGTAAAGTGCTGCCTGGTAATAATAATATTCTCAAACAAAAAATCCATAAAATATTATAAAAATAAACTCCTCACAGCTTGTTAACAGCTTTTATCCGCTGCTACAAAGACTCCAATGGCAGTTGTTACAGCTTTAGCCAGATCTGAATTTCTAGCTGTTTGCACTGAGGACGTTTTCTTTCTTGTCGAAGTGATACCACTCGGGTGGTGCCGTTTCAAGTGAGTTAGCATGTTTGTCGTGTTCCCGGAAACATACCTGATCTCAGCTGAACAATGTCAGCACACTGCTCTCATTTTATCCACTGGGTTTTCTCCATTGCAGTATTTCACCCGGAAGACTTTAGTGACAGGGGAGGGTCCTCCAGCTCTGGTTTCTCCCTAGCATAAGCCATGATGTACAGGCTGCACATGTAGCTGCAGGTGAAAGTAAACACGCAAATTCCGTTCCGTTCCGGGAACTCAACTGTGCACAATCCTGCACCCAAACCAGACGTCCTGTATCGAAACGGTTCAATACAAATACATGTATTGTTACACCCTTACTTCATACCTAAATACATATGTATTCAGCAGAAAAAAAATGGTTTTGGTTTTGTTTATTCATTAAGGTGCGCTCACACCGAACACAACAATGAGTCACTTGAACATAGTGGTGTTTTTTGGTCGCTATATCACTTCATCGCTCCAGTGACGTGATGACCAGGAAGTAGTGTGTGTCTGTGTGTTTGTGGAGCCAGCGGCCGCAGCGCTGGGAGGGCTGCTGCTACATCGAGAGGGCTGATCACTTCTTCTCTGGTCGTAGGTTTACAGCACTTATCAGAGACAGTGCCGCTTTTACAGTTTAAATGATCATCTTATGGCATTACTAAAGAATGAATTCACTCAGAATGTAAGCTTATTCCAGGAGTTAACCACCTTCATTTTGCCCCGGTAAGTTGAGGAAGTGTATAGCCCTCCCGCTGCAGTGGTCTCACAGTAGCGGGAGGGAGGGGCTGCTGCATCAGCTCTACAGACCATGATGGTTGGGGGAGTTGTCGCTTGAAGTCGCTTGAAAAGTTCAAATTATCCAACTTTAAAAGTTGTGTCGCTTGACGTTGCGTCATTTACATTGAATTTAAATGTAATTTAGTTGCTTCAGTCGCATTTGGTGTAAACACACCTTTATGAGTGTAAAACTTAGAAAATAATTAGTATTTGTGGGTTTTTGTGTTCTGAAAGTTTGGTGACCTTTGTGATGAGTAGCGGTGATTTTGCGCTGTCCTTGGTGCTGAACAATGGCAGATTTGACAGCTGTCACTCAGAGAGAGATAATGCGCTATGTAAAGGGCGATTGTCTGTCCTTCTTTATAGCTGATTCATCATTCTTTTATTAAACATTTAGGTTAATTGGTTGTTTGTGTTCATGTGATATTATTGGCGCATTTAGTTAGCAAAAGGCACTTTAAAAAATGTATTCTTACTGCCGGAACAACATGTGGCTTGTATTCCGGGACCTGATGATTTACAAATTAAACACTGGTTCTCTGGTTTTCTATGCATCAAATTAATTTTCAGTGAACCCAAGCAATGTTCCATGACAAACCAGAGGGTTGACGTTCTATGTCTACCATGGAAAGGATTGGTTGCTCTGAGTCGGCAAATGTTGTAATGCTCCGTCTACATTTGTGGTTGGCCGTACGCTAATCTTGATTTTGTGTGTGTGTGTGTGTGTGTGTGTGTGTGTGCTGTACAAACTTCTGTGATTGTTTTACTTTTTCCCATGTGGTGTGGGGTTGGGGGGAGCAGCTAGGTCACAGCTGTTGGACACGAGCCAGTGTCATGTGGTTCTTAACCAGCCTTTAGGTTACTTTGGCTCGCTCACTAACCAGGTCGAAGCTCAACACTTGCTCAAAGCCTTCACCTGGTTCTATTTACACACACACACACACACACACGCACACAGGAACAGACACACACACACAACGAGATTCTCTCCCTTTTTAGTCTTTCTTTTCACTTTCTTTTATTCTCTTAGCTAAATAAATCTTGTGAAAATCACAGTTGTATAATTTCCTTTCCTCCTTCTGCCTACCCCCACACATTTGTCACACACACACATGCCACAACATATTGTATGTTGCTACTGTCAAAATGCAAATCTGCCCGCTCCTCGACTTCTCCTCGTGCATTATTATGACTATTTCTTCTGCAGACTTCATTAGGAGGGGAGCGGAACCTGGGTGACAGCATTAATTACAGGTGTATGCTTACCCACCAGGAGCTATTTTTCCCCTGACTCGACCTAATCATTACCATCAATATCCTCATCGTCAGCGCTGCCATTCACCCCATTGGGTCACCATGCTAAGAGCAGATGAGCACCCTGGATGACAAACATGTTCAAAGATTATTGCTTTGCTAAAAAAGACTTATTGAAATGAGATATTGTTAAATCAAGACATGACGTAGAGGGACCATGTCATGAAGTTGAAGGGGTGTATGTCTGTGGGGGTTTTTTGTGGATGGGAGGGGGATAATTGCCTTGAGACGCAGTGGAAATAAGCCCTAATGGTCAGTAATCCAAGCCTGGAGAGGGCCTCTCCATAGTGCTCCAGTGAATGCCAGTAATGGGCTTCCAGCTCTGTCACTTACATATGCATAGATCCTTCTCCATTAAAGCTGGTTTGAATGACAAATATGGGTGGGTGTAGAAAATAATAAAAAAAAAAAAAAGGAAAGAGGGGGTGCGAGAGTGGGAGATAGGGAAAGATTTTCTCGTAGCTGGCAGTAATTTGGCAGCCGCTCAGGCCCCTATCCTTAATCTCATTAGCCTATTGTTGGCGTGATATGCTTTGGGTGAAGCACGGGGCCAGGAGATGGGGCTTGAAGTGGTGGGCTACATGACAATTTTGGGCAAGGAGAGGGTCATATGAATAAAAGGTCTGCAGAAAAAAAAATGCATATATGATCACAATCCGTTGTGTTTTTTTTTCTTTTACATTTCAATATTCATGGCCGTCATGTAGTTATTTTTACACATCTTAAATGTGCATTACAAAAAACATTTCACAATCCATTTGATGAAAGGAAAAAAATAAGATAAAAAATATTGTACTATTTCTCAGAGGCTCATATGCAAACTTACCATGCATGACTTACTATAAATATATCACAGCATAATTTTTGTTTATATTATTTTGTTTTCTATTAAAAAAATACAAAAAAAACCGTGATATTATAAGCAAAATAACACAATTGCCATGTTTTTGTGTGAGGTTGTCTATGCCGGGTCATTTCTGTGATATAGGGAGTCAATCAGGCCAACAAAGAAGCGGGGCTTAAAGAGAGGGGTGATATGGGGGCAAAGGAGTTGTAATAACAGGAAGTCCTCCCCAGCATCCTTATCCCCCTGAGTTGCCAGATGGCACACACTCAAACCCCCAGTGGAGGAAGTAGTAAACACACAATTCACAAACGCACTTTAGCCCATTTTAACAGAGGTTTACCCAGCCACATAAACACACAGCCTGCTTGACTTGCTTTTAACTGTCTGAACATCTCCAAAATCACCTGCTTTTTAAACAAGTTCTTTCCCTGAAAAGAAAGTCGGCGCCCCCCTCCTTAAAGTGCCTCGCAGAGTGTGCAGCTGGTTATTTCATCTTGGATACAATCTAGACCTCATGCTGTCAATGAAAAGTGTCACCATGTGGGTGGAGGGACACTTAGGAAATGCATCACTTTGTGACGATTCTGCCGTTTACTCTTTTAGTTCCAGTGTCACTTTTTCAGGCCATAAAATGTGTGTGTGTGTGTGTGTGTGTGTGTGTGTGTGTGTGTGTGTGTGTGTGTGTGTGTGTGTGTGTGTGTGTGTGTGTGTGTGTGTGTGTGTGTGTGTGTGTGTGTGTGTGTGTGTGTGTGTGTGCGTGCGTGAAGGGGGAACTAAAGAACGCCAGGTGCACCACAAGTTCAAGGACGTACACACCCTGACGTACTGAAATGAATGTATCTGATTTACTAGATAAACCCCTTCATGTTTCATTTCTGCACCTCAAAGTGCTGGGACTAATATTAACAATAGGTTTTTCTGATAATATGATGACGTGACTTTGTTTATCTTCTGCGGACTTGCATGTATGTATGTTACTGTAGATCTACGGCCTAATGCATGAAACACATTTGTTCATGAAGATACGTGCGTGCTACTTTTTTCTTGGATAGCAAACACACACACACGCACACCTAGCACCAGTAGCAATAGATATCCAATAGCCAGGAGCAGTGGAAGGGTCCTGCTACATCTGTCAGCGTTGCCTGGCAAAGGCACGGCGAGTTTAGATCCTATCGCCACAAACGGTTGCATCAAAAGATTTAGTGTCCCCGCCATCTCCTCAACCCCAAGGTGGGCTGTATGGCACACTCCGCCGGGCAACACAACAAGAAAGAGGGGGCAGCGCAAAAAAAGACGGCAGGCGAGGAACAGATAAGAGGAAAACGACAGCAATATCAGCCGAAGGGGTTTAAAGTGGAGGACAACAGAGGGGAGGGGTGAGATTAGGTAGTAGAAGGAGGAAATAAGAGGAACAGTGAATCTTCTTTTCTGTTTGTGAACAACACTCCAAAGGGCCAGGACCAATATATAGAGACAAAAGACTGCAAATATATATATATATATATATATATACATGTGTGCATAAACTCACATTTTCAAAGGAAAACATTTAAAAACGGCATTTGTCAAAAAAAGACTCACGGCTATTCATTAAAATGCGAAAGTGCTTCTTTAGATGAGCCAACTAATTTGGTTAAATATCACAAGAATTATTTTGTGTTTTCTTTGGCTGTAAACAAGTCTTTGCTTTTAAAGAAACAGAAAAACAAGTCCTGACTTGTTCCTCTCTCAGGTCCAGAATTTCAGGGCTGTCACCTGAATGGGGTGAGACATGCAAGCAGCACTACTATTTAGGCCAGCTGTTTTGTTCTGTGCCGATGCATGAAACCCACATCCCCTGCTGCTCCGCACTCACAGTACCCTCAGCCAAAATGTCTCAGCCATGGTTGCCTCCAACACCTTGTTTATTGCAGGGGTTATGTTCCGCAATAAGCAAAATCCGCAAAGTCGTCAGCTTTATTTTTTACAATTATTATGCATGTTTTAAGGCTGTAAAACCCCTCACCACACACTGTATACACTTTTCTCAGACAGGAATTATTATTCAATATATATATAATTATTCAAACCTTCTTAGATTTGACATACAGCACTTCAGAGTCACACTACTAGTGATCAGACATTGATGCCAAACGCATTCAGAGTCTTTGTTGACGATGACGTCAGGCCGTCAACACAAACACCGGTCTGTTCACCCATTCAACCATGGAGTAGAAGCTGTGTGTGACCACCTGGAGCTGTATGACACAGCCTTTATAACAGGGACCGGACTAGGAAGGATTTGGTGTGGAGGAGAATCAGTGAAGAGGTGGTAGTAGCAGGTAAAAGTTATCTCTTTAGCACTGAGCTAGCATAGAATTAGCCACTAATCACACTGGCTTTTTTCACTGGTGGTTTATGTTTATGAGAGGAGAAAAAGGAGCACAGCTCCTCGCTTCAGCAGGCAGTGAAACTCAGCCACTTGGATGTGTTGCCGTTGGGTGAACGCAGCATTAGCCAATCAGGACGCAGAACACAATGTGCGTTCATAAAAATGCATGCAAAATTGCACTGTAAAAAAAATCTGCGAAACACCGAGGCTGCGAAAGGTGAACCGCGTTATAGTGAGGGACTACTGTACAATATACGCATGGTGTAGCGGCTTTGATATGGCCTTGTGTGTATATATATATATATATATAATCCTTGTTATTGTCAGTCAGTGCATACTTCATCACCATATTTCATACTTTGCTTGTGCAACCATGTGAAGCGTGTTGTACCCAAGCACAGTGCAATTTCACTCGCATTAGCCAAATAATCCGATCTTTACGTGACAAACGTATGTACCACCAATTTTTACTGGATGCGTAACGACTGCGATTCTGTTCCAGCACAGTGGCAGAGCTGATACTTTTCCATTGAAATCAATGTGTCAGTTTTCATTGCCTGTGGATGAGTCTAACAGTCTGGCGCCCTCTGCAACAGATGCACAACACGGCGCATAACTTCAGCAAAGATCAGCTCGTATGAGACAGGAAGTTGTGCACAGACAAAATAAGACATCCAGTTTATTTTGAAAATAAAATACTCCGTCTTCAAGGCAGATCATATTTCCATCGATTTTCTGTCTTGCTTGCTCCTTTTCAGGGTCATTGGGGTCTGCTAGTGTCTATCTCCAGCTTTCTTTGGGTGCTAGGTGGGGCTACACCCATGGTTGAATCACAATGATCTCCACAAAAGCGGACGATCTATAGGACAGGAGTTAGGACCAAGTCCATTTCTTTCTCCTCTTCTCAAAGGACACAACAATCTGTTTAAATGGTTATGTGGTTCTCTTTATAGAGACTACAACTAGTTGTATTGCGTGATTATACGTGACTTTGTGAGATCTCATGAGCCCACACGATTCCTGCTGTCTGGCGGAGCCGCAACAGTGCGCATCACAGATGCAACTGGTGGGTATTGACGAACAGCGGAGAACAGAGACGTTCCAGAACCGTATTACATCCAGTGGAAATTCGGTGTTTGACACAGTATGGATTATCTCCCAAAGTAGGGTACCCTAGGGGTACGCAAATTGCCATAGGGGGTAGGTGAAAAAAATGTAAACAGTGTGACATCACTGTAAACTAGAATATAAATAAAGCAGCAATCAGGAGACTCCATGCATTGCCACAAATTCCACATTGGCCTCTGTCAGACTACCCTCTAGTGGTAACAGAGAAACAATCTCATTAGAAAAAGCAGAATATGACGAGAGCAACATTGTTTTTTGCTAGCTAAACATGCTTGATGCCCTTTGCCAACACAAACTTGTGTGAAAGTGGATTTTCAGCTTTGACAAACATGAAAGCAAAATATAGAAAAAAGTCTACGTGAAGAACGGTTTAAGACTCAGATTCAGCCAAACACTGCAGAGTTCAGCCTTCTTATTAAAGCTGTAAAGGGTATGAATAAATGAATGTATACCTAATACTGGTTTATGTTCAATCAACAAATGTTTGGTAGATTTATTTTCCAAAATGTCTCAATAATATTCTGAATACAGAGTATTATTATTATTATTATTATTATTATTATTATTATTATTATTATTATTATTATTATTATTATTATTATTATTATTATTATTATTATTATTATAGCACTAATAACTTCTAAACTACCACACAAGACACTAATGCTCCTTAGCAGCAACTTAAGGTTCTCCTTCAGGACACTGAAACAAATACACTGGAATGGCCTTCCTCCTCAGCCATAGGAGACCTTTAGAAGTTGGCAACAATGTAAAAAGTACAGGTACTGTCAACCTTTGCCTCATCTAACCAGGTTCAGGTGGGTCACTGGGTAGTGGCCTAATCTAACCTTATATTTTCAATAAAATATCTATCTTACTGAAATTGTAACATACCCTAGCAAGAAACTGGGATATACGTATACTGTTTGGTTTGAAAGGTATTTTATTTCTTATCCTCACCCATCAATTCTCTGCAATATAAAAAGCACAAATTATACAAATTAGTGGCCTTGTTTCACTGGTGTTCCTTGTGTGGCAGCACCACAGCAGGTTGATGTATCATAGGTGAGGCTCTTGGTTTTATATGAACAGACTGGTGAAGAGAAGAGTGACCGGAACACTGGCGAGGATGGATTAGAGAAGGCGTTGTCAGAAATTGAAGAAGTATTATAATCCAGGCCTGCAAATGGCTGATGCTGATTAATGAGACCATGAAGCAAAGGGCCATACTACAGCAGATGTCACATTACAGTTAGGGAATGTGAACTCATCCTGGCTTTTATCCTCACCAGAACAAGTCAGATCTACTTTGATTAAAAAAAAAGACCAACTTGCAGTGGAAGCAGATTTATCATGACTGTTGGAAGGAGGAAGCCCCACACACAGTGTACCTCCTTTGCATTTTTGTCAAATCATGTGGACCTATCATATCATAAGTACCCTCATTATAATTTATATGCTTTTTCATTCGTGGAACAGTGGGCTGTCTTAAACCCCTAAATGTGTCTTGAACATTGAATCCCTAAGGCTTGATCGAACAATTAAAAACAATGAGTGTAATTTAAAGTGTAATTATAATTACTTTTTAAATGCCATGCAACTTTTATGCAATTACTTCAAACTAAGTAAATACAATCTCCTTTGAACTATTGCATGTTCATGTGGATTTGTTGGGTTTTTTACTTTTCATAAGAATTTGATAGTGCTTTAAATTGACTATTGTTGTAATTTGCGTGATATAAAGAAAGTTAAATTGGATTGAATTATTGTAAAAAATGTGATAAAATGGCACCTACAGCATAAAATAATCATTTTTCAATAACTTACAAGAAAATATAGTGTTTTATTGAACAATAGCACTGTTTATTTGTGGTGAATTTGTCCAAAAATAGCTTAAAAATCAACTAGGAACATTTCCAGATTATTATTTAAAATAAATGTTAAATCTTTCCAAGTACCCACTGTAATGTGCTCACCCCCTAGGGGTGCATGTACCCCTGTTTGGGAATTACTGCTTTGAAGCACACAGTACATGCACAAAGCTACCAAGACATGTGAAGACAAGCATTAGTGAAGACAAGCATTAGTGCCTTTCTTTGGTCACTCAAAGCACTTTACATGGCATTATTCCTTCACTCTTGCTGGACAGCAATTACAGTATGAGTTAATCACATGCATTAGCAGAATTAAAGTCTACAGTAGAGTGCATTTTATCCAATTTAATTCAAAATGTATTGAAATTCATATAGAGTTTTTTTTATATGCCTGACCAAAAGCAGTAAAACTACATTTTTAAAATCCCAACAAAAACTTGTATACAGTATATGAATTCAAACTAAAGCAGTTACATGGCAATTTAAATGAAGGAAATAAAACTCGATTCTGGTTAATAAATGGTCCTGAGTAACAATCATTGTTGGCATGATAGTTAAATAGCATGTTAACATAACAATTTGCAAAAACTAAATATATTTACCATAAAAAAATAAATATATTGAGAAGATCTGCCATTACATAGAAAACTATGGTTACATTCAATTCATTTTTATGTGTGTAACTCATTGGCTGCCAGCCATTTTCACAACAAATACCCCCCTCACTGCCAACCATTTTAGAGCATTTTATACTATGATTATGTGAAATCTTTCATCATTAATCATGATAACGCCAATTTGAAAATGCCAATTTTTGACACGGAAACTGAGAAATCAGGCTTTTTGTGAAAAAAAAAAACAAAAAAGAAAAACTGTCAAGAAGAACATTGTCTTTAGCTTTAGTGACGCCTCAAACATCTGAACATTGGTTTAAACACTAAGACCGGGCTTTTGATTCAAAGATCCAAAATGTTTGTTGCAGTGAAGAAACATGTTTCGTTGCACAATGAAATGCTGTGTTGTGAAACGCTCGGAGTTTCACCGGTGGTTCACCAGTTGTTGATCATCTTCTAACACAATCGACACACTCCTGATAGTCCACCTCGATCCACACATGCTCTGCTTCGAGTGTGTGCTGCTTTAAATCTACTGTCTTGTTTGTCTATTTTCTCCTTCATAAACTCTTCACGTCCTTCTGTGATGTTTATAATCTTCGCTAATCTCTCAACCCAAAGTGTGGTGCTGCCATCTACAGGGCAGGAGTTGGTCACCACACCACAGTAGAAGTCTGCTATATAATGGGAGCCCTCCGCCACAGTGTTTCCTAGTTACCCCCGTGAAAAAACACAATTGACATACATATTGGTCAGTGGCATTGAACGTTGGGATTTGAAAGGACGTATATGTACGTCAATGGCAGTTAGTGAGTTAATGAAATCTCCATTACAGTAAAACAAAAACAAAAATAAAATGTCAATAATAATAAAACATCATAAAAAAAAACCAAATATGAAACGCCATAATAAGAGCATGAACAAGTTGGCCTGACACAAGCACAGTGTAAAGTTTTAAGATCTTTTAATTGAACAGATCCAAGGACAGATGACGAGTAGTAAAATTTTAATGAGGTTTATTCACAAGTAAAGTTTAGTAGGCTGAGCCCACACGCAGGTGGTAGAGGAAGACGTCTGTGTTCCACCATGTCTGTGTGTCCATTTTTTCTATAGCTACATGACTGGACTCAGAGGTGTCACAAACATGATCATTTATAACATGCAGACCAACTCTGCTCAACTCCCTTTGTGACCTTGTGGTCATGAAAACAGTGCACAGTGTTCAAACCAAACATGTCCATAGAGTTTCAGGGCCTATCACACACACACACACACACACACACACACACACACACACACACACACACACACACACACACACACACACACACACAGACACACACACACACAATGCAAAACAAAAGTAGGAGAAAAGCCGATAAATGTGTCACCTTATTTATGTTTTTATTTTTGTTCTTACTCTGGGGATCAATAAAGGTCTGTTTTATTCTATTCTACCTTGATTTGGCTGGAAACTCCTGTCCTGTACAGAGCTGCATGTTTTTGATGCACTGTAACTCAGATCGTGCAGTGTTGGTGAGATTTTCAGTAATAAAAAGCATAAAGAACCCCAGGGTGAAGTGTCTATGACTGCCCTATTCGCCTCTCCACAGCCGTCATGCTAAAACCTTGTTCACCTCCCAGTGAGTTGCCTCAAACATTCACATGTCTAACTTTATTCACTGCTTTCCACCGTCTAATCAGCAATTTTTTGTTTTTTTGTCTTTTTTTTAACTTTACTTGTGTTTCATCACAGCAGTTGTCAGTCAGCTCTTCATCAGAGGCGTGACTTCAACTGTAAAACATTTGGAGACTTAATCGGGTATACACTTATTAATAGGGTATAATAGGGTATACACCTATTAAGTCTGTATAATAGGTGTATAACTTCCCCTAATCTCATTTGTGTTGGTATGGAACTAGTATTGTATCTTCTGTCAATTACAATATGTTGCAAAATTGTAGCGTTAAAATGTTGCCTGGGTTGAGCAGGTGAATATGCTGAAGGTGATAGCAGGACAAATATACACTATTAGCATAACACATTTCAGACTCAGGGTAACTCAGTGATGCTTTACATGATTAAAAGTGAAACACTCAGACAGATATTTTAAAATCATGAATATCAAACAGTTCAAAATAAAAGATAATAAACAAAGATGAACAGATCTTGAAAAATCCATCAGTAAAAAGGAAATTTAGTTCCATTATATGCAGGCATTATTCAGACCCTCCAGAAATTTGTGATGTTGCGATCGCAACTATTAATGCAAATTCAGCCAATCCCCGCGAATTCTGCACGACCTTACAATTCTGTCCAATTCTGCAATTTTAACCAATCTGACTAAAGATTCCGGTCGATTCAGTGACACAACATGGCTGAAGTTCATCTGCTTTGTGTAAGCCACTTCAACTTTCAAAGCAGGCAGCCATCATCAGCCACCGGGAGTCTCCTGGTGTGACCGAAATCACCATTTAGCTGGTTACAGACTTTGTCACAACAGCCAAACTGACTCTTTCGAGCAAAATAGCAGCAAACGTATCTCACGAACACAAGTGTTTAACAATATCCTACTGCTCTGTAAATACTTGTCAAGAAAATAACCTGATTAAAACTTGACTGTTATATAAGAGCTTCATCACAGGTACAGTACCGTCTAAAACGGTAGCAGCGGTCAATATCGTCTGTGCTTGCACCCCCTGGTGGTAAATTTACAAATTGCTTAACACATGAGACTTTTCTGCAGCAAAAGTGTTTGTAGCAAAAGTCATGAGAACATTGATTAGATTCTCACAGGAAAATAACCTTCTATTTATTTTAGGATTTTTTTGTTTGTTTTTGTTTCAAATGGATAAAGAAAGTTCCCATTTTGCTCCCTGTGGGTCTACTTGTAATCATAAAAGCCCACACGACCCCTGCACCCCACAATACCACAAGGAATCCCCCGTACACACACACACAAACACACACACACACACAAATTAAAGACAGCCATTCCTATGCTCTTGAATAACCTCACCGGGGGCAAGTGACAGAGATGAGGTGGTGGTGGTGGTGGTGTGAAATCAGCCTTGGTCTTTCCAAGGGAAGAAATAGTGGGTGTGTGCCTTTTAAGGCCTTCCTCCTTCGCTTAACCGTCACACAGCTACGGGGCTGTCGGCTTGTCAAGTCGTTCTCTGGATGTGTGTGTTAAAAGACCCTCCCGTGGAGAGAGAAAGGGAAAAAGGTGGAGAGAGAGACAGCCATGATTAAATGCTGGAGCCGTCATGCCTGCGAGCCAGCCGGGAGATTAATATCGGCGTAACCTGTTACTTAATTCATTATGGGGATACAGGCTAATTTGATTTGATATTATTTTAATAAAGTTCTGTGATATCCAAGATTGTTTCAGGCTATCAAAATAATTTTTCAGTTATTACAGTTCCTCAGGCAGGTCCCTTTGATAGCAGTGGTTGGCCAGGCCTGTCCTGAATACATTATAACCCCCACTACTTCTGCACTATTACACATACAGCTTCCCTAGATACACACACACACACACCACGTACACACAGACACATTTCAGAGTTTCTTGATTTTTCTTCCTAATGTTAGCGACGAACAATAAAAAAGATCATATCAGTATATACAGATATAATATGAGGAAATGTGTTTATTACAAATAGACCTCACTGAAACTATTAATCTGTCTATCGTATTTTATGTACTCTGATGTGAAGATTGAGTCTTTGCAATTGTTTGTGTAAATTGCTGTACTTGGATGTACACGTAGAGGAAAGCGTTTAATATGAAACAAACATCCACATGTTATATTACATATCCATCTAGGGCTCTATACTTCCAAAGCGAAGCAGTGGCGCTGTTTTTGGCTGCGTGCTATTCTCCCCCTGTACCTAAGTCAGTCGCCGTGAGCCTTCATCCCAGTTATGCACTCTGAGTGGAGCGGCACTGAAATGTGGGCGTTCCCATTCAAATCTGGCCTTATGCGCATTCTCCAGTCTGCTTAAGTTCTTTTCCTTTTACGCGCTTCTGAATCTGGAATAAGTGCAGCGCCCCCGATAAGGTGAAACATTATATTTCACAAGACGTATGCACATAGTTACAGTACAATTTAAGCCGTGCAACTGTGTCACGGGGGTTGTGGGGAGATTAAGCACGCCAAAAGATTGACCATCAGCACTTCTAATATGTTTACCAGTTCTATACGGGACAAAATGTGTTTCATTTCATTATATTTTACCTGTGCCGTCCACTCCTTTTTCCTGGAAGGGCGGTGGGTGCTGCGTTGTTGATCAGCTGTGTGTATCCGAGGTGTGCACATCGGCTGCAGCTCATTACAATGATGTCCAACTATTTTAACACTGTTTGCCACAGTTTGATCACACTACAAAAGTAAATAACAAGTGAAACATTGATGATGATGATGATGATGATGATGATGATGATGATGACTAATGCACGCTGATCATTTTTGAATGCAAGAATGTAAGAATTTAATAAAATCAGGCTTCCACACAAACAGACATTAATCTTTTGTTATAATGAGGGGAGAAAAGAGATTTTAACTCTGATTTGGACAGAAGAATTAGCGCGCTTTATTATTTTTACAAATTTCAATGACATTTGCAATTGTTGAGAAAACTGTATGTTCCGTGATTTCCAGACAGCCCAAAAATAATGACATCATGGCCCAGTTTCACTCCTTGGCTTCAGACCGCCTTCATTCAGAGACAACGCGCTTTTGCTCGACTTACGCATGGTGGGCGTGTCAGGAGCCTGGACCGGAGAATACACGCAGGAGAGAGGCGCGTAAAAAAGTGCTTAAGTCCAGACCAGAGAATAGAACTCCTAGTAAAACGATCGTCTTTCTTTCTGCTGTATGCACTTTTCTATTAATCCATACAGATACATGACAGGATGTTTCATGGTATTGAACAATATTTGTAACTGCAATGGTATGAAATCAATAATTGATCAGTTGGTTCAGAGTGTCCTCAGTTTCTAAAAAAAATCAGCATAATCCTCACCCAAAGCATGTAACAAGTAGAAAGGAAATCAACATGCAAATAAATTCAAGCCTGTTTGGAACGAGCCAGTACATAACTGCTGCTTGACTAGGTTAGATAATCTGCAGGTACCTGCACAGAGAGAACACTGAAAACATGTGAAATGTTAATGAAATATATTCCAGTTTGCACAATATAAACTGTTTACTAAGATTTCACAAAAAGTTATAGATTCACTAAAAACTTTTGCAAGTGTTTAAATGAGCTAAACTATAAATGACTCCCATTTAAAGATTATCCTCTTGTGTTGCAGCTATGTTGTCTTTGCTGAGTGTGTACTAGTGCAGTGGTTCTCAAACTATTTTGGCTCAAGTACCCCCTTTTTCTAACTTTTGAATCCAAGTACCCCCTTATGTCCGACTAACACATTTCGCTAGAATTCTGTGAAAAAACAACGATACAGCATAATGATGGAATGAATGATTGATAACACACATTATAAAGAATCTCATTCTGTAAATAAGTGGAAAGAAAGTATTTAGCGCCTCCTGAATTGATTTATTTCTATAGTTTTTTTTTTTTTGTTGTTGTTTTTCCTGTCACTCCTTCCTGATGTGGGACCAAGACTGGCTCCTGGATTTTCTGTTCATGTTGTCATCAAGATCATTTCTATCATCAATGCTCTCGATATAACAATCCTACAGTCAAATATAAAATCCATCCTTGATGCTAAATTCATCCACACTTTCGTTTAATCACAGTTTTTCTTTTCTCTTTTTACTCTGCTCCTTTTTCTCACTTCACCAATGTCATCCATCCATTATTAAAGCTCTCCTCGCCTCGTTTCTCCTGTGTTCTGCTCTGTTAGAAACCCTTGTATCAGCTGCTCCGGGCTACAGAAGGACAGAGGAGGGAGAAAAAAAATAAAATGAAGACATGTTCGGCTCTTTGCAGGGGGCGTGTAAGTCGCCTGTCAGCCTGTAATCACTGTGTCCGCGACTCGGTATGCTAATTCATCCCTCCATACTGCTGACTAGGTAATGCAATATAAATGAAGTTTGTTGGACTGCACAAGGGCTGACTTGAATAAAAGATCAGGGTCCTGAAGAGATTCAGGGCTGTTATTAGCCATGTGGAACTACCCATCCTCGTCACCAGAGACCTCATGTTGTAATGAGGGCCTTTCTACATGGAAATTGGCATCTTTATCCCTGTCAGAGTGGGATTAGTATGTCTGTGGCAACATTCCACATCAGCAATGTGAAGGATGCAGGCAACAAAATCACAACAGAAAAAAAATGTACATTTTGGGTAAAGTAATAAAAACTTCAGTTTCAACAAAAATGGAAAATAATCAGACACATTTTTCCTTTAATGACATCAAAGGGAATGTCTGTGTATCAGCCTTGATAACAAAGGGAAGCAGGAATGGAAAAAGTGATGCAAAACTTTTCACACAACAGCATTTTCTCAAGTATATTACAACATTTAGAGTAATCACAATGACGCAGATTACAAAATGGTCAGTTTTAAGACTCATCTTTACACTGCTTTAATTAAACATAAGGTACAGTACACTAACCTTTGTAACCATCCCCTTTCCTAAAAAACAATTCCCAAATAAATAGGCCCAAGAACTCCCTAAAAACAAATATATTGTTCAAGGAACATATTAACACAATTCTTTAAGTTTATTCTTACCAAATATGCATTCTGAAAATGTATTTTTAATTGCGTGTATAAGTTTGTGCAAGACATTGTGATTAAAATGATAGTGAAATGTAACCCTGCGGTGTCACCACTAGAGGTGCTGCAAACGGTGTGTGTAAACCAGCCACATGTATCACCACTTTCAGTCAAACTGTTCACAGATCTGGAACAACCTATACCTGCAGAACTGAAAACCTTCATAGATCCAAATTTGATCAACTGCAAAATGAAGCACTGGTTAAAGTTAAACCAAGTCCTAAAACGCAACTAATTGAAAATGTTTGTAAATGATTTGTATTTTAGCATGTTGTATGTATAACTATGTATCACTGTTTGTTTGTTTTATGTTGGGGACCGGGTCTGCAAACTAGCCTTTGTGTTAGATGGCCCATGGACATGGCATCGGTTGCTATTTTAAATGTAACAATGCTCTCTATTCTGTTACTCCTCATAAACAAATTAAAAAATAATAATAATACAAAACTTCAACAGTTAATTTACTGCCGAGCAGATACAAAATGCTTGCACACACTGTCACATCTGGAGCCTCATTTATCAAACGTTCATAGGCACAAATCTATTCCAGGCAAAGTGTGGTATTTATCAAATTGTACGTGTGTGTAGACATAGGTGTAAATACGCACAGGTCTGACCATTCACCTCTGTTTCCTCTAGTCCAGTGTTTCTTGAATGGGGTACACAATGGCACTACAGGGGGTACTTGAGAGAGAAAGAAAGAGAGAGATGGAAATTAACAAAGGAAAGCATCAAAAATATGAAGTTTTATAATGTTTATTTTTAGTTAAAAAAAATACTGATTTTTACCGGCAACCCACAAAGTGACATCAAAAACATATTGTATATTAAAAAGAACAAAATACATAGAATGACACCAAAAACACACACACTAAAAGAAAAAAAATACAAGATCACTACAAAAATAACAGGGAAACACACAATTTGACAAAAGAAACAACCAATTGACACCATAAACACACACACTGAGAGAGAATAATTGAAAAAATATCAACAACACACAAAATTAGAGGAAAATATACTGAATGATAAAAAAGATCAGACAAACTATAACAAAATGACACCAAGAACACACACAATAATGACAGAAATGATCTTGATGACAACATAAACTGAAAATACAAGAGTCAGACTTGGTCCCACATCAGGAGGGAGTGACAGGAAATTGAAAAAAAAATACATCCAAAAAGAAATACATCTATTCAGGAGGCATTAAATACTGTTTCATTCCACTTATTTACAAAATGAGATTCTTTAAAATATGTGTTATTACTCATTCAATCCATCATTATGTTCGATCATTTTTTTCACAGAATTCTGAGCAAAATGTGTTAGTTTGAACAAAGGTGATATTTGGATTCAAAAGTTAGAGAAAGAAGGTACTTGAGCCAAAAGTTTGAGAACCACTGCTTTAATGAATAAAAGTTATCAATGAATAACTTGGTACACAATCTGAGTAATTGGTGTAACAAGTTATGCTGCTGTAATAAAACACAGTGTTGAAAGCACAAGCTGAAAAGAAAACTTGGAATGTGCGTGCCAACATCTCTGGGTGATCAGGGATATACTGAATTTAAATCTGGGGCTAAAGACCTGCACGTTCAAAAAGCATCAGTGAAAGTACACGGTAAACCTGCTAAAAGGCCAATAGCTGTGCCTGTCCAACCTGAAAAAGTCTGCACATCATCTGATGCCTCACACAGAGTCTGTCCCATCCTGTAATGCTGCTGCCATTCAAACGAGACAGAATCATAGAGAGATTTCAGAGAAGTCTGTCTGTCAGCTGTCTTTGCAAAGTGACACATCTCAGATTTGACATTTTGAAGATTATTTTTGAGCATGTATCAATCTGTGCCAGGGACTCATTGATACTGTGTTCAGGGTGTGTGTTAGTTCATCATTTTTTTTTTTTAATTTATGGCTTTGGTTTTGTCAGAAATCCACTGGAAAAAGTCTGTCGAAGCATTCCTAAAAGAATGCCTGCAACCATATATGATCAACTAGATGCATTTCTCAATACAAATGATCCTGACCCTGCATGAGCACAGTTCTTTAGAACAGGTGTGATTTTTTGTACTAATGCACATATACACACTTATTCTACATACAAACAAATTTAGACCCAGTTCTACAAAGACAAAACTCTCGTTAAGTAGCGTCACATGATGGTGTTGGGCCCCGGCGCAAATATTTTTTTCTGCCCCCAACCCTGCCCTTAACACAAGCATATGCTTGTGTTAAGGGCAGGGCGATAAAACGATAACAGTAAATATTGCAATAGAGATGTAATCAATACCAATAGAAAATATGTGCATAAAAGGAAGGGACCATTCGATCACAAAGAGCCACTGATTTACTTATGGTCAGATTTAATACTTGTATGGAAGGATAAAAGCTAACATGTCACATGTCGTGTGAAATAAATTCATCAATCCCAACTTGTGAAATGCAATAATTTTAGGTCGGGCGACCGGACTCAAAACGCCACTTACTTTGTTGTTGTTGTTGTTGTTGTTGTTGTTGTTGTTGTTGTTGTTGTGTACACTAGTTAAAATCCCTACTCCTCTGTTATTTGTGAACGGATCAGGCAGAAATTTGCTGGGTATAATCTGTAGATGTGTACACATTGACTAGGAGCCCGATTTTCGATTTTGGGGCCCCCAAAAAAAAACGAAACGAAAGTCAGTCAACTCATTTATTTGGTACCACCAACCAACCACCAACCGCTGTTGGTGGTACCGATTCATTGGCACATACCAATATATAAATGGAGCCCATTTCCCCGTACGTGTCACGGGGGCCCCATTTTTCAAATGACTACTCCTCCGTTAGTTCTCGTTAGATCAGAATGCAGTTTGGTATGAATACTCTATGAATGAATACGATGAGACGCTCTGAGCCCTTTTTCTGAAATGGGGCCCTGGGGCCCACCCCAAATTTCCAGTCATTTCTAAATTTATGGGAACATAGTCGTGTCATATATTGTTTCAAAAGTAATTCAACATAGATTACGATTATGCCTCGCACAATTTGATTAGGGGCCTTTTTTCAGCTATTTCCAATAAAGTTGTTTTCTCATTTATTTGTGAGTCAAATATTGCGACAGTTGGTGGCACCGAATCATCGACACACCAATATATGAATGGGGCCCATTACTATGTGCCATGGGGGCCCCCTGGGGCCCCATTTTTCAAATGACTACTCCTCCGTTAATGCTCGTATAATCAGCCTGTAATTTGACATGGATATTCTGAGCGGATGTCAAGAATCTCTCAGAGACTTATTTTTATTCAGTGGAACCAAGTCATTTTAATGAATTCTCGGGAACGTGGTACATGCTATTCTCCGCAGAGATGTTCCACGGGCCCGGCCGCAGTTCAGCCGAACTTGTTGAAATGTATTTCACGTGATCACAAGACAAAGTTGGCCCCATTAGACAGTAATGTAACTATTGTGATTATTACACCAAAATATTCTTAGTACTGCTGGGATCTGGTTTAATTATAGGGAATCAGACAGATATTCATCAAATTGTAAATGGTAAATGGACTTGATTTTATATAGCACTTTATCCCCACACTGAAGCAGTCTCAAAGTGCTTTACATATCAGCTCATTCACCCAATCACTCTCACATTCACACACCAGTGGGACAGGACTGCCATGCAAGGCACTAGTCGACCACTGGGAGCAACTTAGGGTTCAGTGTCTTGCCCAAGGGCACTTCGACACATAGTCAGGTACTGGGATCGAACTCCCAACCTCTCGATCAGAAGACGACCCACTACCACGTGATCCACGGTCGCCCAACCATAACTTTATGTAGCGTATGATCAGATATATAGTAAACGCAATTCAGCAGCAGTAGTTTATATTAAACAGTAAAAACACTGTACGTTATTTTTCCTTTTCATGTATTTTTTTTTCAATAATTTCATTATAAATGAGGAAATAAATGCCAAAATTTTGCCCATAATATTTTTTTAATACATACCCTTCTGTGCATTTCATGTCAGAGATTCCAATTTGTTATTTACAAGCTTGTGTTGCACATTTTCTTTGATTAAGCATTTATTTAATGTCTATATTGTATGTAACCCAAAGAAATATGTTAATGCATTGATACAGTTCAAAAGGTATGTTAAAGTTTAAAAATAAATAAGTTAAATATATTATATAAATATGGGTAAAAATAGTGTTTCATTCATGTTTAACAATATTTCATAACTATTAAAAGTACCCAAGTATAAGTTAAAAACATGTAAAGTATAAGATGCCTTTGGTGTATTTTATTTTTGTTTTATTGTGAAGAGCTAGAAGGAAGTGCTGTGTATACAACTGCTGCCAGTCATTTGTTGTATTAGCTTTACATGAGTAAAAAACCGGAAATGATATGCGAGGAGATGCATTAGCTTGACCGCGAGTACCGGAGAAAAAGAGTTGAGATGTGTGCCGCTGTTCGAAAGAATAAGTGAGTTTCTGGACTGTTAACCCAATGGTCGGTGCTGTACACTTGTTTCATGCTTCCTGGAGGATTACCTATGGACTTTGTCAGCCCGAGATTCGTCCTGCAGTAAGGTATTTCTGAGACTTTGAAACGGGTTAGCGCACAGACTTTAGCATTCACTGGCTAGGTGGATGCTGCACACGAGGAGTAGTTTTGCTAACTCAGCTTGCTACAAGGACTACTTTTCATCATTCCGGCCTGGATGTGAATATTAGTCGTAACTGAAGTGCTTAAAGACTGCCAGAAGAGTGTCTTTGGGTGTATCTTTTCTACGGACATCACTCGCGGAAGAGTAGGCCTGGACCAGCCGACGGAGATTCCGCCGCCATCTTGGAGCAGACTTTGCCTCCGCCGCCATCTTGGAGCAGACTTTGCCTCCGCCGCCATCTTGGAGCAGACTTTGCCTCGGCCGCCATCTTAGGGCAGAGTTTCTTCTCACTTACACCTGAATGTGAGCCACACACTGAACTACTCAAACAGGTACCCTTTTTATTTGTTTTGCTCACAGAGTGAAGTGGCCATTAAGTTTTGGGCCTCACCGCTCCCAAGCATCACTCAGGCCTGCAACTACTAGGTTTTATTTGCTAAATAAGCCGGCTAGTGTGAGTGTGTGTGTGATTGGTGAGTGGGCCCCTCACATAACACTTAGTATAGTGCATAATCTTACAGACAGAGGTGATCTTGTTGCAGAGATGTGTATATTGTTTGTTAATATGTTTAGTAAAGTATAAGTTCACTCTTAATTTACAGTTTGGTCATTTTGCATATTTACAGGTGTGTGTGTGTGACTGTGATTTGATCATTGAGTGTATTAAAGGGGTAATGAGAGTTAATATAGCACTTTAAAGAGTACATAGGACTTAATAGTTAGTAAAATAAATAGAGTGGTTTATTTTTATTAATCTTTAATGGTATAGGAAGAACTGAGGAGGCCCATACCTAATATAGTGGGTATAGGTGGGCTACATAAATTGGAGGCACCGCTGGGATGCATTGAGATTAATTGAGATAAATTTACTTTATTTGCTATTTTATGTTCCTAGAGTCACGTTTAGAGCTATAACCTCATTTTAATATTTACATTTACACACATACAACATGGCAAACACACTGGCTGACAAGCTAAAGAAGTGGTGTCGTGGAGAAGCGCTTCATGCGAGCCATGCCCTGCTGATAGTTGTCCCTGAACACACTGAGATAGCGGTTATTGAAGACACTATGCAAACTATTAAGTGTCTTGGTCGAGTCAGAGTTAGAGGGCGGATTTTTGGTGACACTGACGATGAAGTGCTCGTGCTTTGTGAATGTAGAGAGACAGTCACTGCAGAGAATGTCCCACAGGAAGTGGCAGCACCCGAAGGTTTGGCAGCCTGGCCAATTATCACTGCTTTTGATAAGCCCAATCCTCATAATGACTTTAACATCAAACTGAATGCTCTCTTACAGACAGAGGGAAAAACATTGAATGATGTACAAGCTCTATTCACTGAGGCACAGCATACCCCTTCTCCTGAAGAGTCTCTCATTCGTGCGGTTGCTGATCTAATAGACAAGACGAACAAACCTGCTACGGAGAGCGGAGGGTATCGCCGCCTGCGCATCTTTTCAGGTATTGTACCTACGCCGGCTGGAGAGGAGCAGTTTGACTACTGGCTAGAACAAGCTTACCTGATGGTTGAGGAAAGTGATGGCTCTGACAAAGACAAAAGGAGAAGGATAATGGAGAGCTTAAAGGGGCCAGCTCTGGAAGTGATCAAAGCAGTACGCTTATCAGATCCTGATGTTACTCCAGTAAAGTGTTTAGAAGCCCTCGAAAGTGCTTTTGGATTGGCTGAGTCAGGTGATGACCTATATTTCTCCTTTAGACTCTTACAGCAACAACATGGTGAAAAACTGTCAGACTTCCTCAGAAGGCTTGAGCGCACACTGACCAAAGTTGTACGACGAGGTGGCCTGCCAGCCAGCAATATGAACACAGCCAGAGTCGACCAGCTACTCAAGGGGGCAGTCAATGCTGATTTAATGTTGTTGCAACTCAGATTAAGAGAGAGGCGAGCCAACCCCCCGACCTTCCTAGAGCTGTTAAAAGAAATCCGGACAGAAGAGGAGTACGAGGCTTCCAAAGTAAAGCTTAATCAGTCAGTCCACGGTGTCCACACCAAAGTTCAAGCAGAGAACAAACAATCAGAAATACAAAACCTGCGGGCAGAAATAAAAGAAGTCAAGACAATGTTTGCAGCCCTCGCTACTCAGCCGCAGGATGGAGTGGAGATTACTGAAAAGTGTCTAGTCAACACAGATACAGCAGTAAGCTTAAATCCTGAAATAATAGCATTGAAAAAACAAGTCAAACACTTACAGCAAAAAATGAACTCAAAAACTCCAAGACATCAAAGCCCAGCTCCACAAGTTGTAATGGCGGTTAGCACACCAGCTAGGCACTCAACCGAGAGCGAAGAACGCTTTTGCTACCGCTGTGGTGAAACTGGTCATATGGCAGGAAAATGCAACAGACCTGAAAACCAAAGCAAAGTTATTCAGAGACTGCTTCAAGCACTAAAGAAAGCCAAGACCAACAGTCCACAACCCAAAGCTGAAACCACATCTTCTACTGATCCTAACTGCACAGTAAGAAAAAGTGCTGTAGATCTGCTGGAGCCCGTAGGTATACCTGAAGGCCTAATAGGCCCACCTTCAGTTGAGCCATTGAAAGTAAATGGGCACCTATGTGATGCGCTATTGGACAGTGGTTCCCGTGTCAGCATAATTTTTGAGTCCTGGTACAGAAGATACTTGCCGAATACGCCCATCCACTCAGTGAACAAGCTTGATATATGGGGCCTAAGTGAATCCAGCTACCCTTACCTTGGCTATGTGGTTGTAGACATGGAGTTCCCAAAGAAAGTGACCGGAGCCCCAACAACCATGTCTGTCCTGGCCCTGATTTGTCCTGATCCACCAGGTCCTGATCAGACACCTGTCATTATAGGGACTAATGCCAAAGCCAGTCTCTCAAAACGTTTGGCCCAGCTATGCCGTGACACCCCTGGCATTCCAGCCCATGCTTTTGGTATTCAGAGCTCTTGTCCCAGTACAAAGACGAACATTCCCACATCAACCACAGACGAAAATGATGCAGTAGGTTTTTTAAAATGGGAAGGCCCTGGATCTCTGACACTACCTGCAGGGGGCAGTTTCAAAGCTACCTGTACCGTCATGCTAGATCAGCGACTCCCGAAAGAAATGCTAATGGTTGAAGCCTCACCCAATAATACACTGCCTGCAGAAGTGTTACTTCAGCCTGTAGTAATACCAAGTAGTGCTATTGAGAACAACCAATGTACGGTCCTGATTCAAAATGAATCGTTAAAGAATATAAACTTACCTGTCGGCACCATTGTCGGATGCCTTTGTGTTGCTGATGTTGTCACCACAGTCTCTGGCCATCAGTCCAAGCCAGAGAATTTTGACACCACCCAGTTCAACTTCGGAGAGTCACCAGTTTCTGAACAATGGAAGTCAAGACTACGTCAAAAGTTAGCTAAAAGGGCAGCAGTTTTTTTCTCTAGATGAGCTTGATGTAGGACTAGCTAAAGAAGTCGAGCACAACATTCGTATGTCAGATCCAAGGCCGTTCCGTGAACGCTCCCGACGCATTGCTCCTGCAGACATCGATGATGTGCGCCGTCATATTCAAAAACTGCTGGTAGCTGGTATCATCAAAGAGTCCCGAAGCCCATATGCGTCCCCAATAGTGGTTGTCAGAAAAAAGAACGGAGATGTCAGGATGTGTATAGATTACCGTACACTGAATAGTCGAACCATACCTGACCAATACACCACGCCACGCATCGATGAGGCACTTGATTGCCTCTCAGGTAGCAAGTGGTTCTCTGTTTTAGATCTGAGAAGTGGCTACTATCAGATCGCCATGAAAGAGGAGGACAAGGAAAAAACAGCCTTCATCTGTCCTGTGGGTTTCTATCAGTTTGAAAGAATGCCCCAGGGCATCACTGGAGCGCCCGCAACCTTCCAACGTTTAATGGAGAAAGCGGTGGGAGACATGAACCTCCTTCAAGTCCTCGTATATTTGGATGATTTGATCGTGTTCGGCAAAACCTTAGAGGAACATGAGGAGAGGTTGTTGAAAGCCCTTGACCGACTTCAAGAAGTTGGCCTAAAGGTTTCGATTGATAAATGCCACTTCTGTCAGACAAAAGTGAAGTATGTAGGCCACATAGTATCAGCTGATGGTATTGCGGCTGACCCGACAAAGATCGAAGCTGTTACTAACTGGCCAAGACCCCACAATCTAAAGGCCCTACGATCCTTCTTAGGCTTCTGTGGCTACTACAGACGATTTATCAAAAGCTACTCGTCAATCGTTCGACCGTTGACAGACCTTACCAAGGGATATGCCCCCACACAGCGAGGGAAAAGTTTAAAAAAGAAACAAAGCAATACCTACCTTGATGAGAAGGAACCGTTTGGAAACAGATGGGATGAGTCTTGCACCGAGGCTTTTGAAAAGATCAAACTTTGTCTCACAAACGCCCCAGTATTGGCTTTCGCTGACCCAAACAAGCCATATGTATTGCATGTTGATGCAAGCCTAAGTGGACTCGGGGCCGTCCTTTATCAAGAGTACCCAGAAGGACTGAGACCCGTGGCATTTGCCAGTCGCAAACTGAGCCCCTCTGAAAGAAACTACCCCATCCACCAATTAGAGTTCTTGTCCTTAAAGTGGGCAGTAGTTGAAAAGTTCCATGACTATTTATATGGAGCCCGCTTCACAGTACGCACTGACAACAATCCGCTAACGTACGTCCTAACCACTGCCAAACTTAACGCAACAGGACATCGGTGGCTTTCGGACCTGTCAGTGCACGACTTTGACATCATATACCGGCCTGGACGGAATAATATCGATGCAGATCTGTTGTCCAGAATGGAACCAAGGGACGAGGCGGAGTGGCAAAGTATCTCGCACTCTGGTGTTAAGTCGATCTGCCAGCGTGTGAGTGCTCTTGACTCCACTAAAGACTCACCCAAGTACATTGAGCAGCTTGGAGCTCCTCCTGATTGCATCCCTGAAGTGTATGCCTACCCCACACGCATGCAACTGAACACATTAAGCCAACTGTCGCCATCGGAGCTAATCACTGCCCAAAGTCAAGACACAGTAATAAACGTTACAATACAAGCCCTGAACTCTGGCAAGTGGCCTGAAGATGTAAAGTCAAATCCAGAAATGCAAGCCATGAAAAAAGACATTGCAAAGCTAGTCATGAAAGATGGACTACTACACCGTGTCAGTACCAGCCACACAGGAAAACAGACAAACCAACTTGTACTGCCAACCGAGTTCAGGACAGTTGTTCTCAAGTCCATGCACAATGATCTTGGCCATTTAGGAGTGGAGAGAACGACAGACATGATCAGAAACAGGTTTTTCTGGCCAAGAATGGCTATGCACGTGGAGCAGTATATAAAGAACTGTGGAGAGTGTGTCTTGAGGAAGACTCCATGCCAACGAGCTGCACCCTTGCACCAGATCGTGAGCACGGGGCCCATGGACCTGGTCTGCATAGATTTCCTCTCTATGGAACCGGACTCAAAGGGAATAAGCAATGTGCTCGTGGTAACAGACCACTTCACGAGATACGCCCAAGCTTTCCCCACTAGAAACCAAACTGCTCTCACGGTTGCCAAAATCCTTGTGGAAAAGTATTTCATCCACTACGGCCTCCCTGCGCGTATTCACTCGGATCAAGGTAGAGACTTTGAGTCTAGACTTATTAAAGAGCTTCTGAAAATACTGGGAATACGTAAGTCCCGTACAACCCCGTATCATCCCCAGGGTGATCCGCAACCTGAACGGTTCAACAGAACCCTACTGTCAATGCTAGGCACCCTAAGTCAAGAGAAGAAACGCCAATGGAGCCAGCATGTCGTCCATCTCGTACATGCTTACAACAGCACCAAATGCGACTCCACTGGTTACTCCCCTTATTTTCTTATGTTTGGGCGAGAAGCTAGGCTCCCTGTTGATCTGTGCTTTGGCACCTGCCCAGATGACAGAGGGGAAATACAGCACTCAGCTTATGTCACCAAGCTGAAGGAAGACTTACAAAAGGCATACAAGATGGCTGCTGAAGTCTCCAACAAGTCCCACCTTCGCAACAAGAAAGCCTATGACAAAAGATTGGGATTCCAGAACCTCCAACCAGGGGACAGAGTCTTGGTGAAGAACCTTGGTCTAAAAGGGAAACCCAAACTTGGGAATCGTTGGAATGATATCCCCTACGTCATACTCAAGCAACTGCCAAACTTACCAGTGTATAAGTTGAAACCCCAAAATGGCAATGGAAAAGTGAGAACTTTACACAGAGACAACCTCTTGCCGATTGGAGATCTCGTGAGAATCCCAATGCAAGATGAGGTGGAAGAGGTGAAAAGAAAGCCAACCACCCGGAGAAGTTTATGCAGTAAGCATACTCCTGTCGAACGTTCAGCGCAAATGGAGAGCGAGCTGTCATCTGAGTCCTCTGATTTTGACTGTGTGAGACCCCAAAGATCTTGCAGAACTTACTTTGAACAACTACTCAAAGAGAGAAACGAAGCCAGTCATGACATACCTGGACAGGGAGTAGGGAATATGTCTATGGATAATGTCTCAGAAGGAGACCGTCCTGTTGCAGAGGACCGTGGGGAAGACAGTGCCTCTGGGTCAGAACTAGAGCCTGGATCCTCATCAAGTGAAGACGATACACCACAACCAAGTCCTCACAACACAATACTGACACAAACACCTGTTAGACCCAGACGAACAGTTAAGCCTGTCATTAAACTGACTTATGATCAACCAGGCAGATCCAGAGATCAACCTCTCACTATAGTACACAGAGGTATTACTATACACATTGGTAAAACTTAATTACACCCTTCTCACAGTTGTAGTTATTCGCCTGATGAGGACATCAGATATTTAGGTGGGGGAGAGTGTAACCCAAAGAAATATGTTAATGCATTGATACAGTTCAAAAGGTATGTTAAAGTTTAAAAATAAATAAGTTAAATATATTATATAAATATGGGTAAAAATAGTGTTTCATTCATGTTTAACAATATTTCATAACTATTAAAAGTACCCAAGTATAAGTTAAAAACATGTAAAGTATAAGATGCCTTTGGTGTATTTTATTTTTGTTTTATTGTGAAGAGCTAGAAGGAAGTGCTGTGTATACAACTGCTGCCAGTCATTTGTTGTATTAGCTTTACATGAGTAAAAAACCGGAAATGATATGCGAGGAGATGCATTAGCTTGACCGCGAGTACCGGAGAAAAAGAGTTGAGATGTGTGCCGCTGTTCGAAAGAATAAGTGAGTTTCTGGACTGTTAACCCAATGGTCGGTGCTGTACACTTGTTTCATGCTTCCTGGAGGATTACCTATGGACTTTGTCAGCCCGAGATTCGTCCTGCAGTAAGGTATTTCTGAGACTTTGAAACGGGTTAGCGCACAGACTTTAGCATTCACTGGCTAGGTGGATGCTGCACACGAGGAGTAGTTTTGCTAACTCAGCTTGCTACAAGGACTACTTTTCATCATTCCGGCCTGGATGTGAATATTAGTCGTAACTGAAGTGCTTAAAGACTGCCAGAAGAGTGTCTTTGGGTGTATCTTTTCTACGGACATCACTCGCGGAAGAGTAGGCCTGGACCAGCCGACGGAGATTCCGCCGCCATCTTGGAGCAGACTTTGCCTCCGCCGCCATCTTGGAGCAGACTTTGCCTCCGCCGCCATCTTGGAGCAGACTTTGCCTCGGCCGCCATCTTAGGGCAGAGTTTCTTCTCACTTACACCTGAATGTGAGCCACACACTGAACTACTCAAACAGGTACCCTTTTTATTTGTTTTGCTCACAGAGTGAAGTGGCCATTAAGTTTTGGGCCTCACCGCTCCCAAGCATCACTCAGGCCTGCAACTACTAGGTTTTATTTGCTAAATAAGCCGGCTAGTGTGAGTGTGTGTGTGATTGGTGAGTGGGCCCCTCACATAACACTTAGTATAGTGCATAATCTTACAGACAGAGGTGATCTTGTTGCAGAGATGTGTATATTGTTTGTTAATATGTTTAGTAAAGTATAAGTTCACTCTTAATTTACAGTTTGGTCATTTTGCATATTTACAGGTGTGTGTGTGTGACTGTGATTTGATCATTGAGTGTATTAAAGGGGTAATGAGAGTTAATATAGCACTTTAAAGAGTACATAGGACTTAATAGTTAGTAAAATAAATAGAGTGGTTTATTTTTATTAATCTTTAATGGTATAGGAAGAACTGAGGAGGCCCATACCTAATATAGTGGGTATAGGTGGGCTACATGTACATTAAACAGGTGCTTTTTTAATTGTGGTTTTAATTATTTTTTTTCCATAGTTATTTTAAAAATTATATTTAAAATAAAAGTATTTAAATTTTTACTTTTTTCTTCTTGTCCTTATTTTGAATAGGTTAAAAAAAAGGAATCAATAACTATTGATATTGACTGATGTTAAACACTAATATTGTGATACATTTTTCAGGCATATAACCCAGCCCTACTTGTGTGCACTGTGAGCATACACACAGGCTGCAGTCACTCAAAAGAACCGCTACTGTCACCATGTACGCTAACAGTACAGGTGACTGGCCACACACTCATCTAGCCGAGTCCGCCAACTTTGAGTTGGGGGGTCACCTTCTAGCCGCTCAGAGAAGTGGGGCGTGACAGCAGCATTGATACAGCTTCATTTTTGGAGCTTGATAGCAAGCTGCCGCTAACCTCCGGCGGAACGCTAGCTTTGGCCTGTCTGATTAAAAAGGCTTTCTATTTTGGTCATGGATGACGCTCTTGATTAACTTACATCCACTCACGTCATTGTGACTCATCATGACTGACAGGTAAGGCTATCAAGTTGATTGGATAAATGATCATTTCCTCCTCCCATACCAGCCACTCAGCATTACCTTACTGACTTATCCTGGGCCCTTGATGGCGTCTGGGCCCCAGTGTAGCTACACCAGTTGCACTGTCAATATTTACGCCACTGCTTGGGCCAAACTTCCCTAGGTATGGGGAGACCAAACCAATCCAACCCAGAGCCTCAAAGTTTTCACACTCAACCAGGAATCATTGACCCAATCAATATGCATGTTGTGAATCAATTCATCTGATAAAGTAGTGTGGTATAATTTCCAGTATGAAGCTAGTTTGTTGTAATCCTAACTGTATCGAAAGAACAAAATGGGCTTAATATTTAACATTTTGAAGATGTGATCAGAAGCTGTGCTCAAACTTCCTCTTTATTCAGGGCCGTGCTTCAGTAAAATAACTCTTCCTGTTGGGAAAGGTGGAAAGGGAAGCGCTGTTGTTCCCAGTAAAACTGAAGGAGCTTTTGTCTCTGTATGAGAAGAGCTCGTTCAACAATGCACAAAGCCTTGGACCTGTCCATGGAACTTTTTGTTTCTAGTTGTGCTGTTCTGATGCCCTTTCTTGGCCCTGATACCCAGATGCGGCAGATCCCAATACATGTTGATACTGCAGATATGACCTGTTTTTCTTCCAATTTGTAAGAGGTGCCTACTCACTTGGATGTGAAATCATTGCTATTATGGCTTGGTCTAGCACTGCTTAAAGCTTTGTGAAACAGGAAAAAAAATACCAACATTGAGTAAATGCAGAATAACATTTTTTATTGTCTACCTGGTATGGGTGACACATGAATAAACTTTTCTGAAACCTGAATTTTGGCTCTCAAACCACCCCATAACCATACGTGTTTCTGTGATCAGGACTGAGGGCAGCAGTGAGGGTTGGACATTGTTTGAATTTGAACCATTCCCAATTCTTTTGAGAGACATGGTCAAATAAGCTGAGCGAACCATGAACCTCTCCATGAATTTTAATCCTATGAACCTTTTACTTTTTATGAACTTTACTAGGAATTTCTCACAGGGCTGTTTTCAACTACTATATGAATTTGAATATAAATATTATATATTTTATTTTTACAACCTGAGTGTGTGATGCTGCAGCTACTTAAACATGTCACTGTGCCTGCTGGATACCCGGGGCGACAGCCAGGTCGAGACCGCCACGTCCGCCTGTGCAGAGTGCGATTTCAGTTTCGAGCGACAAACGGCAAACTGGGCTGTAGCCAGGCAGGAGTTGGTGTCAGCGGACGGCGGCTAGTCCCTTACGAGCGCGCTCGCGGCGAGTTTGCCGTGGCCCTCAGAGCCGCATCGCTTGACGGGGGAGGCCGGCTGCCCGAGGGGAGCGGAGCAGCCCCACAGTGGGGACTGTAGCTATCTGCAGGGGAGAGAGGATGAGACCCGTACTCCCCCAGAGGGAGCAGGGCGGCCATAGACCCCTCAGTGTACAGCGGGGGACTGCGGTGGATTCTTCTTCGTTGGTGTTCGGCGGCTTCTTCTTCCATTTGGCAGACTGGATATCGAAAGCAGTTTGAAGAAGAGTTTCGTATGGGTGTGTTGTTAATACTTGCCGAAACCGACCCAGCCTTTTAGTGCTGTATCGAGACTCCTCCCGATACTAGTATCTGTATCCGCACAACATTACTTCTGAGCTACACCCCCGCCTCCTTCAACCTCAGTTCATCCTCAGATTAAAAAAGAAAAAATGAGAGGCCCTTGATTCTGTGCACAACTTGCATCTACAGCGCAATGTTAGCTTCTTCTTCCATTCTTTCATCTTCAAACACACACATACACAACCACACATTAGTGTACACACCAACATCATTGTGTAAAAAATGGATGAATGAAATTAGCTTTAACATTGGAGGATTTTTCCCTGTCATGGGTCCTGGATATAACAAAAAAACACTTCTGTTACAATATCAGTCAAACATGTTTCACTTTGATAGCTCAAAGTTATTTGTTCACACACATTATGTTGTAAAGAGACCCATGATGTAACTCTTTTGATATAGTCCAATAAATTCATAAACTAAATTGGTAAAAAAAAAAAAAAAAAAAAAAACTGTGCCAATGATGAGTTTCCAGGTAAATTTTGAGACGCTTTCCACACACAGCACAGCTTGAGAAGCTTTATTGAACATTGGATGAGGTCAAAGCAGGAACCCTGGTGGTGGCACTCACTCGTCAGACTACAGAGGAAATGTGTGATGCCAGGAGAAGTGCTAAAGATTATGTCTGTTAAAACAGACCTGAGGTCACTGGCTCTCTCCTTCCTATTACAGCTGCTATGAAAACATGCTTTGTGCATATTTGTAAATGTGGAAGCATTTTGCTCTCCACTGAGCAAGAGTTTCAGGGTCAAGGCCACAAGAACCCCAGAGAGTGTGAGAGGAGGGGCAGATGTTCTTCCGTGTGTTTCATGGTGGTGTGCTACGGTGTGGTCTCAGCATGCTCACAGTTGTAGTTGGATTATTAACGGAGTATTTGCATTAGGTGGATACAGCAGTAGGAATCAGCAGACTTCTGTTTCCCACATTTCTCCCCCACCATTTATCCTCTGTTGTTTTATTAAATCAGGGATCAGACGGGTGAGTGGAGGAAAACATGGAGACTTCAGAAAAATCAGCATTATGTATCTGGTGAAACTAAAACCATCTTTTTTTTTATCACAGCTATTACTATAAGTAGTGTGTAACCCAATGAATTCCATGAGAAAAGGGAGTTACTTGACAAAGTGTAAGATGTAAGTTAAAGCGGTTAAAGTTGTGGTCCGTGAATGGCGGTCTGGTTACAGCCATGGATGGTAATAATAAAATGCTGGCACTTTTGTCCATCTAGATTCTCATTTCTACTTGATCCATTAGAGAAACAACACTCACACCGCTGCACAAAAAGTTGAGAAATGGTGGCGGTGACCGGAAGAGCCAATGACTGGGGTAGAGTTTTGCTGTGGACCAATCACAGCCTTTGCGGTCTTGCTCTGCCTCGCCAGGATGCGTATTCAGGAGATTTGGGAGACTGCGTTGACGTGACACAGTAGCATGTTTTAGGCTTTACAATGTATGGTAAATGGTAAATGGACTTGATTTATACAGTGCTTTTATGGGTAGTCCCAAAGCGCTTCACAATGTCAGCTCATTCACCCATTCACACACCAGTCGGACTGAGCTGCCATGCAAGGTGCTAATCAACTATTGTGAGCCACTTGCCCAAGGACATTTCGACTAATAGACAGGTGTAGTATGGGATCATTCGCTGAATGTCTGGATCAGAAGACGATTCCTCTACCACCTGAGCCACGGTCGCCCATAACATCCTGCTCTGTAACATCGTTATAAATACATAAAATATATATATTACAATAACTCAATTGGCACTAAAGCTCTTAAAGGATTCAAATATGTAATCTTGGACTCCATTAACTCCCAGGACATATAAAAACTAGAAAAGAGCCAGACCTCCGCCAAGTAGCTCATTTCCACCCATATTGGCCATGGTTACATGATGTTTTTTAATCCGGAATTAGTTATTCCGAATTAAATTATTTGTAATTAAAGTGCTCGGCTTCGTGTTTACATGAAATACCGGTTTATTGGGCTTTATTCAATTCTGCTTTAGATCTGGGCATTGGAAAGGGTTCTGATTGGATAGGGCTACGACATAGAAGACCACATGAGAACTGTTTTGTCTTTTATTTTTATTGTGGTTTTGAAGCAGCAGCTCGACAATAACACACAGTTTTGCTTTGCTCCGCAAAGAGAAGAGAGATAGAGCAGCGGGGGAAATAGATAGAAGTCCATACTTTGGTCAATCACAGCCAGTCGTTAATGCTCCAGATGTTCTATCTCCACTATACAGGAGTGAAAAAGGAACTTTATAATGATCCGTGCATCATTAGTAAAGCTCTGGTGCTTCATGCGTCAATGAAGCATGTTCCATTTGCTGACATCCGTGTGTCTGTATAAGTCTGTGTGTCCGTGTGTGTATGTGTAATAAGTCCGTGTGAGTCTCCTCATGTTTATGCCTCCGTTCATCCACTCTTTTCATTATATCCTTGTCTTTTAAGGCTCTTATTAAATAAATATTGGCTGTAGTCCGGGCAGCCATACTGGTGATTAAAGAGTACAGCACACACTTCCCTACCACTACTACATTACCCATAAACCATTGCACATTACCCATAAGCCACCACGCTTAAAGGAACAGGCACATCCACGCTTAATGTGATTTCTACGAGTGGTATTTTCTCATATCTGGTAATCCAGAACATCACCAAAATGTAATCACCTCTTCCTTATCCCATTATCAACGTTTCCTGAAAATTTCATTCAAATCTGTTCATAACTTTTCAAGTTATCTTGCTAACAGACAGAAAGACAAGCAGACAAACGACAGACAAATCCAGGGTAAAACGTAACCTTCCGCTCTGCGCTTTGTGCTTGGCGGGGGTAAAAAATGGATCAACTGAACAAGAAAACAAAGAAAGATTTATCAATAATCTCAAAACCATAAAATGGAAATTTTCATTCGATGAACTGGAACATTTCCCTTTTGCCGCATACTCCCAAACCACCACGAGGTCAGATTTCACATTAGAGCTTGATTCATGGATCAAGGAATCATCCAACATTGGGAAGTCATGACCTCAATCAATGAATATGCAAACAAAGGACAGATGATAGTATGCGTTTGAAGCACATATGCTTCCTTCCTCGAGCAGATAAATATGTTCAAATGGCAACCATTAGCATAGGAAAGCATCTTTTGGTTTCATTGGGATGGGGCCTTGCTTTTTAGTTGGCACTTACTTCAATATTAGAACACTATTTACAGCCAGAGAGCAGAAAAAAAAGTGTTTTAACTCTAAAATGACATAGCTCGGAGTGATAGTGGTAGCAATAAAGAAGTTATTGACCAAATGATATTGATCGACAGCTCCTCGGGCAAAACAAGCTGACCTTGGTCTCCCTTTGTGCCTTGCCCTCCCTTTGCCTGCCTCCCCTTGACTCTCTTCCCTCAGAATTCAATAATAAATTATTTTACAGTTTAAAGCTGGACAAAAAATAGCTTCACAGCTCAAGGTGGAGGAGTTGCTGATAATTTTTTATGGCTATCAGTCTGGAGAAATTTTGGCAAAACAGCACTCGGGTGATCAAAAGCCTGAAGTCATAGATTGTTCAGTGGTTGGCATTTAACAGAAGCCACGGCAAAGGGAGGATGAGGGTTTCAGAAAAGGTTCGAGAGAAGAAAAAAAAAACCGAAGACTATGTGTCTCTTCCTTAATGTGGCACCACAACCAGATAATGACCTTGATGTCTTTGCAGGAGCGAGCCATGGTAACTACATCCAAGTGGTTTCTCCTGGCTTATTGACAAGGTCAGCAGAGGCAAACAATAGCCATTGATTTGTTCCTGAAGGGGCGGGGAACACAGCCGAGGTGATTGTCACAAGACCCATCAACACATGGCGTTTTGTACCTAGCACTGCTTCTGGTGCCTTTAAATGGTGGTTAAAGGTTTCTTTCTCAAACATGATTCCACCTTCATATACACGGCATAGAAAAGATTTGTCTGAGCCACAGCTTTTAGGACCCACAGATTGTGCCTATGACCCAATCACACCAGTTGTGATAATATAGCACAAAATCACTCCCTCTCCTGAGATCTTTCTTAAATATCTGTTTTCAAGCAAATGATCTTCGATTTATTGATCAGAGGCCATAAATCAGGCAATTTATCTGATAAATGAACAAAATCTCAAGCAGCTTTAAAATCAGATCACACAACATTCAAAAATGCCTCAGTTAAATGTTAAATCTAATTTGACAGGACAAGGTCATGGTTGCAAAATTGTATCTTGATCCAAATTTAATTTACTTTCTAATTGGAATCCTAGGAGTCACTAAATTTTACAAGTATTTAAAAGACCAACCACAAAATGCTGAGTATTTTTTATTTAGTTTTTGCAACAACAAAAAAACTATGACAACTATTATTATAATGGCTGCATACATGCTTATCCACTTCTGTACTTGCAGTATATAAAAAAGTATAAAAAAAAATAATTGAATAGAGTTTAAAAAACTAAAAAAGCTGTAAAACGCCGAAACAAAGCTTCGGGTTCCACCAACAATGTAAGAATCTTTTAAAAATAGCCATGCCAGAAAAGTAAGAAAGAGGATAAAAGAATAAGGAGATCTTTAGAATAATATGCTATGACTTTATTCACTTATTCTGTGGGAACAGAATCATCTTGTTCGTTTGCATGTCAAGGATGCTGATGGAAAAAGAGATGGCAGTTATGCTCAGTAAAATATTAATCCTGCTTGTAGGCCAGCCCAGTAAAACATCTCACTATTTGGTAGATATAGAAACGGTTGAATGAGATGACTGGTGAGTTTATGTGTGTGTGTGTGTGTGTGTGTGTGTGTGTGTGTGTGTGTGTGTGTGTGTGTGTGTGTGTGTGTGTGCGTGCGTGCGTGTGTGTGTGTGTGTGTGTGTGTAGTAGTAATCAATTCAAGAAAGATTTCATTTTGTGCTAATGTCAACACAAAGATTTCACCTTTTCTTGAGTCCTTTCTATTCTCACTCTGTCCTCGTTCCTAATGCCCTCCTCACTCTGTGGTGCACTGCGTATTACATCATCTCCATTTTGTTCTTAACTGCATCCTAAGTCTTGTGATGCTCAGATATGCAATGGCACGAGATGTGACCTTAACGATGGCAACTTTAAATTCAGCACAGAAGTCTGTGTCCCCTGAAACACACACACACACATTTTGCACGGTGTTTGCCATGGAAGAGTTCCTCATTTACATCAATTATGGATGGTCATCCTCTATCCTCGTGGCCCAGCACTGCATATTTTATGGCAAGGGGGTATTTTATGAGTTAATGTGTCCAGTTGACATGCCTCTGAAAGCACTGGCTTGTCCCTTACACTGTGTGCCAGTCTGGGCACAGCACGCAAACACAAGTGCAAGTGCTTGTGTGTGTTATCCAGTCAACCTCTTCCCTCGCCACATCGTACATTCAGGATAAATGCATCGCGCAACCTCACTTAGTGCTACAGAGAGTGAGAGGACCAAGGTGGCCAGGGCTCACTCATGTACTTGCATAGGTTTAAGAACACTTTTTTTCTTACTGACTGTCTGAAAGTCAACAAAACTAATGAACTGGTTGTATACTATGGTTAGAGATCACAACAGCTTCTAAGTTGGACCCCAGCGGAGAGTGAGCCATCTTAGAGACCTCAGGATTCATATTACTGAGGACACAACCCCGGGCTGATGAAGAAGTCCAGCTAAGGAAGTTAGAGTTAGGATTTATTTTTTTTAATTATCTGAACATCTACCATGTTTGGGCTCAACTACTGTAAATGAACATGTTGGACTGCCCTTCTCTCTCAGCCATCTTTGCCTTCATACATATCACCAAGGCCACCAAAATGTGCTTGACTATGTGACAAAAAAGATCTCTTATCTCTTAATATCTGCTCCGTAAGGTAAATTGGTGTTAGCAGAACTGGAAACACCAGTTACATTCAGAAGAGGCCTGTAAAAAAGCCAGTTATAAAGTGTAGTATGCTAACTTTATCTCCTTGGTTGCTCCTTTTCCCTCTGACTCTATCTGCTGTGACCCCTTACCCCACCCCCACTATCTCCATCCAACCCACCCACCCACCCACCAATAATGCCACTATTTTTCTCCTCACCCTCTTGCCAGCCTGTTGGAGAGGTGTTACCAGCAGCTGGTACCTTTGCATAATGTGCGAGGTGTTTATGCGAGTATTTTTTGTGTGTGTGTGTGTGTGTGTGTGTGTGTGTGTGTGTGTGTGTGTGTGTGTGTGTGTGGAATAGAAGAGAGAAAATGTGGTGAAGTATGGAGGCTGTTCTCGGATGGTACAAATTGCTTTTTTGACCCTATAATTAGTGGCAAGAGAGATGGTGATGAAGCTCCTGCGACTGTTTCAACATGGGTGCATAAATTATCATTTATGGAGTGCTAATAGCTGGGCGAGCCATCCTCTCAGACCTCAGTCTGACATTCCACATCTGTGATCGTCCACAACTGAGCATGTTCATCTTTTAACTTCTTGGTCAGAACACTAACGATGAGATGAACGAACATAGGCACTCCTCCCTCCTCCAGCCGACTCAGTTCTAGCCTCATTCATTTCTGTTACACCCAAATGATGACTGCTTTCCTCTTGCTTTTCAATGCTAATTATTTTCTTTTCATTATCGTTTTTGTCAATGCAATTTTTTTTCCATACATTCTCTCACTAGTTCGCTGACTAAACAATTACAGTATATCTCCTTTGTCTTTTTTCCTATTCTTTCAGTCTTACAATTTTTCTTAAATTAGCACAATTAATGTTTTCCTTATATTATACTGTATGTCTTGTGAACATCTCATCATTACAGGGGTGCAGCTGGTTTCTGCTGCTTAGGGGAGCACTTCAGGAATTTGTTTTTGTGCTCACCTCTTTCATTTATTTTTTTTCCCCGCAACACATTGAAGCTTCACCCCATGTTGTTCCTTCTGTGAGGTGATGTTACATTTTGTTTTATTTAAAAAAGAAAATTAATAGAAATATCACAAATACATTGTTGTTCTTTAAAGCCTCACAAAATCAAAAGCTTTCTCATGAATTGACTAAAAAACTAAAAGTACCATACATCTGAAGGTCACGGCCTGATGGAGCCAACAGGACCACAGCATCTGCAAAAAGCAGTGACCCAATCCTAAGGTCACCAAACCAGACCCCTGCAACGCCTTGGCTGCACCTAGGAATTCTGTCCATAAAAGTTATGAACAGAATCAATGATAAAGGGCAACCCTGGCGGAGTCCAACCCTCACTGGAAACAAGCCTGTATTACTGCCGGCAATGTGGCCCAAGCTCTGACTCTGGCAAACTCCTTCTGGATCTAAGGTTTGAGTATCAGGCGGGCCTTCCTCTCTAGTACACCTGAGATCTTACCATGGAGGCTGAGGAGTGTGAGCCCACTATAGTTGGAACACACCCTCAGATCCCACTTCTTAAAAAGAGGGACCACCACCCGGTCTGCCAATCCAGAGGCACAGCCCCCGACATCCATGCGATGTTGCAGAGTCGTGTCAACCATGATAGCCCTACAACATCCAGGGCCTGAGGAGCTTTTTAACCACCTCAGCAACCTCAGCCCAGAGATTGGTGAGCCAAATCGCAGGTTCCCATGCTCTTCTTCCTCACCGGAAGGCGTATAGGATTGAGGAGATATTCGTATTATTCCTTACATAGACACAGACACAGTTGAGGTCAGCAGCGCACCATCCCCACCAGTTGGCAGTGCACTGCTTCCACCTTCTGAGAATACCGGATGGTGGTCCAAAACCTCTTCAAAGCCATCTGGAAGTTGTTCTCCATGGCCTCACTGAACTCCTTCTATGTCCGGGTTACTGGCTCTGCAACAGCCGTGGCTGAACTCTACTTGGCCCATCTGGTCCTGTCTGCTACCTCTTGAGTCTCATGCACAGGCCAGTGTCCTTCAGCAGGTTTGGGTAGTAAATGTACAAATACCTGAAAACAAAATGAAACAACTGCTTCTAAAGCACTTATAACAGTTATAATTGAAAAATTCAAGGATTCAAGAATTTGTATTTGAACATGTGCAGATTGCCCCCTTAATCCCTTAATACATAAAATATAAAAACACACCTATAATCAAAAGCAGTAGAAAGTGAGTGTGAGCAGCAGAATGTAATATGCAGGTGTGCAGGAAGGAAACAAAGAGCAGAACACCATCATCACTATCCTTTTTGACCGTCTTCTTTTTTCTAAATAGTAAACAATTTCATCTCCCAAGTGGCTATATTTGAATACTAATGAATTATCTGTAAATACCCTGTGAGCCTGAAAAGAGGAGCAAGTGGGTCAGAAAATTGATGATGGGTTTCTGTAAATAAAAAAAAAACACTCAATTCAATTTATTAAGAATTTATTTTTAATAAGATTTGTTTTCATACCTAATAAAAATAGGGAGTAATTTCTTCCCACTGTTGCTAAATGCTTGTTCATGTGGATCTTGTTGGGTTCTTTCTTTTTTACGATGGACTTTATATTTTGTTCAGCGCTTTGACATGACTTTGTTGTATTTTGTGCTATATAAATAAAATTAAAATTTAATATAAAAGAGTGCTACAAAGATGAATTCTAAGTTAAAAATATCCAGACAACCAATGCTGCAGATTTTCAAGTCCTTCAGCAGCAATGTCAACCCTCAACAATACACAGTGCTTTGTTGTAGTTGAAGACTATTAAACTAATCTCTTTGCATCTTCTTCAGGTAAAGTAATATTTAATTCATTTGATCTCATGATTATTTAGAAATTGAAGTTTGATAGAATTTTAATCATGTTTACAAACTAATGAACAGAAAGCAGTTACCATGTGGAGCCTAAAGGACTAAAGAGATGCACCCAAGATGTGAAAGGATTTGTTGATTAAAGTATTGCAACAGATGCCATTGTCAAGTTTGAAGGTCAAACACCATTATGATTTACAGCATATGGTCACAGGTCAGCATTCAAAGAGTCTTACATTTTTATAAAAAAATGGCTATGCTAAAGTGGAGTTTTGCCATTATCTATTTGTTTATGAAATCGGATTAAAAATATCAGTTCCTAAAGGCTTTTTAAAAGACAACAAATGAGCTGTAACTTTCTCCTTCTTAACCAGGTATAAACAGAAGTGATTTTAATTGGTCCAGAACACATCAGAGGCAAATTATTAGAGCAAATAGTATCAACCCATGTGTTGACTTATCCTTTAATTTTCATATTGAGCAAATCTCAAGGATAGCTTTCTTCCACCTTCATAATTTCTCTAAAATATGTAACATCATTGCTCAGAGTGACGCTGAAAAACTAACCCTTGCATTTGTTTAGTGCTGTCGAGATTCGAAAAAAAAGATCTATTTTTTAATTACACCTAAAAATTGCTGAGAAATGCCCTCAACTTGAGGTATTTTTAATTAAATTACATTATTGTTGCAGATCAAAACATTGATATATAACAAAGTGGCTTTATAAAGTCATTTATTGTTTGTCTAGAATAGATGCAGGCGTATTCATTTACATCCATCCATCCATCCATCTTCTCCCGCTTAGCCGTTTCCGGGTCGCGGGGGCAGCATCCTCAGTAGGGAGGCCCAGACTTCCCTCTCCCCGGCCACTTCCTCCAGCTCTTCCGGGGGAACCCCGAGACGTTCCCAGGCCAGCCGAGAGACATAGTCTCTCCAGCGTGTCCTGGGTCTTCCCCGGGGCCTCCTTCCGGAGGGACGTGCCCTGAACGCCTCACTAGGGAGGCGTTCAGGGGGCATCCTAATTAGGTGCCCGAGCCACCTCATCTGGCTCTTCTCGATGCGGAGGAGCAGCGACTCTACTTTGAGCCCCTCCCGAATGACTGAGCTTCTCACCCTATCTCTACATTTACATTTACATTCCTCTGTATTTGAAACTAGTCCCGAGGGCTGCCTGTCATATGGATGTGTACTTTTGTCAATCTCCAAATAATAAAAACACTCAAATTAAATAGATATAGTTTTATTGTCATTCATATATATACACCATAGGCGCATACAGAACAACATTTTTCACACAGGGTTTGACTATTAGGCTTTAAAAAATAAAAGCATAAAAACACACAATAAAAACAGTATAAAAACAGTGTAAAAACACACATTTAAAACAGTGATGAAGTTTTGCCACAGGATTAGTATTTAATTATTGCACTGGGTTTGTAATAAGTTAATAAATGAATAAAACATCATATGTAATGCTATAAGTTAGCACATCATAAACAGTATGAACACTTTTCTGACACCTAACTTGTTGCTTTCTCTCTCTTTCAGATAGTAATATTTATCCAGTGAGTTTATTCATTTGTCAGTCACGGCTTGCAGCATGTAGCATGTAGCAGTTAGCACTGTCCGAGTGTCTGTGCTATGCTAGCTGCTACATTCGGGTGGTAGCAAAGGCTGCAAAGCTCAGGTGATAAGGCAAACTCTTTCTTGCACAATTTTTACACAACTAGGTTTGTGTTTTCCATCCGGTGTTTTTAAAAGCCACAATTAATGCAAACGAAGCTGAGCAGCTTGGTCGTCTCCCGTCTTGTACTGTAGGCTGTGCATCAGAGTAATGGGTATACCGGGAACTTTCAAAATAAGGTTCCGCACTGTTTGGAGGGCTAAAAAAAATGCAATTAACGGCGTTATTTTTAGAGCTTTATTTTTTCCTGCAATTAACGCATTAAAGTGACAGCATGTTACATTGAGACCAGATTATTGTAACTCTTAACTGTCGTGATGTTGCAGTAGAACAAACACCAAACTTTCCTGCTCTTGACAAATCAATCCTTTTGATGCCACATGCACCCGTAGGTGTGATAAATGTTTTGTATTGTGTTGTACAGAATTTCTAACATTTTGTTTGCAATAAGTTCAAAATGTAATATGGAGACATGTTTTTAAACTACTTTTGGTAAAGATATTTTGACCTGAAAACTACATGTTTGATCTTTGCGTATTAGAGTTGTTTTTTTGATGACGTGATCAGTTGTACATCTGGCCCCCCAACTTGCTCTACCTTGATCAATTTGCCCTTGCTTCAACCTAATTGAATAGCCTTGCTAATGCATATACCAGGCCATCTTTTTCAATATGTTCCAAATGTGCTAGTGAAGGATGCAATCTGATTTATCAGTCCTCCAGGAGTAGCCCAGTCCATCTACCACATTACCCTCATTGACCATAGCTGGGTTAAGGGTGAAGTACAGAGGATTAGATTTAGCGTCTCTCTGCAGCCTCTTTTGTAGACTGTGAAGAAAAGACAGTTGGATGACTGGATTAATATCATGATTCAATATCACAATTCTTTGCGTTATGACAGGAGCCAGTTATGAAATGTAGAAATATTCTAAAACATGTCATCATCAACCGTTATGTTACAGTGTCACTTACATAAAGCTCCAACATTTTTAAACCACATGCTGTAACCATGACCTTTACGTTCATATGGGTTTGGTGCATTCTCATAAAATTGAAATATTGAAATGATGTGGTTTTAATGGACTGGGTTTTTAATCTGATTGCTTTTAGTTGACATGCATCTGTGCACCAGCTCAGACGCTTTGCAAACTGTCTGAGAACACTCAAAGATGCTGCTTAGTGCCAGCTGAGGGTGCAGCTGAGAGCTGGCACAAACCTCCCCTGGAACACAAATTAAGGTGCTACCGCAGGTGATTGACATGTAACTGCACATTGCTTTACAAATTACTTAATTAGAGTAATTTATTTTGTCAATTTTTTTGTATGACATGAAGCAGGTGGACCTACTTGCACACATTTCTGGAATATGTTGGAATAGTCTCTGTAAGTAGACTGATATCAAGACTACAACCTACAGGGTTTTGTGAGGATATATATTTTATTGTAAGTTTGTATGGAAACTCTAAATCAGCTGGGTTTGTAAGAATGTTGTACTCGAGCTTAAAAGTAGCTCAAAATATGTCTGTTTTACTATTTATACTTTATAAAAAAGCTATGCACACCTCTGGCTAGCTCTTGTTTAAATGTTTAGCTATTGCCTTGCTTTCAGTAAGAATCTGTAGCTTCTCCTCCAAACACCCTGCAGCTATTATCGTGCAATTTATTCAGGTAAAACATCTCAACAATTTTTGAAAAGTTTTAAGTTCTATTTGATCAAGGTTGAATAAAAAAAAGTGATACTGCAAACTAGCAAAGAGCAACTGCTCTGTACACAGTTGGGGAACTGTGTTCAACACACAATCACAAAAACTTGCACAGTGTATCCCAGACTTTAACTGTTTCAAAGCTGGTGAAACTGGCTTTGACCACACAGGAGCCACTCCTCTTTATAACACAAAATATGTGACCTGACAAAATGGTGTCTCCAATGGCTAATGTTGCTTTTATTTTGTGGGCTTCGGAGCCACTAAAGCTAAAATTCATTATAGGTACTAAATTGGTACTAATAAAGTAAATACTTACCATTCAGGAGTTGGCATTCTTGTCTTCCCTACTACCTGAGCATGGACTGTTTGTTTTTCCGCTTTGATAGTGGGCTGTCCGGCATCTACTTTGTCATCTAAATTGGGTTCATATGGATAAGGCTGAATAAATAAAAGTGGAATGTCTATATGCAACTTGTGCTTGAATGCAAATGAATCTGACCATAATAATCAACAGCAATCTATAATCAGCTGAATCTATACACATGATCAGTGTGTGTGAGTGAGTGAGTGATGTCAGTGTTTCTAAGGTGAGTGTAATATGATGAGTGAGTGGAAGGATGGACATTTGTTATGTGCTCGTCTTTGAGTGGATCATTTCTCAATGACTCTGGTCTGACTCTGAGATGTCTCGTGTTAGTTTTTTTTTTTTTTTTTTTCTTTCTTTTGAGATCATAGCCAGAGCATTGAGCACCTTATGCCAAAATGTTCCAAATGAAGAATTGCACCTTTCTGACTATGACGTTGTAACTGTTGTGGTGATGAGGATGTTAAGGAGACTTACAGTTTTTGTAAAGGAGAAAGGACACCCTCGATGATAATAGAGAACAAATATATTACAGTTTCAAAAGTCATTACTGAAAATTGGTTTATATATAACACATAAGCCCAAGATTGTATTAAATGAAGTATTGTGTTTGTGTATTTGAGCATTCCAAATTCATTTAAACAATACAGATAAATTATTTTTTTAAATAAGATGAGAGATTATTATTAAGGGCAATATATAGTGTATTCAAAGATAATTCATATTTGGCTAACACTGTACACAGATGCATAGCTTCCCTGGTCATACAGCATGTGCAGCTTGCTCTGGCCGTCTGCTGGGCGTGGGCCTTGGCTCCCCTGCTCGGGTCTTGGGCGGGGGGCCTTGGGGTTGGGGTCAGTGGCGGGATGCGCTGGGTGCTCGGCTCCTTGGGGCTTTCTCGGATGTGTGTGTGGGGGGCGGTGGCTGCTTCTTGGGGGCGTTTGGGGTGCTGCTCGGCCTTGGGGGGGTGGCCTGGGGCTCCTTTGCCCCCTCTCTTTCTGCTGGTCTGGCACCCATTCCTGGGTTTGCGGTAGCGGTTTTTGCACATATACTGGTCTACGATGCACTGGCACGCCTTGGGATGTGGGATAAAACTCGTACTGGGCTTAACTTTAGACACGTTGATCCCAAATACCTGATCTATGTGTTATGACTCACTGCTTCCCTCTGTCCACAGCACAATATGTTTTACAACTTCACATCTCACCCTCACTGTAAAATAATCTATTCTTCCCCACCCTTTCTATTTCCTACCTTGAGTCTCTCCTCCCTGCTCCCCTCCCCCTCCACTTAGGTGTAACACTGCTCTCCCTTTTTATATCCTCCCTATAATAAAATGTTTCTTACCCTCCCTTAGGGAGGGCTGGTGATGGTCGCAATTAAGCAATAAAATAAATTAATTGATATCATTGCAATAACAAAAAATGCATTGTTGTCTCAATGATTGCACTTCTTGTAGTGTTGATCTTTGACAACATGTGCAGACAAGTGAAAAAAAAAGTCACAATAATGAGATATCTCATAATTATGACTTGAGAATTTATTATTTTTATTTTACTATTCCTGGGTTGTTGTTTTTTTTTTTTTTTTTTTACTGGCAGACATGGGTCATACCTTGGGGTGGAATTTTCAGCACCCAAGGGCCCTAAAATTCTGCTACTCTGATTGGAAATTCATTTAATAATCTGCATGGCAACTGCACACGATTGGCTATTTTTTGTCACTGCTTGGGCACTCTGAAAATTGCCCCATGACAGAAATGGTTATTCCTGTGCAGAAATTCACCTGTGAATGAATGTCAGTAGGTTGGAATTGTAGTTTATATAATTAATATTGTATGTAGGCAAACATGAGTGGGTAAAACCGACATGAATTTGTAATGATATATTTTACATTTTCCCCCCTTATATGGGAGGGCAGCGCCCCAGCGTCCCCTACCGCTATTGACTGATAGTGACATATACATATATTTTCTCTAGATTGTGTACCTTCTATTTATTTCTAACATTGTTTGACTGTCTGAAAAGAAATGAAGCAGAATATGACTGATCTCTGCCAGTTTATATTCTCAGGTAAGGAGTTGGTGTGTTTTAATGTTGAAACATCTTCATTTGGTTCTTTGTTGATTCTAGGTTTAATTATTATTTAAACCTAATTCTGCCTTCTCCAATTTCTGCATCGAGGTCCTTCAACAACTTACCAAAGCATGAAAGTTAAAACTCATCTTATAGTGTGTCCAGAATGCGTAACTTCCTTAAAAAGCTTGCAGAAGTCCTGGTATGTCGAAAAATGATTACTTTGTTTGTTTTTTTTGTCCGATCTGATATAGATTTCAGATATTTGTCTGATATTGTATTATATCAGCCTGCGTCTAAAATCTGTTATAAGCACTCTTGACAAAAGCAGTCCATTCCAGAGTTTGCTCCAGAACTTCAAATAAATGGGTCCATTTCTCAAACCTGCTGTTGCTGACTATTGTTTTCTGTTTGAGTAATGTCATCTGATCAAGCATTTTCTAACATTACGCACTACAAAATAAGTAATAAAAGTATGTTTGATTAATGCTGATATTGTATCGACCAATACCCAAGGCAGCAATATCAGTATCGTATCAGAAATGTATTGACCAATACCATCTCATTATATTTAGAAAGGATAGGAACACGTCCTAATGCAGGTGCCACTAAAACATATTTTTGCACAGGCAACTGGTAACAAATATTCATTAACTTTCATATATTATCCTTTATTCTGATTAGAGTTTTCACACGTTTATCCTCCAGTTAAAATGTCTTATGAATCGGCCATCAAAGGGTTCTACACGACAGAATTGTCCCGAAAAAATGAAAATTTAAATCATTCTCAAATGTATTTTATTGGATAATATTACTAAAAAGGAACATTTTCTTTTCCTTTGAGTTGATGTCATTGTTTTTAGACTTATTTTTTTTCAATAATTAGTTAATCCTGAATCAATAATGTTAAGATTTAAGGATATATTTAATTAGTATTTAGTTTTTAGTTTTTTTCATACATGTCCAGTACCTTTACACAAATAGTCTGGAAAATGTCATGTATGTATTTTGAATGCTGTGGAGTGCTTGACACTCGCAGCAGGCAACGTTTGCCCTTAAACAGCTGGGATCGTGGAACAGAGCAAAAATGCAATGCAATTAGGTACGTCAGCTCTATGATCTATCACAGGCTATTATGGCCTCCACAAGGTGAAGACAAGGCAGACTGGGTAGCCAGAAACACACACACACACACACACACACTTGGCATATTAAACAGTTAATGTCCTTTCTTATGCATGGTATTTTCCAGCCATACTATGGTTTGGGTCATTTCATCTGGGAATTATTATGTACATAAAATACATACATGAAATTCAGCCTTAACTTTTAACCCATCATTAAAAGAGTAAGTAGCCATTGGTCAGCGCTCAGGGAGCATTTGAGGGTTCGAAGGATTGTTTTTTGGCAAATGGTTTTGATCAGAATGAGATGCTAACGTTCACCTACCACCAGAGACGCTGCTTTGCACCCAAGGAGATGCTGCAGTTCACAGCAGTGCCACATTTTAATCAAGCCCCCCAGCCCCCCCCCCGGTGCTGTTCATCCAATATGCCACATGATGTTTCCTTGCTTTGTTGGGCCAGAATAATCCTAGCTTTAATCACACAAACATTATTGCTTTTATTGCAATTTCTCAAAATGTTTAAATAAGAAAGGCAGAGTTCAGAGTTGCCTTGAACTCAATCCTGGCGCAGCCACTGGCACCATGCCAGGCAGCTACACGTTTAGCTAATGACCATCCACCGCTACATTGCATATATGATGTCAGATAAACCGCCAGTTTAGGACAGTGTCCAGTTATATCTTTGTAAATCCGAGTTGTCATTATGTTCGCACTGTACACTTGCTTGTTTGCTACTGTAACAGAACATTTCTCTGTCGTGGGATGAATAAAGGATTATCTTATTTTAAATAACATTTTTAGGTCATCGCAAAAATGATAAATTATGCTGAGTAACATATGGCCAGTTGCACTTTTAAAGTTGACATTTACTGAAGGTGAAGATGAGCACTCTTGTCAAAGAGGATATTTGAATATCCTGGGTCTGTCGGGACAGGGAATGGGCGATACATCTCCTCTCTCAGGGCTTTGTTCTGCATGATTTTTCATATGCTTATATTTGTAGTAGCGCACTTTTACTGTATCTTACACTTACACTTGAGCAGCAGCAGCACTGACAGATACAGACAGGTTGTTCTTTGTTGAAACTACAGCAGTCAGTACGCACAGGAGAGAAAACAAAACTAAAAGATCAATCTTTTTTCATCAATGACATTCAATACATTTTTATCAATACTATCAATATTTTGGATGGATCCGTACATCTGTAGTGAGCACACAATGTGCTTTACATGATCAAAAAGTGCAACAGAAAACATTCAACAGCTTAAAATCTATAACAACATTAAAGTCGAGAAAAAAAAAAAAAAAACACTCAAAATCATCAGTAAAACATTTAAAATCATCAGTAAACACATTACATCAACAACATGACCAAAAATCTCCCTCTCAATCATACGCACTTCTTTGCAGCATAACAACTAAACACAGCAAAAACATAATTGGCGCCCCTGCCTACCAAACGCCTATATCGAACATTGTAGGGTTCAACTGACTTCTTGGGATTTTGTGTAGGTATCCAGTGTTCTTCAAGCAGTCAGAGATCAATTAAAATGTGAGCTAAAGTGATCCACAAATCTAAACTGTTGATTGATTTATGATCTCCCAGGTTCTGAATACAAAGGGGTACATGTGTATTCGGACAGAACTAACAATGAGCTGGTGTACCTTCTGCACTCGTGGAAACCAAACCATCATTTAGCAGATCTTACTGAATCTTCAAACTGGCTGCCATAGTGTGCAATGCTCTGCTTCTACTCTGAAGTCTCCTCTGTCTCTAAAGCATTCAGATTTTTGACGATGTGTGCACTTTTAATTGCACGACCATCTACAGCCCTGGAGCCCCCCAAACGCTCGCCTTTTCTTCACAAGGCCCCCAACTGCTTGCTCCTCCCCCTTGTCTCTTTCTCATTCTGTCATTTTAGCCTTTTCTCTCTATCTGTCCATTCTTCAAAGGGGAAATTCATTCACTTTATTTTAATTTCACAGACGTACCCTCAGGGAGGGAATGAGAGATGGTGGTGTGTATGAAAAGGGTGAAATAAGAAGCTCTGCTCTATTTTAGTAATGGTTCTGTATTACAGGGCAAAGCCTTTGATGCTTAGTAACTGGTCAGCCATGGGCACTGTCTAATACACAAATGTAAAACCCCTAACTCAATAGTATTACTTGCTGATGCCTTTGCAAACATACATTAAAGGGATTCTCTAAGGTCTGATGATGGGACCAAGCAGCCAATATGAGCTCTGCTAAAAAAAGAGAAATTTATAAAGAAAAGCAAAAACTATATAAGGATCAAACAGTTTAGAACAATCACCATTTTAGCACTACCACTAGCCAGTCAACATGCAGCATCAGCACTCACTGTGAGTCTAAGACAGTACATTAACAAAAGAACTTGAGACCATATACTGTACTACAAGCATTTGTACTAATCCATTAATTTAATTCTATTTTAATATAACTCTAGTCTACTATACAATATAAAAATACACTGAAAATACAAGTTTTCAACCTATCATTCACACAGTCACAGTAATTTTGAGCTGTAATGTTACTGGTCAACTTTTATATCCACTTAAACTCAAAAATACAAATCAGAGATTAAATAGTTTATTATTATTAATAATAATAATAATAATAATAATAATAATAATAATAATAATAATAATAATAATAATAATAATAATAATAATAATAATAATTATTATTATTATTATTATTATTATTATTATTATTATTATTATTATTATTTTATTATTAAAAGAAAAAGAGAACAGGACATTTTTTAGCATTATACTTGAAAATTATTACTGCCAAGTAAGAAATACGTAGTGTTATAAGGTGTTTTGGAGCGTCCGTCTTCCTGCAGTGAAGTGTCACGGGATGAGATTTCACGGGAGTTGCGATAGGCTCCTGTCCAAAACAGCGTTCATCAGAAACACGTTCAAAGCGCAATTACACTTTGTCGACATTTAGAAATATTGCTTTTATTTTGCAAAAATCTGTAATGGAAACCCAGCTTATGACACAGTGAGTTATCAAATAAAAAAACCAGCATCAACCTCTAAAAAAGGAAATATCCACACACACTGCTAGTAAATTGTATTTCTAAGTGTCCATCCTCAGTAGGTTTGTGGCTGCTTGCTCATGATACATTGCTATGTGTATTTTTATGTGTGCGCTTTTGTGTCCCAGCACGCAGGTGTACAGCCTCAGTGAATGATGAGGCCTGACGACTGGCCGTCCACCTTGCCCCTTGGCTATTTCTGTTCCGAGCCTTCCCTAGTGTCAGTTGTGTAATGATGTGGGAGATAGCGCTCACTCTTTGTTTGTTGTCTCCATCAACCATAACTAGGCCTTGATGCCAGAAGGTCAAGTGTACAGAATAGGAACAGGCTTACACAACACAGACAACAGAGACACCTTTTGTGTGTGTGTGTGTGCATGTGTGTGTGTGTGTGTGTGTGTGTGTGTGTGTGTGTGTGTGTGTGTGTGTGTGTGTGACTTTTTCACTTTTAGGTTATGATTGATTCCATACTACAGAAAACTAGCCAAAGTGGACATGCAACACACAATTTCAGGACTATAGGAATCACATCCAGCAATTTTGTAATACTTTGTAATAATTTGTCTTTAAAAGCGCACACACACACACACACACACACACACACACACACACACACACACACACACACACACACACACACACACACACAAAATGGGCACATTTTTGTGCCGTACCAACCATAATGATTTGGGTGATTTGAACAAAAAATGACCGAGTGCTTAGGCTGACAGAGCAAGCAAGAAATGTCAGAGCAAGCATGAAAAATCAAATCTATACTATAATGCAAGAAAGGTCTGTATGCGTGTGTGTTTGAGGAGCAAATATCTCCCTGGCGCGATGTCTGTTCGACCTGAAACTTTGTCAATGGCTTGGTCACTTCAAAACATTTATTTAATTTTTTTTTGGCCCGGACGTCACATTCATTTTCACCCAGAAGTGAAACATATTCAGCTTTTGACCAAACAACAACAAAAATATGATGTTGACTCACAAAACTAAATATTTATACTAAAAACACGCAAAATAACAACAGAAACACACAAAACTACACTAAAAAAAAATACAAAAATACACAAAATTACTCCAGAATCACACTACAATGGCAACAAAAAACAATAATTATACAAATGATGCACAAAAAGACAACAGAAAGATACAAAAATACGCATAATGACTCCAAAAAACATACACTGCAGAAAACTACACCAAACAAAAAAATATAAAAATGAGTTAAAAAAAAACAACAATCACATTTATCATGTTCAGGTCCCAGAAAATTAAACCGGGCAATTGCACACCTTATATCAACACAGAACAGAGTATGTACACCTCTTTGTACATCCAACCTTCAAACACTAACTCTACTATATGAATATATACTTCAGACGGGCACTGTACTAGTTTATTAAATGAAAAAAAAAAAAAAAAAAACACATTTTCATACAAACATACATGTAATATTTTTTACTCAATTTAGCATCTAAAAATGTTGACATTGCTGATTTCTTAAAAATGTATGCAGTGACTGGAGAGCAGTCTATGAGCTGAATGCTGATCAACTGTTGTTTGTCACGTTTTATACACATTTTTAAAGGTTCCCTACTTCCATATGTTAAGTACATATTATGTGCATCTTGTTATTTTAAATAATTAGTTAAAAAATTGCAGTAGGAGGTAGTCATTATCTTTAATACCTGTCAATGCAATGTTTTGCACATATATGTATATGTACTCTTTCAATGATTAAATATGTTTTGGTTTTAACTGTGTAAAACATTCACTTAATTTAAATATCTGCTAAGTCGTTCAAAGCAGCTCAGCTTCTGATTAATAGTGTTGCATAACACCAATGCTCAGGTTGTTGCTGGCTTTGTTTTAATTACAGAATGTATTTATTATTGTTCTAGTAAGTTCTTGTTCTTATTTGTGACTATGATACTTGAAAGTACTTTGTGTCATTTATGTCTTTGAAAAGTACAATAAAGGCCTCAAACAAACGTTCACTTAGGGTCTACTAGTTGTTTTGTTGATAAAACTGGAAAAGAAAACAACTCTTGTTCACACAGCTAAAAGCTCACCATCATGTTTTAAACGTTGTTTTTTATACCTCATGTGATCAAGTTATTTTAAGAGGTGCACATCCGAAAACAAATATTTGGCCTAAAGGTATCTTACTGCTCAGAAATTAGAAAAATGAAGCCCTTGAAAACAAATAAAGCTTTAAAACTAATTTCATGGTCGAGCTCAGCAGACAGGAATTAAAAATGGCACAAACTAAAGCACAGGGATTCAGTTTAGTGTTGCATGATGAGGCTTACAGATTCACACAAAAAATCCACAGAAATTGCCCCTTGTTTGTCAGAAAGACTATTGTTTTCCATTGAAATGATGTTCTAAACCACCAGGTTCTGGGATAGACTTGAGCAAAATGCTTTGAAGGGCCTTATGTCTGATGTCAGCTGGGATTGGTTCTAATAGACCACCTGTGCAGAATAATGTGGCTATGAATGATGAGTATGGTATCTTTCCAAAGCTGCCACTTATGAAACAAAAAAATATTATATTATATTTATTTAAAACAAGCTATATGACACACTGGCAGCTGATCCAGGTTGTAACAGGCTGTCCATCCTATTCAGCCCAGGTCAGCTAATGTTCAATCATGACTGTGATAGTCATGAGTGAACTGATCTGTCTCTGACCTGAAACACAAGCTGGTACTGACTCATACAAATACAACACTTTCTAAAAAAAAAAAAAAAAAAATATGAATATGATAGAAAAAGGAAATTAAATTAAATTAAATTCCATTACCAAAATAAACAAAATGCTGATTTTTTTTCATGCTCCTGCACTTTCATTCTTCATGGTCTGGATGTTTTTCCTGAATTTTTTTTTCCAGGTTCTCTGTTTTGTCAAATCAACTTTTGTTCAAAGTTCATTTAATATTCAACAAGAGCCAAATCTCCTCTTTGCCAGATATTGGAAGTTATCTGGATCAGTGATCCTGATCAATACAGTACAATACAGTAGGTCAAAATGTATGCTCAGTGCATCCCATTTTGGGGGGGGGGCGGGGAAATTGTAATAAAATGTGCAATCCGTATCCGATCGAATTTGATGGAATCCTGCTTACAGACAAACAAACAAATAAACTAAAGCTCATGAAAATATGATCTCCTTGGCAGAAGCGTTAATCACATACTTTTAGCGAGTCTCTGAGTAAGTTGTGTTATCAGATCAGAAGGTCAATGGTCATGGGGTCATTCCTATTATAGAGAACAACTGTGGAGTTGTTTGCAGTGACGTTCTAGCTAAATCTGGTGACTTTCCAGCTCCTCTTACTGACTTTCTTCTCAAAAGCAACTATCGATAAATTAAGTGACTGTTTATTTTGTTGTTTGAGACTGTAAATAAAGTTACTTATTCTGTATTCTACAACGACTTTGTTCATTGTTTAATGCCTACTTGTATGCACACACATTTATTTATTTATTTTTTCAGATAATTTAACTGCTCTTTACATCCACACATCCTGAGTTTCAAACATCAGCATTTGTATTTTTTTTTTGCCCCAAGATAGAAACATAACCTGCTGTAGCACACACTATTAGGTTTGTAGTTTTTATTTTGATTCATTTATAGAATGAAAAGTTCATACAATACTCAGCTAATATGTAGGACATTAAAATAGAATGCAATTGAGATTTCCTCAAATCAAAAATTATTGAAACAATTCAAACAGCAGCAATAGGTATAAAACAGATGTGGGAGTCAATAAGGTGTTGTTGATCATTAATAACACAAGTTGAACAACATGATGAGGACACATCCCTTCAGTCACACACATTAGGTCCTCTGTCCAAATATAGATGAATGGAATGACATCAGGACACGTTAGTTTGACACAAACTTGCGCTGATTCTGGTCGTATTGAGTCCCAGCAGCAGTGAGATCATGGACGTGCACAATCAACTTATTGCCTTTATCTGCTGTACTTATGCAGGCGTAGTTGAAGCTAAGTAGCTTAGCAAAGGTTAACACTAACATGACTAAATGTCATTGTTAAGAAATAAAACGCCTTTGATAATTACCTGTGTTCACAAATGTTGTTGCAGATTCCTGTGACTCCGATGAATACGGGTAGAGTTGTTAGGATGAATCTTTACGTAGGATAGGATAGTATTCATACGATGTCAACAAAGATGTTAAAGCATGAGCTTCATTATGGCGCAAGTGCTCATGGGTAAACTGCTACGTAATCAGTGACGTACTGACGTATTGTGGTGACGCAAGGACGTGGCTCCAAATTGCTGCTGCCGCGGTGGAAAACCAAACCGGTTCTTCGGCTAAACAGGAGTAGCTCTGAAGTAACTCTAGCTCCAACTATAGCTCCAAACAAAAACCTGTGCTCTTGGTGGAAAAGCCCTATCACAGGCGGTCAGGTTCACCAGCTGCAGCACTCCCAGCAGTCAGAGCAGACCCACACCACTCTGTGTCTAGATTGTAAAGGAATTGTGCATGTTCTCTCCACCTTGGATATGCTTGTCCAAGGTTTACACCTGATTCATTCCATCTGTATTCACCCTCCCTCTGACACAAGTACATGATGTGGACTGCCTTTCCGTGTACTTTCTGCCTGTGTATGTCTGGGCTTTTAGACTGCTGTTGTTAGAAAGATTTCTGATTGGCTAAAAAGATCACTCTTGTTGTTTTCTAAAGCTTAAATAAAAAGCTGAGTGAAGTTGCAGAGGTCTAGGGTCCTCTCAGAACACTTTGAATTACAATATTCTGAAAGGTTAATGTGGATTGTTCATCAAATTACGCAACAAAAAATAGATACTGCAGCTTTAAGGCTGCTGGTGCATTCACTCTCATTCATTGTGTTCCTTGATTATTTCTCATGTTTCCAGTGACTTAGGATTCATGGACATGTTGGTGCTTTTGGATATTGGGTTTCTTGATTTACTTTTTGAGCACTATTTCTTCCTCACCCTGATTCTTTGGCATTTGAGTCCTACAACAACCCAGCACCAGACACTTGTCTGTATTTTGAAGTATTTTAAAGTTTTGTAGCACTTTTGCACAAATAGATCCCAATACATGAATTAGTAATAAATGGCTTTTGCTTAAAATGGATAACTTCCAAAACTGGGAATACCAGAGAAGAGGCAGCAGGTCACAAAACAGTTGGTCGGCATTACAGGAAAGAGGTACGTTTCAGCTTCTAAAATAGGAGTAGAAATCTGTGTGGGGTCCAAGGCAGAAAGCTCTATGGAGCAAAAACATCAAACATCAAATGGTTTTTACCTGTTTGATCGCTAACTTTCTGGACGTCTTTCTCTGAGAAGGACTGGTAGCGAAGAGCAAAAGGAGAAAAAGAGAGATAGCAAAGGGAATTAGAGCAAGAAGTATGAGAGCTGAAAGCAGAATGTCCACCAGGGATACAAGCAGCGCCTTTCCAAACACAAAAACAGGCCGTGCTTTCTTGATCCTTCTATTTTATTCCCTTTGTTAGAGGAACTCAGCATATCTGACTTCAGAGGAGGCTGCAATGAGCACGTCAAAGCATGCCAACTGTGGCCCAACAGACACACTCGAGGTGGGATTTGTGCATTGAAATTGTATAAAAAGCAAAGTGGGGAAATGAAAGCAAATTCTGCTCTTTTGTTATTCCTTACTCCTTCTTGCCGCACCGTTGTCCTCTTGTTTTTTATTTGCACTCAGTTTTAGGTTTTAGAGAGTTTGCACATGTCCAAGGTGGCAGGTGTCAGGCTGGCACCTTGTTTTTGTCAGATTATTCTTTTTCTTTTTCTCTTCCTTCATTCCTTTTGTCTTTTCTCTCCTTCTGTCTCTCTCTTTCTCTTTCTTTCTCTTCCCCCCTCTCGTCGACTCTTCTGACAAGCTCTCTTTGAGTTTAGCCCACATGGCTCAGGGCGAAAATCAATGCCCATGCGTGTCTTCAGCTGCTCTACACTAGACCGATCAAGAAGAGAGAAGGAGTGAGAGAGATGAGTAAAAAACAAACAGACCTTTGGAAAGTCCGGCTGATTGTAGACAAATTATTCATCAAACTGTAGATGTGTTTACAGAAATAATGGATGAATAATTAACTGTGAAGTGCTCTCTTGACTCTTTTTGTATTTTTCCTGCCTCTCTGCCCCAGGTGCCTTTTTTGGCCTGTGATGGATGAAGGAAAGGGCAGACTAATTGTGAAAAGGAATTAGAGATTATTACCAGTGGATTCAGTTTGGATTCATTCACGCCAGCATTCAATGACCAATAGCCTACATAGTTTGCAGCAGGGTTCACTGACCCCGGTGGTGAATTGCAGGCTCGTTATTGATTGCCATCTCAGTGCTTTGCGGCTTTGGTGTCATGGCTAGGCCTCCTTACTTGTTTAATTGTTTCTCGTTGAATTGTAAAGTAGTGAGTGGGAGGCGAATAAAAGAGGCTTTTAAACATTTTGTGCTTTAATGAGATACTTTAAGGGGAGGCCAACTAAAAATGAGAGGGACAAAATCATGCTTCATTTCGACTTTGCAACATTGCAGCATTTTGTTAAAAATCCTATTGAATTGAAAAACATCCAGGTGCAGGAAAATAATCTTTGTTTACAATCGATTTTAGGCATAACTCACTCTGTGAACTGGCATATTTGAGCATTATATGTACACTGAACAACCTTGATACTGGACTAGCATTGCCCTTAAGGGTCATGTTGAAGAATGTTCCTTTTCTAAGAGCCAGAGTTTCACAGCAGCATATTTTTTCCAGTCTTGATATCTTTTTTGTGCTTGCTGTGCTGACCCTTTTTTGAAAAAAATGCAGAGACCACAGAAACTGTCGATGCTCCCCTAGATCTTTTGCTTCATGCCGACCTCTTGGCCTCGTTCACTCTGGTTTTGATCTCCCCTCTCGAGCTGTTCAGCCCCCAGAGGAGTGTCAGCGCTGGCTGAAGGGGCTTTCAGGGGGCTTCAAGGGGCCTTTCAATCCTTCATCCAGGTCTTAGTGTTCAAAGGCCTTGGACAGCCATGCAGCTGCACACTTACTCACACTAACATACATCAGTCATGAAATTCCCATTCATTTGATAAAAATGAGTGGAAGTGCAAGTTAGAGAAGGGCAGTTCTGACTTCCAGGAGTAAGTGGAAAATGAACCACTGTGAAAAGTAACCCAAACACCAATGAAAAAAAAAAGACTGAAATCTTCAGTATTGGAAAGATTGTGATACCTTCTTCTCAGTAAACAAAATGGCAATATTTTCACAAGCATTTACTTTTTTTTCTTTTCGCAGGACTACGCCAAAAATATTTTATAGATATACACAATTTTAACCAAAAACAGATCTTACACCTCGGAAGATTCCATTAAATTTTAAACGGGCTCCAATCCTAGATACTGATACTGAATCAATTTCAAAACTCAAAAGGTTGCTATTTCTCATTATTGGCAAAATTTCATAAATTCATATCTCAGTTTGTAATTGACAATCTTAATAAGATTTGACTCAGTTATGTTGGGTTAGTTCCTCATTTACTCCATCGAGTTTCATCAAGATCTGATCCAAATTACGCAGTTCACCTCGATTTGTCAAAAAGTTGGTGGTGGCCATTCATTTGGACCTACTGTATGGTTTATTAGATACATATCTTACAAGCCTTTAAAGTGTGAATGATCATGGTACCATGATCAGAATCACTGCTCCAGATAACTGACAATATCTGGCAACACTGTGAGACTGCTGAGCAGCTGAACACTGCTGAACATCAAAGTATTTCCTCAGTGATGAATCAAAGGAAGCAAATCACACTGAAAACAAACCAACGAGCACTGGAATCAACGTTTGGCATTTCTATGCATTTCTTTAGTGGAAAGCTCTGAACAATAAACATTTCGATGATAAACAGTCCAACATATCAACAGGCAGGAGCAACATACGCATTCAACAACAAACTATGGACACCATCCGCCTGTCGACCTCCCGCTCCATCCTTCGCTCACTCGTGAACAAAACCCCAAGGTATTTGAACTTCTTCACTTGGGAAGGCACTAAACCTTTTTCCAGTCGAGAACCATGGACTCGGGTTTGGAGATGCTGATTCTGATAATGGCCACTTCAAACTCGGCTGCGAACCCATGGAGCCAACAGGACCACATCACAGTCATTTAAACTGTAAACCAAAACAAATCATGTTCCTATATTATATAATGGTGTTTGCCAAGGCTTGACCATTGAAGTCTTTGTCATAAAGGTTTTGCAGACAAAACTAATTTTGACATGGGACAAAAAAATTTGCATCGAGATCTTCAGAACTAGCAAGATCGGGATATATGATTGTGGTTAATCAACTGTCCCTTCTACAGCGGCCCTCCTGCAAGTGTAGAATAATATTAGTTGTACATGAGACTGAATAATCAGAGAGCTGTGAGTTCCAGTTGACCATTTCACAAGCAGCAATAAATGTGTGTTTTTCAACAGTTTTATCCTGAACAGGATTGCCAGGATCTTTGTGAGTTTAGCATATTGTAGCTGACCCTGGGCACATTACACCGTAAACCCTGGACTGGACTCTAGTCTATCACTGCATTATATAAACATGAAGAAGAGCCAACATAAAGACTAACACCCACAAGCTCTGCACTGAAAGGCAGAAACAACAACATTGTGCCACTAAGCGACTCATGCATAAGATATTCTTCCAAAATACAGCCGAGCTTGCTGACAGCTAAACTAGTAATACCACAAGGAAAGGACTGTCCAACTGAAAAATAGATCTTTCGTGATTGAAATTATCTAAAGGAATTCCTTTGTTACAGAGGGAAAGCTGAGGTTATTCAGTCAATAGCCCTGAGCAGTATCGATGTGGCTAAAGTCTTGACCATTAGTCCAGACCTCAGCTCCATAATTCCTCCCTACGGCTTTGCACACAGAATGCCTCCACAACACACACACATTTCTATAAACAGCAAACAGGCTACCTTTACCTCAGCAACAACTGCCAGTGGATGAGATTGAACATACTAAACTTGTCTTTTTAAGAGCCGTCCTACAGATAAGAGTGATCGTTGAACCGTAAATGACAAAATTTTGTGGTATTGTCATGAAATGCTTTTCATTGTTTTGTGTTTATATGCTTTGGAGCTGCAAATCACACGAAAATACACTTTGGTTGAAAAAAGGTAATTTAATCCCAGATTACCAACCCAGAACGCCCACGTGTAAGACGCCTTAACCACTGCGTTAACTCAGCTGACTTGTGCTGCACTACAGGTGATAAAAAGTGGGTGGTTAGGTTTAGGACTCTGAGACATGTCATGGGTTAAGGTTAGGAGAATAACTTCTCATTTGAATACATCTGTTTGAATTTACTTCTTGCTGCCATGCACAAAACATTGTTCTTCGGTCTTAGTTACAGTGTCAACTTTTCCCATGAGATCCGGTACTCCTCTCTTGCGTCCCACATTTATGCTGGGGTTACACAAAACCTCGACATCCAAACGCCAGGTACAGTATATATATTTATGACAGAAGCTGGGTTTCCATTAGGCAAAATAAAAGCGATATTTCTAAATGTCGACAAAGTAAAATTGCGCTTTGAACGTGTTTCCATTGAACATTGTTTTGGGCAGGAGCCTCGCAATTCCCGTGAAATCTCATCCTGCGAGACTTTGCTGCAAAAAGACGGACGCTCAAAACTTCCTTATAACACTACGTATTCCTATGTTGTTTAAGTATAATGTGGCAGTAATCATTTTAAAGTATCATGCTAAGAAATGTCTTCTGTTTACATGTACCGTGTCATGTGTTCTCAGAGAGAAGTGGTACATCATGTCCTGTGATCTGTATTTGCAGAAAGTGTTTTCATGGCGCTTTTACGACACATTTTAACATTGAAACGTCTGAATTACCTCCTCATTAAAGCATCAAAACTTTTTTGCGATATTTGAGTGTTTTTTTGAAATTCAGGTGTTTCCATTACCAGATTTCATTGGGCTATTTAGATTTTGTGCATTTCCAAGAGTAATGGAAACACAACTAGAGTGCCTGACATTTCAAGTTGAGGTACGAAAAATGAAACTGGTGAGTGGCAATTTGCCAGGCTCTGTGACACTCGGTCATGAAAGTCGGTGAACGATGTTGTGCGTTAGAAAAGTGTAGTGAATGTTGGCGAGTAGGAGGGATGCACTGAAATTAAAATTTGAGGCCGAAGCCGAATAAAATATGAACGCTTGGCCAAATACCGAATATCGAACATCAAATGCGGTTGTTAAATTTTTCACTATTTTTTTAAATAGTGCAAAAATAGCCTAGAATACATTTTTAGACATGTTTTTTTAAAGAAAATAAAGGTTTATTGAATATTATGACATTTTTTAAAAATTCCAGTAGCCTTTGCTTTTCACAAAAAGCACAACAAAGTTTTTCATTTAAATTAGCCCTTTAAAAAAAAAACATGCATTCCAAAAAAAATCTAAAGTGCATTAAAGGGGAGGTATGATGAAAAAAATCACTTTCTAATGGTTTTCATTCAGAGGGCCAAAGTTGAAAAAGTTCTGTTTCCTCCCTCCCTTGTTATTCCACATTTTGGAAAAAGTCGGCTTTAAACGGGCGAGTTTGATTTTGACCACGTTGGTAGGTGACGTCACCTAATACGCCTCCTAGAATGTAAGCTCCTCCCTCTCCAAATATCTTACAGCTAAAATAACACTGCTGTTCAATATAACATTTATATTATACTGGATTGTTGCTTTCTTTGCAATATTCGGCCGAATATTCGGTGCATCCCTAGCGATTGGGTTTATATTTGGCTGTACACACATCCAAATTAATCACATCTTGGCCAGTTCACATCGATCCACAGCGCTACATCAGGCCATCAGGCTGCTAATAGAAGACTGGCAGTTGACGGCGGAAACATATGAGAAACTTTACCATACTTATGAGGCTGCTGTTATGGCACTTCCGGTCCACGTCAAAGGAACAGATTTGAAGGAGTAACTGGAGTAACTGCATTTGTAGAAGGCATTGGCTGCTTTCTGGTCCTTCACTTTGACACGTTCTTCAGCTACGGCATCTTGAAACTGTAAGAAATTAAGTTCCGTTGTTTGCCAAAATGGATCAGCACGTAATACTCAACCCACGAGTATGGTCACATTCATAATCACATGCTATGAATGCTACGGGCAGTTACAAAGATTCTCCAGTTGGGAGTGTCAGGAATGTGTCACAAATCACGCAGATTTGACATTCTGTGTAACCCCAGCATTAATTTGTTTTTCCTGATTCCACTCATGAAAGCCCAAAGCCCTCTCAACCCCCTCGCCATTTTCATTCCAGTCTTCCCCCCTTTTGGTGCCACTTTTGTTCGTTGTGCCTTTGAGGTCAGATTGGGTCAGTGAGTTTTCTTTTCCACCTTATTAAGCACTTTTTTATTATTATAACAATAAAGTGAATGATTCTGTTTGACCTCTATTAAATGATTTATCTTCATTTAGGGAGTTTAAGACAAAAGCAAAACCCAAAAGAAGAGAATAGAGGAGGAAAAAGATATAGAAGATGAAAGTGTTTAACAATTGGTGGAGCTGCTCAGGGGGAAAGGTGGTGTATTAAAGAATGCTGTCATTTTGGAGGCAGTACCTCTATGTGAGGACAGGCAGCAATAATCAGTCAGTCAGCCATTCCCTTTGGCTTCCACTAGACAGATGCCTGGAGTTGGATTTGCATGTGCTATTCAGGGCATAGCCAAAGCATCTCTCTCTTTCTTTCTCTCTCCCTCTCCATCACTGTTAAAAACAGTTTTTAATCAGAGGCAAATGTCAACGGAATAAATGAAGTTGAGCAGTGAAGTGTAATTCTTTTCACATCAGTGGTGGTTGGGAGGGTGTGGACGGACTGCAGGGGGTATGCAATGACGACGGTGATACTTCCTCACACCTCGCCCCTTTTCACACATACACCCCCACTCATCGTACCCCCTCCACCTCCATTCATCACGGGCCATATTGGGGGAGTGAATTTCAGCGGTGGCGCCAGTAATCAATGGAATGGCTCCATATGGTGGGGATCAAAGGTGTCACATAGTGTGTGGTTCTGCTTTATTGCCAGCCAGCACTGTTAATTGGACAACAAGATCAGAGGCAATATTAAAATCCAATTAAATTGATATGAACAGATTGCCAAGTGATGTACACTAATGTATAATTGAGTATCAAGCAAATGCGAGTGGCCCGTCTTGAGCGCTGAGCTGCTGAATAAATGATAGGCGAACCGTAGAGGACGGAAACAAGTTTGCACATTAGCCACCCCCCCTTACCCCTCCTTTACTATCCTCTTCTCTGTTTTTTTCTTGTCCTCACGTCCCTTACTTATACTCACCCTCGAATGCAGAGGGGCACTGAAAACTTCCTTTAACCAGCGTCATTCCATCATATACATGCTGCTTTAATTGGCGTTTAATAAAGTCTAAATGATTTATTGCCTCTTTGGAAAAGCTTAAGCTAGTGCATGTTGTGGTACTTGGGCTAATCAGGCATAAACACGGACAGCCGCCTTTGCCCTCGTCCGTCTTAGCAGACAGGCTCAGCAATGTGGAGTGCTCTTTAAGAAAAATAAATAAATGAGGAAACACAAAAGCATGCTCCAACACTATTTAACAGACCAGTGAGACCCAGTCCAAGGTGACATTCAATGATAAGGTACACTTGGATTGCAGCCCATCATAATCAAAAGTTCAGAGCCGCTCATTCATTTATTAATTAAATATTTTAGTTGTGATTGAATGCATGGGGCTGCTGTGATAATATGTGACATTGGGAGGCAGATAAGAAGATTTACATTTCCAATTTTAATGATATTTTGGCTCCAACGATCACTCTCTGTTTTAGAACTAATTATTTATTTCTGTTGTTTGGTTGTGATCCAGCATATGGTGCCTTCTTCCTAATGTTCTCGACCCCCATTCGCTCCCATCTCCTTTCTTTTCTTGCATTAAGCCGGTTTTCTTAATTAAGCGGGCACAGGGCTCATTAGCAGCCATGGCGATGGGGTGGTGTGATGTGCCCGTCTCAGTTCCCGCTGGCGATGCCCGGACAAAGTGCCTGGGGAGCAGGTGCCGACAAGGTCGGCGTGGCAGCGTGCCATCTGGACTGATGCACGGGCCCCCAGTCACCGCCTAGGCTCTTTGTAGCAGTCGCTGGGGCTAATGCCATCCACCAATAACCTCTGACTTAAAGACATCAAAAACGACGCTGCAGCTCTTACGAGATCTGTGGACTTAACAACCACTAAAACAAAGACGCAATAATTGGTTTTGGCGCAATCTGTCCTTGGGCTGCCACTCAGGGGGCTTTTGTGCTTATTGAGTACATTTGGAACAGAAGGCACATTGAAGGTTTTCTTTATTCAGTTATGATGCATCTCTATTTGCATAATATATACATTCATGTACATATATCCAAGGCAAACAACCAGCACATACATTTATGGATAAACAGTTATAATGCAGCTTAAGGGAAAATTAATATTATAATATTCCCTCAGGGCTTCATGCTCATCACTCAAAGGTTAAAATATTTTTACTGAGAAGAAGCCAAAAGTGTATTGATGTATTTTATGTATTTTCATGTTTTCAGAATTAAAAAAAAAAAAAAGAAAAACAATTAGTTTTCTTCTGTCCTAATCTACTGTAAGTCTATCATTTGAAGCAACAACATTTGAAACAACAAACTACTTTCATTGTTATATTTAGAGTTTAGAATAGACTTTAATTTTCACTTCATGGCCTTTTTCATACAGATTCATTTAAAGAAAACACCCTAAAATGTTTTTTTATATACATGTCCACTATCAAAAAATTAATAAATATTAAATCGAGTTTGTGAGTGCGGTGAGAAGAGTTTTTGATGATTCCGTGCCTGATGCACGTCTGTCATGTTCTCAGTGGGACATAATTGATCCTCTCTGCTAGTCAGTCTTTGTCTCTCTTCTGTTCTGCTATTTTAATGCCAGTAGAAGCTGCAGGTGGTAATAATGATCTTGATAGAGCACAGTCAGGGCTGGCTTCTGGACGTCATGTATTCCCTGAGATGTTTGCTGAATAATTCAGTGATCTGGACTCTTTTAACAACAGAAACACTAATGATTAGTGGTGGATTAAAGCTGGGGTATGTACATTTTTTTTTGTTTCATTTAGTCAAAAATCCATAATCCTCTTATTATTTTGTATTGCATATTGTAATCCAAAGTGATCTGAGTGGACAGTGAATCTCTTCTCCTTCTCCTGACTGTAAATGAGCTTTAGAAATACAGGAGCGTGAAGCTGGACTTCAGCCAATTAAAGATCTTTCTACCAACAGGGCGATCCCATGAGCTGTTTTAAGCATTACTATTGGCTGCTCAAGCTGCTCGTTAAAAGCCAATGTGCATTCTCGCTCTGAGAGTATGGACAGTCCAGTGGCATTATACCCGCTGAAGTCTCTAACGTGGCTTTTGGCACAGCAGTTACACGGCAAAGCAAGAGGGAAAAGGAAGACAGAGGTGGAGAAGCAACAGAATAAAGGCACAAACGTGTTCAGGAGTTGATGAGTGCAGCGAACTGCAAGCGATCCACTTTCAGTCAGCGCAGTCCGCCCCGAGTCAGACAGAGAGAAAGTGAGAACAGACTAAATAAAAAACTTATTAAAAATAATCTAAGGTGGAAAGAACAAACCCAATTCATCTGCTCTGATCAGCTACTGCTCTGCTGCTTGTGTTTGAGGAGCAGCTGTGACTCTGAGCCTCTTACTGTCCTCACAGCAGTGAGTGATACATACTTTCATGTCTCTAAAACATCAGAAAACGCTCCAATAGCACAAGATAAAGTTCCTACATTTGTTACTAGTTTCTATGGAGAAAACATTCGCAAAGAGTTCCACAGTGTGCACAATGTCTCGGTTTGATCTTCTGTCTACTGTCAATGTTTTCTCAGAGAGAAGTGGTCATGTGACCAGGTACATCCCGTGATGTGACCAGGTACATCACATAATGTGATGTGTATATGCAGAAAAAATGTTTCCATTGAGCTTTAACGATATATTTCAATATCAAAACATCTTAAAAACCTCCTCATGAAAGCATAAAAACTAAGTGAAATGTGTTTTTATTTTTTTAATTCAGCTGTTTCCATCACCAGTTTATGTTTTATTTTGTGCATTTCCAAGGGTAAAAAAAAACCTTGCCCTTGGAAAAAAAACTTTTTTTGAAGGCCCCCACCCCCTACATAAACAAAAATTCAACAAAAATGGTTAAACAGTTTTCGTTAATTGAAAAAAGAGAAAAAATTTCTTTGCAGCTCATGCAAATGTTGCATTCCCATATTTAGGAACACTAACAATACATTATTAATAAAAAACAATAAAGCAATAGAAAAATTCTTATTTGGGGTCATCCTCATGCCCCTCTGTCATGACATGAGCGTCCCACAGCTTGAAAACCACTAATGTAGGGTGTATTTTGCTGATTGGACTAAACCAAGGTTAAATATTGAAAATAACATTATTTATTTCACCATGTGATATCTGACTGCAATAGAATATTTGTTAGTAAATGTATGTGAAAAAGCCCTAAATGGTAAATGTTAAACATAAGTGTATAAACCCCAGGAGTTGCATATAATCCAAAGATACTCCTAAAATTAGGCAATTGTCAGAGAGCAAATGTTTGCCACAGTGGGAGAACTATCTTGCAATTTCTCATTGGCTTTAACCTGTGGTACAATTTGTCACGAGCTGGGTGGGTTAGTGGGAGCTGGAAATACAGACGAGGAATGGGATCACCTCCTTCCCTGCTGAGCAGCAGATTGTCACACGGTTCCCACACTTTGAATTATGAAGGTTTTTGTCGCACTCTAATTGAAGCGGCCGTTCTACTCCGAGGCTCAGTGATCACAAGGCCTGCGCACACATAAAGACACATAGAACCAAGAAGGAAACCAGTACTTAAGCATTGGTCATCCCTCTATTTTCCATCCATTCCCACACATTTTACAACCACTGTGGCTTCTTTACCAAAAGCCTTGGCTGTCATTATGTGTTACAGAGTTCAGCTTTGGCCCATTTCCTCTTCAGGGATTCAAAAAGATGATATCTGCTTTAAAAACAAAGGTAAAAAACATTGTTTAACACCATTTCAAGGAAGAAACCTGGAGGTTTGAAATGCCACTGGGGCCTTTGTCACATATAGTGTATAAATATGTTAAAAAGGACATGAATGTTAATTATAGAAATGGTCTTACATGAGAAAAAAAAAATGCTACAATGGAATGTAGAATTACCAAAAAAATATTTGACCCATGGTAATTTACTGCATGCAGTGACGTTGTTTTATACATATGTACGAAAATGCATTTTAAACATTTTTAGATTACTTATATTAGAATGAGAAGGGCCCTGCGTGAAAATAGGATGGTTGTTAAGCACAGTTTTGCATTAAAAACAATTATTCATGCTGCAGCTGTGGATGTGACAAGGAGCGGGAGATACACAGCAGCAGGAAACCATGTCTTTCCTCAAGAGAGGAAAACCAGGCCATGAAAAAACACAAAGAAAGAAAGGAGAAAAGGTAAAATGAGGGAAAGCAACTGCTTACTCAATTCTTCAGAGGTGAACCTTAAAACACACTTCTTTTTTTAGACGATATACTGTATAATTTTGTTTGAATTATACTACATGCACTCTTGCCCATTGAAATGCTGGAACATTCCTTTTGCATGTCAACTCTTAATTGAAAATAAAATTATTTAAAAAAGATAAAGATTTTGAAGACATCATTTTGCTGCTATATTTACCTTTTATTAACCTTTGCACACGTTTGCTTGCGTGTGTGTGTATGTGTGTGTGTGTGTGTGTGTGGGTGTATTAATTATACCCCCCTCCCCGCCAAAAAATTTAAAAATTACCAGCCACCCCTAAAGTGTATCAAAAGTATGCCACAAATATTCAATAAGCCACTACAATACAGTAGAGCAGATTTTAAAATTCAAGCAATGGATATGGAGTCATTAGGTTATTGCAGTTTTTTTCAACCTTGGGATCAGGACCCCATGTTGGGTTTCCTAGAATTAAAATGGGGTCACCTAAAATTTTTAGTTATTGGTACAAAAAAAAAAAAATGGTAAAAATGGAATAAAACTAAAACTGTTTTTTAAAATGTTTTTAATTATTATAATTTTTCAAATACAAATCACAAACAATAAGTATCAAATAGATAGAAAACAACATGGGATGTAATATCAAAATGGGGTCACGACCCAAAAAAGGTTGGGAACCTATAGGTTATTGTGAAGAAAAAAGAAAGCTGAAACAATAATGAAAGAACACTACAACAAGATGGTTTGTAGCCAGGGATCAAAATGTGGCGCTACGCCCCTGCACGTGGGTCTAATGGTGCCTATCTCTCTCACAGTATTGCTCTTCTTATAATATACAGAATAAAAAACCCATATTTTTTTATTTAGTTCATTATTTGCAACAACTTACAACTAAACTATCATTATCAATTATAACATGTTAGGGTGTATGAAAATCCTCAATAGTTGGAAATAAAAGGTAAATGCTGGAAAATAATGTAATGCATAACTATGTATACTTTTGTTTATAAAATACACAGGATTGTCTTTTAAAGTTAAAGCTGCTCGTCTGTAGACAGTACAAAATCCCACCATGTATTGAGTGATGCGCTCAATACAGTAAGCTCTGAGATTTGAGATATGGTTTGAAAAAAACCTTTATTGATAATATTCATGACACTGTTTTAAATGTTTTATCTTCAAAAGCTAGGCTGCATATACTGTAAGGGCCCTACGATGTCTAACTTTCCTTTTGCAACTGCTAAAATGACGCTCCACTTCACAAGCTTCTGTTAAAGATTCATCAATGGGCATTTTACACAATTAAGACACATTAATATAAGATTAATGAACAATATGAGTTTAGGGAAATTATCTCTTGAACGTCCGACTTTTGCTTATGAATGCTCTCTAACTTTGTTTTAAAAAAAAGGAAACTAATGAAAAATGTGTTTATTAATCAAAACTTTTAAAGCATTTTAAAATATCTATCACTATTATTTACTGTATTAATTGATTTGGTTGAACTGCTACAATATGCTAAACTAGAAAAATGTGTGGAATGCTGGAGGAATGATTTGAAGTCTCCTGATTTAATCTTTTAGCACTTAATCTGCTGTGAACCACTCCATACACAAAAGATGACCAACATAATCTCTGGTGTCAAGAGATGGACATTTATGTTCTTGATCCTGACAGAGCATTAGATTACTGCCACATTTCTTCCATCATCTTCAACCATTTTTAAATATGGGTCTTATTAATCCCTCAGTGGCAGATGCATCTTCTTTTCAGGCTCTGTATATGAAGCGAAGTAGGATAGGCATTCAAAACTTAGGTAAAAGACACCACCTGCTAGACACCACCACAGTTTGCTTTTGACATATCAAAGAACCAATTACATTCATATATTCCGTGATTTAAGTGGGCCAGAACGCACCGGTACGGAGTTCCGGGACTTCTTAAAATGTCAAATGAGCATCCTGGCACTTCTCCAAGTGCCAAGAACGTACTTTCAGCGTTCCGGTACTCTCACCAGCGCATCTATTTTAATCCTTCATATAGCTGCTCCGCCTTTTACCAGAGCACATCAGCCTTCACAGTGCCAATGTAGGTACCAAATGTGTCCGGGCATCCAAGCACTTACTTACGACAATCAAAAACTAAACAGAAAATAAGATAAAAACCAAAATAAATTGGAATTCACCCAAAACATAAATTTCTAATAATTTTTGAATAGCAGGGTTCACATTTGGTACCTACACCGAGCACACGTTTACTACTTCACCTTGCTGCAAGATTATTGAAGAGACTTCATTACCCATACTGCCCTGAGTCAAATCAAAATTCTACTTAAGCTGTAAATGCACGCTATTTCAAAAGCACTTATCAGTAAAATGTAATAGTGTTTCACACAGATTTGTTTTCATACCATTGTCCAATGAATTGTCTGGTGGTTTTATTAAGAATTGTGCAGTTGAATCAAACCTGGTCTAAACCAGGTCAGTCATAGTACGGATGTGCTGTTGGTGGTTTTCACACTTTATTATTTAAATGTTTCTGTTCTTTGTTTGGTCCAAAAAAGTTGAATATAAGCTAAACTGAAAATATTTGTCTAGTATATTTATTTGTGTTATGTATGTACTTTTTGCACATTTGTTTTATTATTATATTTTTATTTATTGGATATGTTCAGCACTTTGTTTTTACTCTTTCAAGAGCAGGGAATAAAATCTCAGTTTTATATATTGACAGTTCATATTTTTTACTCTTTTTTCTCTTTTTTACTTTGTTAATAAAAAGCAAAGGAAATGTAACTGTGTTCTCATTTGGACTATTTAAATTCTATATACATAAAAAACCTCCTCAATTTGATCATAAGAAAGGATGTGAGTCAAGTTAGTCCGTTTCCTTTTGGGTCTTGGGGATCATGCTGCACAGGAAGAAGAAGGGCCTCTATTGGGTTATGAAGGTTGTGCTCATAAACCTTAACAGGACAGACTCTGTCTGACTCCATTCAGCTGTCCTGTAACTCATATACAAAATATTAAAGTTTTTTGTTGTATACGTGGATTGCTAACTGCTAGAGAGGGAAAGTTCAACAAACATTGTTGTTACAACCTAATGGGGAAAAAATGAGTCTCGGGCAGGGATTCGAACGAGCGATCTTTGTATGAAGAGGCAAGTTTATTTATGGTTGAGCTATACATGCTCGCAAAAATTTGACTCATACAAAAGAGAGTACTGACACCTTTTTTGAGCCACTTAAAGCACTGCATATATTTATACAATGAATGTGTAAGTGATGAAAGAAGATAGCCTTGAACAAAACTGTTAATTGTTGGACTGTAGATGCAGACAGTAGAGATAACGGCTGCGTCAAAAAGCATTTTAAACACTTTAATCATTAGTGGAGAGGCAGTATGAAAGTAACGTAAAACAAAAGTAACATGGCCATTCACTCAGACCCAGCTGAACATTGACTGAACATTGACGTCTCTAATGATATCTACACTTAAAGCATGCCTGTACACAAATCAGTTTAGCACTGTGTGCCGTTTGTGATTGTTACACAACAGGGTAATCCAGTTTGGTCCTTGTCCAATGAGAGTCAGTACCTGACTAAAGTTTGAGCTATTGATGTCCTCACCTAGTTTTTTTGTTTTGTTTTTTTTTTCATTTACAATTGCTAAGCTTTGCCGGCAACTTTTTCCAACTTAAATTGTTTTAATCGTTCAAAACGGCAATGGTGTCTTAAAAATTCCAATCAAATAAAAAACACTGCTGGAATGAAACTAGGAAAGATGAAAACGTGTTTGAATCAACTTCCTAATGTTACATTGATGGGTGGTTGCTGCAACAGGAGCATCCAGAACAGACACCCACAGTGGGCATGGTAACCATATATCAAAGCCTTGCATGTATCAAACAACCAGGAAGAAACCCATTCATTAGCGAAGAGAATATGGTAGCGTGCTGTGAGCAAAGGCGCACACCTATTAGAAAGAAGACTCACAACTCACATCTTATTATCTATCCTTAAAGTCTGTGTAAAGCAGAAATAAATTTGCGTTATGAGTTTGTCACACCACAGAAACCACTGAGCCAAACTTGAAAGATGAAAAAAACTGCTAAATATATAAAATGAGGTCTCAAAATGATGGAAAAATAAGCACTTCTCACTGCTCTGAAACCCTGGGGGCGTGTCAGTTAGAGACACTGGAACCACGCCCACGTGCAAGAAAGACTCCGCCTCAGTGAACTGTGTTGGATCGGGCCAAACAAGGTGTCAGTGGATAGTCTGCTCTGCTGGAGTCCGAATATGTGCATCTCTACCGGTTAGAGTCAGAACTGTGGCCGCTAGAGGTGAAATACACAATCGTGGGGGAAAAAAGTGCTCATTTCATGGAAAATGTAGCACCAGCGGGCGAGTTTTATTTCCCCGAGTCCGAATATGTGGTTTGTTTTTGGCTAGGGGCCGAATTGCACCCGCTGGAGGTCGCGGAAGTTTGGTGTGCTTCAGCAGCAGGGTCGGGTTTATGCTATTGAGGGCTCTGTTGCGTAATGTGGCTATGATTTCTGACCCACCCATTCAATCCTGAACACAGAAATTAGACACAGTTTTTGAAGCCTAGCTCCACAATTAAATTATAAATGGTTGAATGGCTTTTTTTTCTGGAGTTTTTCGCCCTCTGAAAAGTGATTTTCTGAGCAATTCTAAAAACGGGCTGATTTGCGACCAACTTATGTGAATTCAGGAGTAGACTTCTCTGTAGACACTGATTCCACACAACAGCTGATCACGAGCGATTTTCTTTTGCTATGCACACACTTGTTATTGTTTTCAGCCAAAAAACTGTACATTACAGTAAAACGAATGGCTATTTAAGCACCTATGTTCTTTCTATCTATCATTCACAAACACAGACAGACTCGCTCCTTTCCGCTTACCGCTCTCCGTCGTCCTGTAACCAGGTAAAACTTGGAAGCCGTGCAATTTCACAACCGAGTCTGGTGTTAGCGAGTCCTTCTCACGCCGGGTTAGCGCCGCTAGCTTGTCCATCTTATTGAAGATAGATCCAACATTCCCCACGATGACGGACGAAGGGACAGGCTGATATCTTCTCCTCCTTTCTCAGCGCTTTGCCCCTGCCCGACATCCCCGTAGTTTCCTCCTCAGTTCAGGAGGGATGTCGGGTCTCGCTGCATAGGCTGACATAGCATTAGCTAAAAGCTGATCTTGGTGTAAGCTCGTGCAGTTTTCATTTACATATACAGTATGACAATAAAGTATACAATAATATATTCTATATTAAACTGCAGCGTTTGTTTAAGCTGTAAAATAGTTTGAGAGGGAGGAGCTCACATTCTTATCATACATTACGGGCCAGATTCTCAAAGATCTGAAATAAACTGTGGTAATTCGGTTTCTTCCCCAAATCCTTTAGTGACGCAGTTTCCTCACCAGAATTTACTAGGATTGCAGCAATGATTATTGCACCAGCAGAACTGGTGCAGACCGCCCTATTTAAATGACCGTTTTGCTTATTTAATGTGGAGATCTCGCTCACAAGCACACTGACATTTGAGGAAGTTACATTTGAGGTGATGGACTTCTCTCTCTGCTGCACAAACATTAAATATTGTAGAAAAAACAAAGCAAGAAAACAACAAGTTAAAGACCTAATGATATTTTTTCACCCTATTTTTTAATGTGGGTGCTCCGTCCAGTCCTGTACCTGTACTCTGATCAGTGCATGCTAAATAGGCAGATTAAGACAGAAACTGTCCTATTGATGTACCATTGATCTGAGTTAATACAGCTACACAGTCTGTATTATTTGAAGATGAACTACTGACCACCATCCAGTGCAGGTCTCAGCAGCGCTGTGTCACGCACACTCTCATTTGTCACCATCAGTAAATTACGCAGCTGATCTACTGCTTCTGGCCTGACATCAATACAGCACGAGACTTTGACGGTTAAAACATGGACTGAAAGGAGATCCAGTGGAGTCTGAAGCGATATTGATCCATGATCATATTCATACGTATATCCATCTCTCTTTTTCTCTCTCCCACACTTGGTACTCCTTATTAGCGCGTGGAATGACATTTGCACATGTTTTAATACCACTAAACCTTTAATGAATCCGACCCTCCATGTCAGCTAAGGATGTGGAAAACTGTGGAAAAACATTGTTTGAACTTCTTTTTTTCTACCAAAGCACCAATCAAAGAGGAAACCTTTCATTACAATGCAACTGTTTTGAGTGCAAAACTCAAAAGTTTCATTTTACAAATGTTTGGTGACTGAAATTAAATCAGTTTGTTTTCTTGTGCCTGGCAGTTCTTTATTGAATGCTTTGGTTTTTATTGCTGAAAGAGTAACTAAACCACTGGCTTTGGCGGACTAGCCACTAGGGGAAAATTTAAAGAGATGCCTTGATTATGGGTGGGGCTCCTGAAGTGGTAAACGCCCAGTTTATACTATAACATATCCAACGAGCAATCTATGGTATGCTAACAACCAATTCAATAATTTTATAGGGGGGGGGTGGCCAACAGTGATGCCACCAAAACGTCACAAACCACCATACTCAGCCAAAATTGTATTGTAATAGCCATTTTTCAACCCGTAGAGGGCAATCATTGTAATATTCTTCAAAATAAGGCAAGACAAGGCAATGCAAATTTATTTGTATAGTGCATTTCATACACAAGGCAACTCAATGTGCTTTACATGATAAAACATTCAAATGTTTAAAATCAATAAGAACATTTAAAATCATCAGTAAAATCAATTCAAATCATCAACAAACACATTACATAAACATCATGACCATAAATCTCTCTCTCAATCATATGCAGTAGAAAAAAAAAGTGACTTTAACTTTGATTTAAAAATGTTCACATGTGATGCTGACTTCAGCTCTGCTGCAGTTTGTTCCACTTCTTTGCAGCATAACAACTAAACGCAGCATCACCATGTTTACTGTGAGCTCTGGGCTCCACTATCTGACCTGTGTCCATAGATCTGAGAGACCTGCTGGGTTCATACCTGACTAACATGTCACTGATGTATTCTGGACCAAACCCATTCACAGATTTATACACCAGCAGCAGAACTTTAAAGTCTATTCTGAGGCTGACTGGGAGCCAGTGTAAAGACTTTAAAACTGGAGTAATGTGCTCTCACCTCTTTGTTCTGGTTAAGACCCGAGCTGCAGCGTTCTGAACCAGCTGTAGATGTTTGATGCTCTTTTGGGGGATTCCTGTCAGAAGACTATTACAATAGTCCAGTCTGCTGGAGATAAAAGCATGGACCAGTTTCTCCTGATCTTTCTGAGCCATTAAACCTTTCACTCTGGAGATGTTCTTTAGGTGGTAGAAGGCTGTTTTTGTGATAGATTTGATCTGATGCTGAATGTAAGATCTGAGTCAATCAGAACACCAAGGTTTTTGACTTGGTCTTTAGCTTTTAAAGATCGAGACTCAAGATAATTGCTGACAGCAGTCCTCTTTTCCTTGTTACCAAAGACAATCACCTCCATCTTGTCATGGTTTAGTTGAAGGAAGTTTTCACTCATCCAGCAGTTTACATTTTCTAAGCAGTCACACAACACCTCAATGGGACCATAGTCATCTGGGTTCAGTGATAGATATAGTTGTGTGTCATCTGCGTAGCTCTGATAATCAACCTTACAGTTGTGTAAAATTTGTCCTAAAGGAAGCACATAAAGGCTAAACAGAAGGGGTCCAAGAACAGAGCCCTGAGGAACCCCACAGGACATTGGTAATCTGTCAGATTCAAAGTTTCCAATGCTTACAAAATAGCTTCGCTCCTCCAAGTATGACTTAAACCATTGTATTACTTTTCCATTTAGTCCAACCCATGTTTGCAATCTGTGCAACAAAATTGTATGATCTACAGTGTCAAATGCAGATCCAACAGAATGAGAACAGATACTTTTCCTGAATCAGTGTTATGTCATTGATCACTTTGATCAGAGCAGTTTCAGTGCTGTGATGAGAACGAAAACCTGACTGAAATTTATCAAATATTTTGTTGAATGTTAAGAATTGACTCATTTGGTTGAAGACCATCTTCTCAATGATCTTGGCCATGAATGGAAGGTTCTGATTGGTCTATAGTTAGCCAGTATAGAGGCATCCAGTGTTCTCTTTTTGAACAGAGGTTTCACAGCAGCTACTTTCAGGGATTTTGGTACGGTGCCTGATTGGAATGAGCAGTTAATTATCTGACACAAATCAGTAACAAGTGACTTTACAACAGTTTTAAACAAGTTTGAGGGTATTGTGTCAAGGCAACACGTTGATGGATTCAGCTGCTGAACAGTTTTCTCTATTGTTTTTGGGTTCACTGTAATAAACTCTAACAATGTAGTTGACTCCTCCCTCAGTGGTTGAAGCTGTTCAAGCTTTTTGTTATTTTGCTGGTTTGTTCTGATGTTTGACCTTATCGATTGTATTTTTTCATTGAAATATACAGCAAATTCATTGCATTTTCCAGCTGACAGTAATTCAGGGGCTATCTGATCTGGGGGGGTTGTGAGCTTTTCAATTACAGAAAACAACGTGCGAGAGTTGTTGACATTTTTGGCATTAATTTCAGAAAACTATTGCTGTCTTGCTTTGAACAAGCCATCATTGAATTTTCGCAGACTTGAACCAGAATCAATCAACAACACTGCGTCATGCCAAAATACTTTTGTTTTCAGCAGAAACAAGTGGTTTTGCGATTTAAATACCCCTTTACAAGACTACTCCACCTAAATTGTCATCTTAAGGCTAGCACACACTACATGATTTTCTAAATCTTCACAGGTTTAGAGATCCCACACTTGATCGCACAGGTTCGCACAGGTTCTCCCTCTTCTAATCTTGGTGTTTGATGTGCATTATCGAGAACACCACATACTCACCGATTCTACTTCCGAATATCCGGTTGTTCACACTCAAGATTCCAATTCTTGCATGGTAAAATGTGACTTTGATGTAAACAAACTTGGCGGACAACCAAGAAGAGGCTATGTTGGCTGCATTTGCCCTCTGTCTATCTGAAAAAACACCCCAAAAAGAAAAACTATTGTGGAAGAAGTCTTGAAGATGGCGGGAATGTGTGCTGTGTGCATTACAGTGTGAGTTGGAGGTCAGAAAAAATTGCTATTAGTATGACAGATGGCTTGGAGAGCAGAGCTGTGCGCTAGATGCTCACACCAGTACTAGCAAGTAAAAAATATTAGTTAGTAACCTTATTACAATGACGGATGTCTCAATCCATTCTGTTGACAAATACAGGACAGATCGGGTTTTAGGGGCTTGCTGCGAATGAATGCAGAGGAATTCGAGTAAAGTGGCCCCCTAAGATGCACACCAAACTGAGACGAGCCATTACCACAAAGGAGAGTGTCATGTTCTGTTGGTTAAGTTTAGTTATTCTGTGTCTTTGTTTATTTTGAGTCTAGTCTTGTGTTAACGCTTGTCTGTGTTTCAGGGATTCCTGCTTGTGGCTCCACCCCCCAGTGATGTCTGTGTGAGTACTTGGTGATTGAGTAGCTCCCTCATGTTTGCACCCAGGTGTGGCCCATTCCTAATCAGGCCTCCTCCACTATTTAATGAGTGCTTGGTCACAGTGTGGTTGCTGGTTCGTTGTGTGTAATGTCAGGTTCGTTGTCTCCCTCTTCGTAGACATTTGTGTCTGGTCTTGCTCCCTGTTCCTGCTCCCTCCTGTGTTGGATTTAAGTTTTGTTTTAAAGAATAAACATGGACTGGTTCCAAGAAAGATATGCCTCCATCCTGCCTCCATCTCTCCTTGAATTTGGGTCCACACCCACACCGGACCGTGACAGAACGAACCAGCCAACCGTGGACCCAGCGGAGAGGATCTTTGCAGAGCGGATTTTTTATTTTCAGAGCCTCTTACGGAAGGCCGAGGCGGGCAGGATTTTTACTGGGGAGGATCCTGTCAGGGATTCCTACTGGGGAACTCGACTGGCTTTGGGAGGACCCCGGAGCCTACAACGAGGTAGAGGTCGGTCGAGAAGAAAGGGCCAACCCCGCCAGTCCCCTCGCGTCCAGGCTAGCGTCCCTGTATCTCCTAGCTCCCAGGCTAGCAATCCTGTATCTCCTAGCTCCCAGGCTAGCGTTCCTGTGTCTCCTAGCTCCCAGGCTAGCGTTCCTGTTTCTCCTAGCTCCCAGGCTAGCGTTCCTGTTTCTCCTAGCTCCCAGGCTAGCGTTCCTGTGTCTCCTAGCTCCCAGGATAGCGTTGCTGTGTCTCCTAGCTCCCAGGCTAGCGTTCCTGTGTCTCCTAGCTCCCAGGCTAGCGTTCCTGTGTCTCCTAGCTCCCAAGCTAGCGTTCCTGTGTCTCCTAGCTCCCAGGCTAGCGTTCCTGTGTCTCCTAGCTCCCAGGCTAGCTTTCCTGTGTCTCCTAGCTCCCAGGCTAGCGTTCCTGTGTCTCCTAGCTCCCAGGCTAGCGTTCCTGTGTCTCCTAGCTCCCAGGCTAGCGTTCCTGTGTCTCCTAGCTCCCAGGCTAGCGTTCCTGTGTCTCCTAGCTGTCAGGCTAGCGTTCCTGTGTCCCCTAGCTGTCAGGCTAGCGTTCCAGTCCCGGCTCCCCGCACCCGGCCGCCGCCTGCCCAGCCGCCAGTCCCGGCTCCCCGCACCCGGCCGCCGCCTGCCCAGCCGCCAGTGCCGGCTCCCCGCACCAGGCCGCCGCCTGCCCAGCCGCCAGTCCCGGCTCCCCGCACCCGGCCGCCGCCTGCCCAGCCACCAGTGCCGGCTCCCCGCACCCGGCCGCCGCCTGCCCAGCCGCCAGTGCCGGCTCCCCGCACCAGGCCGCCGCCTGCCCAGCCGCCAGTGCCGGCTCCCCGCACCAGGCCGCCAACGTCGCCGCCAGTGCCGGCTCCCCGCACCAGGCCGCCAACTCCCAGCTTTCCCGGCCCGTCTGAGCCCTCTTCGCCGGAGGTCTTCCCGCCTGCCTCGCCGGCTCCGCCTCATGGGAGGCCGCCGGACTCCTGGTCCCCTGCCTCGCCGGCTCCGCCTCATGGGAGGCCGCCGGACTCCTGGTCCCCTGCCTCGCCGGCTCCGCCTCATGGGAGGCCGCCGGACTCCTGGTCCCCTGCTTCGCCGGCTCCGCCTCATGGGAGGCCGCCGGACTCGTGGTCCCCTGCTTCGCCGGCTCCGCCTCATGAGAAGTCGCCGGACTCCTGGTCCAGTTTCGCCTGCCCTGCCTCATGGGAGGCTGCCTAACAGGTTTGTGTTTTGTTTTTAAATTAATTAAATGTTAATATTTATTTCTGGTTATTGTTTTCCGTAGCTTTATTGGGCTTTATTTACCAGCAATTAGCTCCTACTGCATATTTACAAGTTTATAAATATTTTTGTTAATGTGCATAGTTCTGTTATGAACAAATACGTACTTCTGAATGAGGTAACCTTCTAAATAAATGAAATAATTCTAAAAGTAAAATTACAACTTTTTCTAATGATAAAAATAATGTAACACAAAAAATCTTCAAAACATCATGAGAAATGTCAGTTTTCTTTTCTGTAGTGTAATTACTTGTGACCCACACTATCAGCTGGTTGGATCATGTGAATTTGTTTGCATGGGTTCAATTAAAAGAATAAAAAATAATAAGAAACTGGTTTCTAAGTGTTTCCGAGCAGTAGGAAGTAATCGCTGGTAAATAAAACCCAATAAAACTCCATAAAACAATAACCAGTAATAGATATTTGCTCCCTGGTAAAGATAGTAGCTCTAACAACTGGTACAATGATAAACTTGGTGATATTATCGCCTATGCATGTAGTACGGGGCAGGGTTTTTGTATCACCCCACTTCACAGAAACAAAAGTAATAAAGTTTTATTCTCTTGGCTCTTAGGTCCAAACGAGGCAAGGGAAAACACAGTGTTTGTGCCGAAATAAAGTATCTGTGCTTCTGTGTTTTGTAACTTTTAGGAAAATCCTTTTCATCCTCGAGTTTCCAGCTCAGAATGGGAGAGTCCACTATTTCCATGACAGTGAGCCAAACATGTGAAGCCTTGCAGGATTATCTGAAGCTGAGCACGTGTACAGGAAAACGAATAAAAAATTAAATTAAGTGATTGACTTGTAAAAGCCACACAAGTCATCTAAATTAAATTGCATGTTATTAAAAAAAAACTTATGCTCAACCCTGAGAAGGTGCAGAAGATCGTTCTTGCATGTGTATGTCTCCACAACTACCTGTGAGAGGTTCAGTCGGTGAAAGACAGAAGGCGCAGACCACAGGCTCGTGGATGGTTCCTGGAGGAATTGGGCGCTATGATCCCTCTTCAACCTGGGAGAAGTGGCAACAACTTCATGTCTGAAAAAAAAGTCTGAGACAAATTGAAGAACCATTTTGTTATGCCTGCAGGCCAGGTTCCCTGGCAGGTGAATTTAATTTAGTCTGTTTACCTCAAATTTGAAGAGCTTTAATGTTTTTTGCTTATTTTAAAGAATGTACACATTAAAAGCAACCTTTTATTTTTTGCAATTTCCAGCCAACTTCCCTCATGTTAATTTATAATATCACTATATATATATATATATATATATATATATATATATATATATATATGTGGCAAAATAGGAGGGATCTTTAAGTTACCAAGTGACAACGCCACCTAGGGTAAACCTAGGACCTTGCATAAAGGCAGACAGGGTCGTTTTACCTTCAATCATGGGGCAGAGACAGAACCTTTAATTATAACAAGCAAAGTTCTTTATTTCACAGCATTTCTTTAAAAGAGTACTCATTTCATGTCCATTAGTGCAGAAGAATCAAACAGAACAAACCCAAACAAAGCACACACATGCAAAGCAAAAAAAAAAAAAACCCAAAATGTAAAATAAATCAAATACCAATCATGCACAAATTATATGTACAATACTTATACAGTGGCAGAACCTTAAAGACGGGTTGGTAAAAATGTCTAGCGAAACTCCCAAGTCCAGCTTGGGAGGGTTACTATGTTTTAAAGTATCGAGAACAGCAAAGGTGGGAGGAGTTGCACCACGGTGCGATGAATGATGTGGGCCAAGACTTATTCCCTGCAGACGCGGAAGGTGCAGTTTGGTCCCGCGGTCAGAAGAAGCACCGGTCCAAAGACCCCAAAAGAGGCGCTCTCGCGGCCTCCGCAGAAAGTGTGCGCAAGGTGCGCCTACCAAAGCACCACACTGCATAAAAAGGAAGGCATTAGGACGGACTAGGCACAGCCAGCTGGGCCAAAAGGCGAGGCATGCCGCTTACCCAAACATCCCACTCTGATGACTCAAACAAACCGCTGTCGATGACCAATGCGCACTGCGATGGCACCAAGAGTAGCAATCAATGCGCCCAAAGCAGCCAGCCGTTAGCCTACACCAGAGCACAACGAGGAGGAACGGTGGTGATTGACGCAAGGTGACCACAGCGTGTTAAGCCACCGCGATACTACCAGAGGTACAACTCCACAGACTCACGGAGGAGGAGAGATCCGCGCACAGGAGCGACAAAGGAATCTGAGACACAGCAGACCTGAACCTAAATCCCTTCGGTGCCCGCCCTGTAATCAGGAGACAACCCAGGTGCGCAGGGAGGAGCGCTACAAGAAGCAGGTAGGAGGAGGGCGGAAGCATTCCACCCTGTCACATATATATATATATATATATATATATATATATATATATATATATATATAAACAAATGTAAATGAAAGGCTTCATTTAGCATCGAAATAACATAAAGTTCCCTTTGCTTACACAATTCTTATAAATGTTAACCTCAAGCATTTTCAGTTAAAATAAAGAACAATGGCTCACAAATAAAGAGCAAGTGTCTTACAACTGACACATGAATACAAACATTAGGGTGGTGAGATAGGTGTGAATATGTTGGTGCAGATGGCAGCGTAAATGCTTGGTCACACTCTTGGGCCTTGTAGAGATCATTCATAATGTTTCTCTTCACTCATGTCTTTAGAACACAGTTTTTAATTGTCCTTAACTCCTCGGTTACTAGTGCTCCAAAGGTTGTGTCACTATCTGATACAGGCCTTCTTCTACCTGACAGAAAATCATTCGACATCTGCTGCAAAATTCTCTGTTTTTCAGATTCGATTGAATCAGCAGATTGCCTTTTCCTCCGCTTTTTGGCATGAGTGGAAGGTCTGGCATTTGGTCCATCATCCTCATTGTTCAAAGAAGTGGACGTACTCGGTCGAGATCCACTTGCTGACTCCTCCACAGTGAAGTCTTCAGACATGCCTGACTTTTCATCTCCATCACTGGTGGGATGGTGAACAAACAGTTCTCTTTAGTTCTGTGATAGCAGTGTGATAGAAGTAATAAAAAAAAGTCATAACTATAATGATGAGAGTCAATGAAAAACTGTAATAACACTTACACTGCTCTCAGTTGGCCATTGAGCACCATGTTGCTTCAGGAACGTCAAGGCCTTCAGCAACCATTTTGCTTGCTTGTGAGAGGTTTTTCCTCACTCCCACTGGGTTTGGACTTCAGGACCTTTGAGTACTGGGTTCTCAACATAGTGGTTCTCATCTTTACTTCTTCAACTGCAATCATTGGACAAGAAATACTGTGTTGTTATTGCAATATTGTCTTTATTATTACTGTATATTGTACTGTACTGTTATTCACACACACACACACACACACACACACACACACACACACACATACACACACACACACACACACTGTATGTATGTGCGTGAATAAATGAGAAAATATTAATGTACTGTCACTGTTACACACACACACGTTAATACAAACACACACACACACACATTCACACACAGTAATACACACACACACACATTAATACACACACACACATTAATACACTTTTAAACTACTTGCATGTACAGTTGCAATTATGCACTGAACAGAACATATTTTTTAACAAACCTTTCTACAGGTTAATGATGTAGATAGTCATATGTAGCTGTTAGTGGTGACTTACTTCAGTAGCAATTTTGTTTCCAACTCTTCTCTGTCAGTCCTGTTGTGGTATGTTTTGGATGAAACGTATAAAGATTCACGCTGTTGCCACAAATCAACTAGTTGGTATTCCATTTTGGAGGTCAAAGAGACTTTAGTCCTCACTGGCAGCATGGTTGGTTTTATTTTTGTATTAACTTCCGCTTCCGTCAGCCGGCTGATTCAGCTGGCGTTTTTATTGGCTTTTGCTTGAAACACGTGACATTACACACTGCGCTTGCTCTGCGCCTCTCAGAACACCCCACACACTACAAGATTTGCAGTCGCAAATGATAAACATATTCATTATCTATGATCTCTCTCTCCGTCGGAACCCTTCCGAGCGCACCCGACCGGTCAAAGGCACTCCTAACACACCCCACACCACATGAAAATCAGACACGATGACATTTGCATACATCCGACAATCGAGCCTTTGCTGGCTTTGATCCTCAGGGGAGATCGGGACAGAAATTGTCCCAATTTTCTTGTAGTGTGTGCCAACCTTTATCAGAATGTGAAAAGAGCATCAGTAACCCCCAGTCACAACCAGCCATTGTGATTGGACAAATGTTGGTTTGATGGCTTCCAAAAAAGTGGAATGTGGGGTGGATGAGTTCAGAGATGGTGGTTAAATCCTTCCCTGTTCAGCAGGTGGTTACCAACAATATAAAGGCCATCTCAAGGGTAGACTCTTATGTCAATGAATATGAAAAAAATGAAACGGAATTACATTTATAATATTGCGCAATGTAAATGTTTTTTTTTTTTTCCAGTTTGCTTTGCCTTTCAGATGCTCAAAGATAAGTTAGAAGGAAAAAAAAGTAATTGTCATCCTAAATCTAAACAGAGTTTCAGCAACGAGAAAATAAATAAATTGATTTAAAAAAAAATAAAAGATAGGCTTTTGTTGGTCATCTAAAAGGTTGGATGTTCTATTACCAACCACCCACGCATACACACTTTGGTTAGCTTGTAAAAGAGAATGAACTCAGTGGGACTGGCCAGGTCTTGACCTGCCTTTGATCACTGACTGGTTTGTTTCCGCAGGCCTGTGACCTCTGACCTTCAGCCAGTGAAAGGTTGAGTGCCTCTCCAGCTCAGCGCTAATGATCCATTTAACACCCTTTGCTGTGTTTGTGTGTAGCATGACCTCCACATCAGTGTGTGTGTATGACAGACAAAGTGAGCACTGGACTGAGCGAAACTCTTCCAGCCATATTTTAATAACACGTAACCTCAGACACAAAAATAAAGGCTGACATGGGGCAGGCTTGCAATTTTTCAGAACATGTTTGTCAAATTTAACACTCCTGGAAAGCAAATTTGACATTCATGAAGTGAAGTCTCATATAGTCACTGTGATGATGTGTTCGTGCCATAGCTCAGCTGCTGTCACCTCACATACTGAGGAGGAGGAGGAGGAGGAGGAGGAAGAGGAGGAGGAGGAGAAAGAGGAAGAGGAGGAGAGGAGGAGGAGAAAGAGGAGAAGGAGGAGAAGGAGGAGGAGAAGGAGGAGGAGGAGGAGGGGGAGAACAGGAGGAGGAGGAGGAGGAGAGGAGGAGGAGGAGAAAAAAACAGCAATCCATAACTTTTTCAAAAACTTCCAACTTTCTCATGAGCCAATTCATGTACCCTCAGCTGAACGGCTTTCTCTTTTTTATTCATTTTTCATTCCACATTAAAGGAACTTCATTAATTAAAAAAGGAAGCCGGAGTGTCACACATTCAGCATGAGTTTGCATTTAATGTGATTTCTGTTTAAAAGGAACATTTCCATATGTTGTAAATCCCTATTGCCGCTTTGCCTAAAAAACAATGGCAAACAACAAAACAACAAACCCAGCCACTGAGGCAAAGTGGATTCCTCTCAGTGGGAGCCGGGGCCAGAGTCCCCTTTCAAGTATACTTGCAACAATTATCTTCAAAGCTGAAGCTGAGCGGGAACCTTTGTTTTCCTCCCAATCCGCATGGCTTGAACCTGACCCTGTTTCTTCAAGCCTCGTGGAGGATAACATGTTCCTACAGTTTGATAGCAAGAGTACATTCTCTTATGACTTATTCATAATTTCTTCCGCTCTCCAGCTTTTGAATTCATAATTCATTTGATCTAAAATTTCATAAATTTTCTAAAATGTTCCAATTGGAGCTTTGGTGGGCCCTTACGAACAGGGTTTTCTTTGTCCAACCCTCTTTTGTAGTCACTTATTATTCTTTTATGTGGCAGCCTTGTAGAGGTTATCGTCTTGTGAGGGCAAACAGCGCTCGCTGGAAAAGTTTTAATCAGCTTTAATGAGTAGGGTCAGTGATAGAACCCAAAAGAGAGAGATACAAGCAGAAACCAGGAAAGTAAGGGAGGGAAAGATAGCTGGCCTTATAAATGTCTGAATGTACATTTTTATCTTTTCTTTTGCTTCGCTCTCATTTGCACTTTTTCCTTTTTTTCTCTTCACAGCTGAAATTGTGCTTGCGTCTTGGGCATCGGAACAAAAATTAGACATCGACATGGAAATTGATTTTCCTCAAAGTATCATTCCAATTAGATAAATGCCATTAGAAGGTAAAAATTCCAAAGTCAAACATTCATAACCATTCACAATAAAGACCTGTAATTGCTTTAAATTTCGCAGAGGTGATAAAGCCAGTTTTGTCTGATTATTTCAACAATCCCATGGCTTTCTTTGGTTCCTTAAAGCCCACAGATATCGCTCTTTTTACCTCACCTCTCCAACTTACTTTGCCTTCCTCTGTTCCATCTTTATCAAATGTCAGTGGCCTTCTGCCGGCTTTAGCCTTGGACTCTAATCTTCTTGGTGATAGTCTAAGCCATTCCATTATTAGCATTTTCTAGCCAAGGCCAGCTTACTCATCAGGACATAGTCTGTATCTGAGCTTTGACCACGGCGATGTCATGCCTATTTGGAATGGAAGGCCATTTCACAGAACTCAATGTCTGATGAAGAATTTTGTATTTAATCTTTCTCATGGGAAGTATAAAGACTAGATGTAATGTTGTAACTCAGAAATCTTTATTCCAAAAGATAGGCAAAAGTGCTAAGAACTACATTGTTTAAGAACATTTCTACTTTCACTATTCAATGTACTAAAAATGCCAGCTAATATTTTTTTATTGTAAAAAGAATGTACTTGTTTATCTAACAAAAACAAAGGCCACGGTTACATGATTTTCTTTTTTTTTTTAATTCGGAATTAGCTGCAGGTTAGATGTAAAGCTCTTCGATGGCCTCGAAAAGGGATAACATCATTATCAAAAACAAAACAGTAGTCATGATAGTCACGATGGGAAGAAATTGCACAAGCCCGTTAAAGCTGAGGCATCAACTTTTCTCTGTGCCAATATGCACTTAAAACATTTAAACCATGTGTTATATGAGTTTGGATCTAGTTTTGCTCGCATGGATTTTATTGCTGTGCTATGTTAATTTGATTGTACATTAACATTTTAAACAAAAGTATAATGAAGACAGTAATGAAACATTTATCATGTTTTTTGGAAAAACATTGAAGAGGAAATGGCTTTTCAAACACAAACCCCGTATTTGCTGTGTTGGGCTAAGATATTAGGAAATAAACAAGATTGAATAAAAAGCTATTTGGGAGCCATACTGACCCACCTAGAATCTTGTATAGATATGTGCAGATACGTGTGTGGCCAGAGGGGGCCTCATCTGCATTTAAGGACTGCTTTAACACACCAGACTGGGAGATGTTTAAGCAGGCAGCAACATACAACAATCAGACAGACAATGAGGAATACACAGACACTTTTTACATCAGGAAATGCACAGATGATGTAACCCTCACCAGAAGCATCAGAGGTCCACGGGCTACTGAGGGCCAGAAATGCTGCCTTCAGAGCAGGGGATGAAACAAAGGTACACCACTTCAAAGACACCAGAGACACACAGAGTCTATGGCAGGGCATCAAGACCATTACAGACTACAAACCTTCACCACAGACCTGTGACAGCAAAGACCCTCTGGTCAATGAGTCAACAGCTTCTTTGCACAGTTGGAAACCAAAAACAACATGCCGCCACAAAAGACCCACCCTTCTTCCCACGATCAGGCTTTGTGCCTGTCTGCAGCCAGCGTGAAGAAAAACACTCTCCACCATCAACACCCGCAAGGCTGTGGGCCCAGAGAACATCCCTGGTCTGTGTGGAAGAGTTCAAAGACGTATTTATTGAGATCTTCAACTCCTTTCTAAAGCACGCTGTTGTTCCTGCATGTTTCAAGACCACCACCATCATACCCATGCCAAAAAAGTCCTCTTCGTCCTTCGTCAATGACTTGTGGACGGCAGTAGCTCAGTCCGCAGAGACATGGGTTGGAAACTTGGCCAGTTCAAGTCCCAATGCGGACCAAGTTGTTCTGGTATCTGCAGAAGTGCCAGGGCACTTCTCGAGCACTGTCGAGGTGCCCTTGAGCAAGGCACCAAACCCCAACACTGTTCTGGTGTGCTCCCTTCATTGTAAAAGCAGCCCCACTCTGACAGCTCTCCATTATTGCATGTCCACAGGTCCTGTTTGTGCATGTGTGTGATTTGGGCCTATGTGTGTGAGAAGCATGTCTCTAAAAATAACAGAGTGCAATGTAATTTCCCTTCAGCGATTAATAAAGTAATTCAAATAAATCAACCTGTTGCGTTAACTCCCATCCTCATGAAATGCGTTCCAGTTTGCATCCCCAGCCAACGATCTACTGGGGATGCAATTTTCTGCTGTCCATCTGGCTCTTACCCAGCTAGATACCAAGAACTCTTTTGTCAGAATGCAGACTTAGCTCAGCATTCAATACCATCGTACCACAACAGCTGATCGGGTAACTGGACCAACTGGGCCTCCACTCATCCCTCTGCAATTGATTGCTGGACTTCTTTAGTGAGAGACCACAAGCAGTACGGGTCGACAACAGCATCTCGAGCACCATTACACTAAGCACAGGGGCCCCCCAAGGATGTGCGCTCAGCCCCCTGCTCTTCACCCTGATTAACCATTACTCTACACCAATCTTCAGCACCAATCACACTGTAAAGTTTCCGGAAAATACAACTGTTGTGGGTCTCATTTCTAACAACAATGAGACAAACTACAGAAAGGAAGTCAACCATCAAACCATGTGGTGCAGTGACAACAATCTTCTTTTAAACGTGGGCAAGACCAAGAGATTGTTGAAACACCGACCACTCACCATCAATGGCTCCGCTGTAGAGAAAGCGAGCAGCACTAAATTTCTGGGGGTGCACATCAGCGAGGACCTCTCCTGGTCAAAAAGCACGCAGCACTGGCCAAGATAGAACAACAGTGACTCTACTTCCTCTACAAGCTGAAGAAGGCAAGAGCCTCCCGCCAATCATGTACACCTTCTACAGGGGCAACATCGAGAGTGTCCTGACCAGCTGCTTGATTATGTGGTGCAGGAACTGCACCGCACAACCGCAAGACCCTGCAACGCATAGTGAGCGCAGCAGGGAAAATCATAGGCATCTCACTACCCTCCCTCATGGACATCTACAAAACCTGCCTCACCCACAAAGCATCCAGCATTGTGTGCGACCCCACCCACCCACCCATCACACGGACTCTTCAGTCTCCTGCCTTCTGGGAGATGGTACCGGAGCCTCCGACCCAGCTTCAACAGACTAACAAACAGTCCCATCCCCCAGGCCATCAGGAAACTGAACTCTCTCACCTCTCTCTCTCTGCCCTGGCCCCCCCAGCTCTGGACATTGAACTTATCACCCAGACACATATACAGGAATGGCACTTTATAAAGCAAAACTACTTTATAAAACACAAAAACTCTTAAAATACAAAACAAGTTAGTGCCTTATATTCATTTACCTGCGGTTAATACAAGTCCATGCACGTTTGTTGTTGCTGCTGTTGTTGCTTTTTAGAAATGCACATCTTTGCAAAGGATCTGAAAAAAATCGAAAATCTGTCCTTTTATGTTTATCCTTTATTTATATATATATATATATATATATATATATATATATATATATATATATATATATATATATATATATATATACATATATATATATTATTATTATTATTTTTTTTTTTTTTCTGTACGTCCAGCACATGTTGAAAAATTGACAATTAAAGATGACTTTGACTTTGATAATTAATGGGGTTTGGCAGTGACTTCAAAACTCACAAAATTCAGTTTTTTTTCTCAAGAGCACTAAATAGGGTTTTTAGAAAACTGAAATATGTTGCATGATGCAAGTTGGAAGTTGTGATTTTGCAAAAAGAGTTGGAAACTTGGTCATGAACTCCCTTTAGCATACGATAAAAGTGCTGGAAATCAGGGTTCGGCCCCCCGCCCTGATCTCTACATTGAGTCTGTTTATAATTGAGTAAAGGGGTAAGTATCCACATTTTATCAAGAACCTTCCTAAAAATGTGACAAAGTTATAGTTGTTTCTATTGAATGTTTTACAGTTTTTTATTTTATTGTCTTTGCTCTTGTGTAGAAATACACGAGTGGTTAAATTATACACCTTAGAAATTAAGTTGCACTTCAATTAATCCAAAGTAGGTAAAGCAATGTACAAAATGCCCACTGAGAACAAAGTAATGGGATTTTATATTTTCCTATTTTCTCATCATAATTTAGGAGTACCAATGCCACGGTCAACTCTCCACAACAGATGCTAGATCCCAAAATGAAATTGCACCTTCCTTATTTCACCCCTTTTCACACTATGAGGCCACAAAGCTCCGTTGATCATTTACTTGCAAGCATTACTATGTTTTCCTCCCTAGTAGGCCATGAGAAAAGGTTAGTGTGTGTATGTGTGTGAGGGTGCATATGCTTGTGCCCATATCTCCATCATCCCTATTATCTCCTTCCCCACATATCCAAATGTCACTACACCTTTCTTGCAAATGTCTTTCTCTGTGTGTGTGTCTGTGTCACAAATGTGTGTATTTCTTACATGCCTATCTGAGTGTGTGATTTTGTTTTATTTGTGTTCATGTTAAAATATGTTACTATTTGGGAGCTGCACATTGGTGTGTGTGTGTGTGTGTGTATGTGTGTCCAGTATGTGATTCAGGCCAGCCTCACCCAGCTCCCAGCGGTGTTGATGCCAGTGTTCAGAAGGGCCAGCTCTTAGCCCTTGCTTCGATAAGCGTGCGCCCTTCAAAGAGCGCTGTGGAAAAACGTCTCGGCCCTGTCAAAGCCGGACAAATTCCTTGCTAACACTCTGCTCCAACAGTTCAAAGAGTGAGAGGGAAAAAGCCAGGAGTTGATGGGAGAGCTATGGGTGGGTTTTGGAAAAAATACTGTATACACATGAAACATTAGCTTGTCCTTTTGAGGTTTGGACCAGGTGGATAAAATGCAATGGAGTATTGGAAGATAAAATATTTCTTTAAAAATAGTTTCATGGTATTAACATGCATGTTGTTAGCATTGGGTTGAAGGTAATGCTATCAAGGGATGTATTTCTTACAGCATTTGATTACTATTGAGAGGGAAATAATGTGTGCATTGCACACATAACTGCATTGTATTTTTTTTTTTACTGTATATGAAGCTTTGACAGATGTGGGTATCATATAATTCATTCCCATTACAGTAACATGGTATATAATCAGTGTTTAGCAGAAAGTTATTTAAGCAAGATAAGCACTAAAAATATTTTTGAAAAAACGCAAAGGACAGAAAATTGCAGGTTTTACTTATCATTGTACATAGAAGCTTGGGGGGGTTGAGATTGGCCAGGAGTTCCTGGAGCTGTCATTGTTGATACAACTCTGCAACATCGTGTGGACATGGGGGGAAATGCCTGTGGACAGGCAGACTGGGATGGTGGTCCCTCTATTAACAAATTAGGATCGGAGGGTGTGTTCTATACAGTATATAGGGGGATTACACCCCTCACTCTCCCTGGTAAGATCTATTCAAGAGTATTAGAGAGGAAAGTCGACTGAATAGTTAGAACCTCTGTTACAGGAAGAGCAGTGGTCTGTGATCCAGATTTGGTCCAGATTTACACCTTCAGTAACCCAACCCAGCCAGTCCTTTGTGGATTTGAAGGCATTCGGTGATTTGGATGATACGGGCCGTCCTCTCCCTGTACAATTGATGCTAGAACTTGTTCTGCATTGCTGGTAGTAAGTCACACTTGTGTAAGGGTTGGACTCCACCAGTGCTGCCCTTTGTCACAGATACTGTTCTTAACTTTTATGGACAAAATCTGTACAGATTTTTTCATACCCCCCTGCACAGATCTGTTCCATGTACACCTCTGACCCCCTTTACGTTCCCTAAATCAGAGCAACTAGACTTGGATGCTAACATTTGAGTTTACTTGACTTGCGTAATCAGTGAAACGTGGCTTGTCATTCCAGCAGGCTCCATAGAGCTGAAGTGAAAACTTTGTCAGCTTCACCCAAGGACAAACAAGACTCTGCTGACTGACAATTGCTCAGAAAAGACTGATGAAAGGGTTTCTCCACCAGAGCCTAGAATGAGAGGTAGTATGAATCTCACAATTTGACTTTCAAGTACCACAAATTAATATGCTGATGTATACACACACAGTCATATACATATGCACCAACAATACATATCAGTACACGCTCAGGCCCCCATTTTGGTAACTTTAAGTGCATCTCTGTATTGAGTTTTTATTTATTTTTTACTATTTGGAAACCAGCCCAGCCCAGGAATCTCAACAAAAGGCCCTAGACATAGCACACCAGGCCCCCGTATCCCAACAGTGCACCATACTGGGACCCGGCACCCAACGACAGCAACCCAGGAGTAGCACCCCAAGGGGCTGGCGGTTAGCTGGAAGGCCACATATCAGATCTCCTATTAAGTGCAGATTTGGAGATAGTTTTTTGTGCTGTGTTTTGATCAGAGTGCCTGATTTCTCAGAGTAGCGCTTTGCTCCCTGCACTGTTGTAGGCAATATCTGAGATTTTGCAGCGCATTCCAGTTGGAGAACAGCACAGCGCACCATGAGCACATCATGCTACATAATGTTTACTTGCATTATCTGTGTTTTAAAGGTCTAGTATCATGCTATTTTTTACCCATCTCCTATTGTTCTCAGAACTACAACAACATAGTATTTGTTTATTTCCGGTGTTTTAGCCCTCTGAAAAGTTACTGCTCCTAAAAACAGGCTGTTTTTGGGCCTTCGTGCAAATGCATGAGTAGGTGTGTCTGTAGGCACCAACTCCACGCCTTGCTCTTGGAGAGAGGGTAGGCGATGCTACCAAAAGTGAAACTGATTGTGAACGTTCGCGTTGCGCTCCGGATTATGTATATACTGAACGTAAAGATATTAAGTGTGGATAATGAGACATTGAGAGTTTAAAACAATGAGGGGTGGATTCACTAAGATCTAAAATAAAGGGTGATAAACCAGGTGCGTTCCTAAATCCTTTGGTGACGCAGTTTCCTCGCCTGCTGTGGGGAAGATTGTGGCACTAATAGTTGCACTTATAGACGTGGTTGAGACCGGCCTATTTAAATGAACATTTTCCTGGTTCAACATAGAGAGGTGAGTGCACAGAAGCACAAAATGACATTTGAAGAAGTTCAATTGGAGGCTCGTAGACTTTCTGGAGCGGTGCATCTGGAGCAACATCCATGGATCTCCTCGCACAGCATCTTCTCTTCGCCACAGCCACACCAGACTCTACACGTGCGGCTGCGGGTGTTCATATTTTTCTGTCCATCACACACTTGTCTTTACTCTGCATTTTCTTATTCAGTAATATTGAGAATTGTTTTATTGAATTTATTTTCTTATACTAGAAAGGTTAACTGGAGTCTTTTTTTAAACTTCACTGTGTTTTTTATGTCAACATTTACTGCAGCTCTTCTCGGCGTGTGTGTTTGCACCTGCTAACACACTCGGTCCCGAGTGTTTTCCTGTGCTAAAACAATCACCGCAAACAGTTCCAGATTTGATGAATTGCATTGCGCCCACTGCATTAATTTATTAGCATTTCGTCCCATGTTGTGCCCCAATGAGATCTGCCTACTTTACATATTCATCAGAGGGAAACGTGCTAAATGGATTGTGGACGCATTGTGACGCGCAGAAGAAGCACGGTCCTGATTCCCTGGGGTTTCTACCCCTTATTAGCACGTGGAGTGATATTTGCACATGTTTTATTACCCCTAAACCTTTAGTAAATTCCCCTCTGGATAAGCAGAAAGTACACTTTTGGTACCTGAAGCTGCCCCGACGGTTAAGATGATATTAATTTGTTTTGATCTACCACTGCGTCACATGGGTCACAAACATATCAGATCATGTCAACGGCAATACGAGGCGAAATACGGCTGCTAAAAAGCGAAACTGATTGTGAGCTTTCATGCTGCGCTTTATGGGTGGTTAAAATCCAACTCGCCCATTTGGACCTGACTTTTTACAAAATGTGGAATCGCAAGGAAGGGAGGAAACAGAACTTTTGCAACTTTGGCCCTCTGAATGAGGCTATAGGAATGTATTTCCCTGTGGCAAAACCATTATATAGTGATTTTTTCACAACACTGTCCCTTTAAACATTGGTGTTATTACCAGACAGAGAACTCGTAAGAGTGCGTGTGCACTGAAAACAAACCACAGAGCTGTCTTCTCTTGCTCGCTCAGAGGACTGCACCCCACGCTAGACAGCACAGAGGCCACAAAGTAAAGTGCCGTGTGTGCCCAACTCTGGTGCAAGGTATTCACAGCTGAAGCACACGCAATGGCACAGCCTTCTGTCATGTTTGTCTTTGTGATATGGCTGAATCAGCTTTAACTGTGTGGATCCCTTATCCTCTCTCCTCTCAGTCACGTTTATCTTTCAGAATCACAGCCCTGAATATTGAGGATGTTAGATCCGTCTAAATGAGGTGGGTGCAATCCTGAGCGCAAAGGATTGTGATTGGAAAAAAATTGAAAACTGTGCTAAACTTTGAGGGCCATTCTCTTCACAGCTCTTTTAATGAACTAAGAAGTGGTTTTAGTGAGCATTTGGTGTTGCCTAATTGTTCCACTGAATCGCTTAGAAGATCTTTACATCCAGCAGCAGTCCATTATTTTAATGAACACCTGTGAATGGTTGCTACGTCTGTTCTGTACAAGCTCTAAATCTTGTCAATGGTATTTGTAGTTGTACACTACCGGTCAAAAGTTTTAGAACACCCTAATTATTCCAGTTATTTATTACAATCAAAGTTGTGCAAGTCCAATGAACAGCTTAAAATGGTACAAAGGTAAGTACTGAACAGCCAGAGGTTAAAAAAAAAGCTTTGGTTACCCAAAACTGAAAAATAATGTACATTTCAGAATTATACAAATAGGCTGGGTTAACAATTTAAAGCTGTTCTGCAGCAATGATTACTTAAAACTCCCTATGTCTCCATGACAGCAGTGTTGGAACACTGTACTTTGATGAGTCAAAAGTTTAGAATATCTTTTAGACTATAAATTGATTCCATGATTTCTTTTTCAACTCAAATTGCTTATTTGTTCTATGCTTTCATTTCAGAGTGCAATGACACAATAAACTGAATAATCTTCTAAAACTTTTGACCGGTAGTGTATGTACTGTTACTGTCATGTGGTGGACTGTATCTGTGAACCATGCAACTTGTGAAAATGAGTTTACCCATTGGGGATTAATAAAGTTTCTCTAATCTAATCTAAAAGTACAGCTTCTCTGCTCAGAGAACATACTTTCTGACCACACCTTGAATAATTTACACAACTCGGCCTGTTTGTGCACCGTGTGGCACCCGCGGCGTCACGGGTGGGCCCATTTTAATCAAGGCTCCCCCAGGTACTGTTCATCTAATAACAAGCCCAAGGAAAGCTTTGACTGAAAGGCTTTCAGCCAATCAGTGGCTTGTATCCCACATGGACTCTTAAGCCCGCCTACAGGCTGCATTGTAACCAGGAAGTCACTGTTCTCATGCTGCGTTCAGTGACACTCAGAACTCTGGATTTTTCACTTGTTTTAAAGCCTTAAATAAATCAATGTGAATGCCTTGTTACTAAAATATGATTCATAATGTGAGCTTGCTTTGTTGGGCCAATATAAAAATGCTATTAAAAAATAATCATAGCTTTAATCACACGAACATTATTGCCTTTATTGTAATTTTTCAGAATTTTCAAATGAGAGAAGAGTTCAGAGTTGCCTTGAATGCAGCGTCAGTGTTGCAGAAAAGCGCTGAAACAGAGATGTCAGGGTTTTTATGGTTTATTTTAACTGGCCAATCCAGTTTTCTGGGGGCCCACCCACAACCAAAATAGGGGCCTCAATGTTCTTTATTTTTTTCTTTAATTTGAAGGAAGTATTTATTTTTTTTTTTTTCTTATTTTCTTTAATTACCATAGGTAGTTTGATAAGTCAGTAATATCTTGTAGTAATGGCCCTATTTTGTAATAGTTGTGAGCTAACCCTAACCTTACCTGGTTTGTTATGAGTTATTAAACAAAGTGCATTAAAGAGTTGTTCCGTCTCCGTCTCGGAGTGGCACCCTAAATATTAAAATTATTCAAATATTAATTCATAACACCCCCTACAGTAGATTTAATGTTCTTCTTTCCGTGGTGTATTTCAGAAGCTGCCAGTCTGCTGCCAGCCTGCCTCCTCGATGTGATTCATTTTAAAATGCAACAAAATGCCTGTACTGTTTGAACAAAAAGAATACACATAGTTGTAGAAATAACGACAAGGGTGTAATAAATGTGTCCTCAGCAAGTCCACTTTCTGTATAGTTAAAAATAACAGTTCTTACACACTCTGAGGGGATGTTTTTCCTTTCATCTGCCTTTCAGACATTAATTATATATTAATATAAATAGAATATGCAAAAAAGTATTGGGAATGTTGCAAAAGGCAAACTGATTAAATAAATCAAACAATGCAGAATATCACTGTTTTACCTAAAGGGTTGCTACAGAACATCCCTCAATTTTTAAATCTTTATCTTCTTATTTCTCTCTCTCCCTCGCTGCTTTCATTTCATCTTTTTCCTTTTTCCCTCTGGGTGTGCAATTTCTTTAAATCTGGCTTCACTGCAGGCACACATGCTTCCCAACCCAACAGATAGCAGAATTGTGTGTGTTTTGTGTATGCGTGCGTGTGCGTGTGTGTGCCTATTTGTCATGGTGTAGGCTGTTTGCTGGGTTAGTCCAGATAAACTAATGTGTCAGTGCATCGGGGCTCCGCTACTGACCAGATCGCCTGCAATATGCAAAGACTTTGAATTATTTCTGTGCCCCGTGGCTCCACTGCCAAACACCATGCAAAAAGTAAAGAGTGGAAGACTAAGGAATGGGGTGATTGAGGGGATAAGAGAGCACAGCTGGGAATGGGTAAGAAACAGAGGAAGAGAGGAGGACAGAAAGAGGCAAAGCAGGAGTAAAAGAGGATCGACTTATTGACAGGAAAAAGAAAGAGGGACTTGCTAACCCACAAATGAGGAGGAGAAGAGTGGGAACTGGGTTCAGCTGGAAGAAAATAGTGAAGAAAGATGACACTTAAATATAGTTGGTGGCCAGTTTGTTCCAAGCCTTTGCCCTCAGTAATATTAACCAGTCGCTCAAGGAAGGCTGTCCAGGAGGCAACATGGAGATGCAAACTTACCCACGTCCACTGAGCTATGATTACATGTTTAATAATGCATTGAAAACATTACATTAGTACACCTGTTGATGCCCTCAAGTGCTTCAGTGAACTCGGAATTTAGGTTGACCTCAAATTGAAATCCCCTTTAGAAAGCTTCTCAGCCATTCAAACTGGGCTTTGAATAATTGATGCCAGACTGAATTTGTGCTTTAAATGCTACTTCAAATCTATTCAGAACACGGTAACATCAGCTTCTCATCAACAATACCAAAACATAGAATTAGACAGAAGAGGTTTGTTGTGAAATAAAAGCAACAAAAGCAGATTTAAAAAAGTCTCTTACATACTTATTGATACAGTAAGTGAGTCATTAGTTAGTACCAGGTACCGGAACAAATGCCGGGTGTTGTTCCTGCAGTAAGAGAGAAACAAAAATGTAATTGAATACATTTTTTAAAGTGCCTTTTCCTAACTAAATGGGCCAAAAATATTATGTGACCACAAACAACTAATTAACCTAAATGTTTAATATAAGAATGATGAATTAGCATTAAAGAAGCACAAACAATCGCCCGTTACGGAGCGCATCCATCTCTCACTTTGAGTGACAACTGTCAAAATCTGCCATGTTTCAGCACCAAGGACAGCACAACCACTGCTAAGTTAGCCACTCATCACAAAGGTCACCAATCTTTCAGAACACAAAAACCCACAATTACAAAACCTTTACACCCATAAGGCCATACCTCATCTAATGAATCAGCAAAAAATGAAAATAAAACATTTGCTTACCTTTTATTTGTCCTAAAGAGCCAAAAAAAAAAAAAACAGCCACTTTGAATCCTCACAACTATTTTTTTTTTACATATTTCACAGCTGAGGCCTGCCTTGTCTTTCATAAGCCAAGTGTAGCAGCTCATCTTAGCTTTGGACTGAGCCTGTGTCCAAACTTCCCTGGTCCCAATGTCCATAGAAGAACTTTCACTGTCGTCTCCTTCTCTTCTCTCTGTCCCTGAGTCCTCCTCATGTCCCTTAGATAGTTCTCCTCCTGTGTCCTGTCTGTTAGAGGCAGGTTCTCCTGCATTAGCATCAGATGCTACTCGCTACGTCAACTGTTGCTGTGCTGCTGCTCTTTTCCCTAATTTTCCACAGAAACCAACTTGGACTTCTTTACCTCAGGTTTAACTTCACTTATTGGCTTATAAAAGCTCTTTAAATCCAACTGCCTTTTTTTTTTATTTTTTTGCAATTTTCTACCATCTTCTAAGCAGACAGAGAAGCTATTTTTGTGCAATATCACACTTTAGACATAGCGTGGGCGTGGCCTGACTTTCCCCTCGCTTTCTCACTCAAGGTCAGTTTTTACATTCAATTTTGTGAGTACAATGACATTTCCAGTGATTTAAACTCAATAAAAGACACAGTTGTACAAATATAATACTTAACATTTTAATCAAAACACCTAAAAGGAAATGAGGTGCTGGATTCAGTCAAATAAGTGCCGGTCAAAATCTGGGAGGTGCTGAATCTTGCTCCAGCAAGAGTCCCGCCCAAATAAAGCTCTGGTGAGTACTGAGCCTTTTTAATCACGGTAGTGGTTCTAGGACAGGGGTTTGGTAACGTGTGCTTTTTAGCCCCTCTCATGTGGCTCCTTTCACTTATGGCACTTTTGACTCATTAATTGTGTCCTGTTAATAATTAAGTATGTCACTAAACTCATTTATTAGCATTCTACAGAAGCATTTATCGAGACAGCTTACCATGAAAAGCAGAGAGCCAACTTGTCCCTATCGTTAATGTTGCTAAATCTCCAAAGAGCTCTTAATTCATTAGGCTCTGTTTAATAGTGCGTCGCTGGTTGTCGGTCACAAATGCCAATCATTATGGTCTACCTGGTTTGCCTCAAACTGATAACTGTTCTTTTTCTTTGATATTTGACAGATGATCAGCCAAGCAGCATTAATGTGTGATAAAATGTCAGCTTAAAATGAAAATAAACATCTCAGGGGTGGAAAAGGGTTTTGAGATACAGTTTATATCAACCTCACCCCAAGCCAAACTTGGTATGGCCCGAGGGCAGAAGGAAAACTGACAGGTGGGGAGGTTGAACGTTATGGCCACAGGGGGGTCTCCCAGTTAAATGGCAGGAGCTTTAGGTCTTTGGTGCTTGATATGAAAAAACAACGATAAGGCTTGAGCTGCGTTGGAGCAGAATACTGGACACACATTCAAGCAGCTATAAAGTTGAAGGTAAACACAGACATGTTTTGTATTTTCCTTAAATGACATCCCATTTTACATTGTTTATATTAAACGTTAACTTTTGTGTACTGTATACCCTAAAATGTACATTTTAATACAACAAAGCAGCAAACAATAATAAGACACCAAAAACACTTTAGTTGGTATTTGCACTGGGGGTGAAGGGTGAATCCCAACCATTTGGAGGTTGTACAAACCAAAGCTGCAATATTGGTTTAGCATTCGTGAGGACCTTTGTTGCTATTGTTACACTGATGAGATGATGGACCAACTCATCTCCCGTGCAACATATTTATTTTTACAGAAAACTTTAAAACCAGCAGTCAGCAGGAGCGCGCTCTGTAACCTGTACTTTGCTGTACTGTATAAGACAAACCAGTATTACCAAAATCATTTATCTAATTAGAACCAAGAACATCACAATATTTACACTTATCCACAAATATCACCTTTATGAATAATAATTAAAAAAAAAAAAAAAATCGACAAACAAATACCTTAACTCACAATACACTCTTATGGTTCTTTTAACCAATGTTTTTAATTACTGTGTTCTCCTCTTAATAATTACTCTCATGAACTGTATTTATTAAAGTAACACCATTTTAAACCAATGCCTTTTAAATGTAAGTCTATTTTATCTACATTCAATGAAATAAACAAAGCATTTTAACACTTTCTCCGGTAACAAATGAAAACATCAGGATTAGCACTGATATAGAATATATGCTGTTTAACTGAGAGCTTAGCAGTTCAATTTACACACAAACATAAGGCATAAAGATAAAATGGGGGGCCACACTATGATATAACTGAGATGGTGAGTTTAAATGGGTTGGCCTATATCACAAAGCCATTAAGACTAACCTGTATTTACTGTATTTTCTGAAAACCCTTAGCATTGAACTCCCTAGCAAACCCTATAATGTGTAATGTGTGTTAAAACCCTGACAGAATCTGGAAGGTAATGTATCCATAAAGAAAAAAAATATTAATAATTTTTGACTTTTTTTATTTTAGATAGATTGAAAAACTGAGGTCCAACATTTTAGATCTGGTAGAATTGTTAGCTAACTACTTTCTCCTCCAGCAATAGTTAAACTCACAAATATAATATTTAACAGTGAATGACAAAGGGCTAAAACATAATAGATTTTATATTTCAACACTTGTTTTTTTTTTACATAATTTATTTATTTTTTACTAAAATATGTCAGTCTTTTTGGCTAACAGATTGATTTTAAATTGCATTTGTATTTTTTTTTTAATGCAAATGTTGCATATTTACAGTCATAATGTCGTTCTCTGCTTTTTTAGTGGTTTGTTTCATAGAGAATTTAAATGTTCAGATCCATCAAAAGTGCTTTTGAAACCTTTCACTGACAACATTGAGAGGTTGTCATTCAAAATCAAACTTTTCAGCACTCAGCCTAAATAAAATTGACCTGGTCTTGCTTGATTTGAGAAACCTAACTCTTCATATTTCTGATAAACAGTAGAAGTAGATGAGAATGTGTGTCCTGTCACATTTCATGAGTAGCTGAGCTGAGAGAAGAGGTCATGTGTCCGCCCTTTGCAGGCTTTTCCTCAAATATTAATAATAATAATGAGCAAAGGGCTGACCAGGGCCTGGGGCCTTACGCTACCATTCCCTTATTAGAATAACCCCTGCAACTCTAACACACACACATACGCACACACACACACACATTAGTGAATATGTACGTGAACTTGCACTAGATATTGTGATGAGCAATTTTCACATTATTTGAACTTCAAGCCAACAAAGACATACTATTCCAAAGACAGATATTATGAGAATATGCAGAAGCTCACACAAATGGGAAAGACATGCAAATGGACGTCCACTGGGAAAGGAAAAGGATTCCCCTCTGGCCAGAGAATCCATACTCTTCATTATTCCCCCCTTAGCACAGACACACACACACACACACACACACACACGAGCACCTCCTGACCTATGTCACACACAATCCTCCTCCTCGTCCAGCTCTCCTATGCTGTTGGATTTCAGGACACCACATTGCCTTTCCCACGCACACATACACACATACATATACACACTGAGACATGGCGAGTGCCCTGCCTCACCCCTGGACCCCATCGGTCATTAGTATGGAGGCTTGTCTGTGTTTGTTTGGCTTCTAATGGACCATTTAAATGCAGAATATTCACAGCAGACAGGCTCGTCCTCAGGGACAGTGCAGACTAGGGCCTGATTATGCTTCATTCTGGAGGAAGTTATCCTTATTATCATCACACAATGCTACACTGACTGGCAATGAGACTGTGTACTCCGGCTCTTAGTTAACTCATTCTAAATATAAGGTCAGTCCACCACAAGACCAATCCCTCACTGTCCTGTAGCTGCAGTACTTAAGAGTTTCATAGTGTATCATCTCATCTTGTCTTCTGAACCCCCTTTTTTTCAGTCCAGGGTTGCAGGGATCGTTGGATCCTATCCCAGGTGATATTGGGCCTAATTCAATTCAGTCGCAATTTACAACAAAGTCATCTCAAAGCGCTATCAAAATATAAAATTCATAGTAAGAAAAAAAAAAACTACAAGATCCACATGAACAAGCATTTAGCGACAGTGGGAAGAAACAACTCCCTTTTAACAGGAAGACATTTTTGTTAGAACCAGGTTCAGAGGTGGCAGTCATCTGCTGCAACTGGTTGGGGTTAGTGGACAGAAGGAAGAGAACAGGATAGAGAGAGAGAACATCAGAGTGTTCCAGACTAGTCGAACCGTGAACCACAGATCAGGAACTGATCTGAACCAGCTTCAAGAACCTGAAACAGAGCAGAGAGAGAAGGGCGAGGAGAAGGCACTGACTGCAGAAAAACATGATACAAGAATACCATGGAATGAGAATGAGTATGGGGTGAACATCATTGTAAATGGTGTGTGAGCAGAGTGATGGGTATGCAACAAGGTTCGGAAGTGGGGGGTTGGCTACATCCCGGCACAACTGTGTCTGTGTGGATGTCACCCACTGTAGCCCATTAGAGCTATGTGTAGATGGTGGATTGTGTTTGAATATAAGGCAAAGTAAACCCCTTAGACAGGACGCCAGTCAAAGCCAGAGCCTCACCCCAATTTCCGCTGGATGCGTAACTGCTGTGTAACAGCAACAGAGCTGATACATTTACATTCTTCACTGCATGCTTATGAGGTAAGTTACTGCTGCGTAACGAACATACACAGACTTTCTGTTATTACCAGACGCCGGAGCAACAATGCATAAATTCAGCAAAGACAAGCTGGACAGGAAGTAGTGCACAGACACAGAAAAAAATATACAGTTTATATTCAAAATAAAATGCTCGTTGTTCAAAGCGGATCGTTTTTCTATCCAGGATATGACCCTCTTGCACATTTTCAGGGTCACGGGGGTCTGCTGGTGCCTATCTCCAGCTTTTTTCAGGCACTAGGTGGGAGAACACCCTGGAAAGGGTGTATTTTGTATTTCACATGTAAATATTGACCTCACCCATGGTTGAATCACAATAATCTCTGCTGTGGTAGCTTCATTTTTGGCAAGTTTCAGTGACATCAACTTTGACTTGAAGGAACAGTCGGCCACTTTAGTTCTCGGACTGCACATCAAAGTGTCACAAGGTCATCGTTTTGTTTGGCAATAAATGCCAAGAATCTTTCTTTGCCATATTCTTTTAACTGTGCAACTGTCCGCTGCCTAAAACCTTTAATATTGAGAATATCTCTGGTCTGTGCCATTGTAACAAACTGGGAGAGGGTTGTTGTGCATCCCATAATGCCGCTGAGATGTCGGAGAGGGCTGTTATTTAGACCAGCACCTTGTCACAGTGTAGAACAGCACCACCAACTATTAGGCACTTTGAAGATGTGTAAATCAAAAAGCATGACTGAACAATATTTTCTTCTGAGCAGACCATAATATACGTCTGTCTAATTATTATTATTAACATTATGTCTGTTTGCAAAGTATATGTATTGCCAACAACCAATGTGAACACCATAGACGTCAGTGTAAGGCTAAAGGAATGTGTCTGCCGTCCACTGCTCTTTGGGTACCAATCAATAAACGTAATAGAGTGCTGACGCTTTTTAAAACTACAGACAGGATCAACATTTCCACTGCAGTCATCGTAGATATGATATATTCTCTTCTTTTTTGGGATAAATTGACAAAAGGTCATTTCCTTGTTAAATTGATGTAGCTGTCAATGTTTTGAAGTGTTAACTAGGCGAGATTAAGTGTTCCACTTTTAATTGTTTAGTTTCCACTACTCTTGGAAATGTGCATAATCTAAATAGCGCAATAAAAACTGGTAATAAAAACACCTGAATTTTGAAAAAAACACTCAAATATTGCTAAAATGTTTTTACGCTTTCATGAGGAAGTATTTCAGACGTTTCAATTTTGAATATATCGCAAAAACACAGTGGAAACAATTTTTATGTGACGTACCTGATCACATGACCACTTATCTTCGAGACTTATCTTGATGTTTTGAAGTGTTAGACGAGATTAAGTGTTCCACTCTGTGTTTCCTTTACCCTTGGAAATGTGCAAAATCTTAATAGCGCAATAAAAACCGGTGATGAATACACCTGAATTTAAAAACTAAAAAAGGATTAAATGTTGCTAAAATGTTTTCACGCTTTCATGAGGTTTTTCAGACGTTTCAATATTGAAATAAATATATCGCAAAAACGCTATGGAAGCACTTTTTTTTTTGCAATTGCACGTCACAGGACGTGACATACCTCGTCACATGACCACTTCTCTCTGAGAAAACATGGCGCGGTACGTGTGGACAAAAGTGGAGACCACGACATTTCTTTGCAATATACTTTAAAATTATTACTGACACATTAGACGTGAAACAACAAAGGAATGCAGATTGTTTTAAGGAGGTTTGGAGTATCCATTTTCCTGCAGCGAAGTCTCACGGGATGAAATTTCATGGGAGTGACGAGGCTCCAACCTTCAATTGAAACACGTTCAAAGTGCAATTATACTTTGTCGACATTTAGAAATATTGCTTATATTTTGTGAAAAACTGTAATGGAAACCCAGCTAGTGTCTTTCTCTATCAACATGTTCTTCCTCGTGGCTAATCTCATGAAAATGAATAGACTTTGGCATGAGACTGAGCAGAGCGCCATCAACTGCTGCCAGCCCAGGATTAGCATTTTGTTTGAGAGTTCATTGTGTGTGTATAAAATAATGTATGTATGCATGTCTCTGTTGATGTATGTGTTTGTGTAAGTGTATTCATGTGTGAAAGTTCGGTGTCTGCGTGAGCGTGTACGTCTTCCTCTCATTTCTCTGCCTGTGTGTCTGTGTGCATGGTAAACTCTGTGCTCTCCTGGGAGCCGTGGTGGGTGAGGACGAAGAGGGCGGGGGGAAGGCTGGAGGAAGGCTGCCGGCGCAGCGGGAGGCTCCAGATGTGGAACACTGAGCTGACAGGCCCGGGCCCCTCTGGGCGTGTGTGTGTTCAAACCACAACCTCCCTGACTGCAGCAGCCCCTCTGCAGTCTGGGTATGGTGTGTGGACGGAGAGGGGAGAGAGTGACGGGGGCGTTAGATTGTGGTGATTGACAAAAAAGAAAAAAGTGTTCACAGTAATGAAAAACAAAAACTAGATTTTAATACTTTATGAATTGCAGCAACCCTTACACACATCTTAAATCCCAAAGTCATACACTATAATAAATCAGCATTTAAAACAATGCATATTTATTCTTTCTTCCATTAGATAGACAATGTTTTCACACTTCACAAAACTTGCATTTGTAGATTTAAGTCACTCCAGAGCAGAGGGCAACTTCTATCACAGCGGGGGCCACAAAAATGTGTTTTTTTAATCGAAGGGCTACATTATCAACATTAATGTCAGCATTTGAAATAATGACCAATTTGAGCATTCACATATACAAAGAGTGTTTTTGCTGTAATTGTGTGTGTCATTCTGTGTAAGTTTGTTGTTGTCTTGCTTGTCATGATTGCATTTTGTGCATTTTTGTTCTTTTGTGCATTTTTCCTTTAACATTTATGCTTTTTGGAGATTTTTTGTGTATTTCTGGGTTGGCAGAGTAATTTTTTGTGTTTTTGTATACTTTTGTTGTCATTTTGTTTACAAGAAAGAGAAATATAAACCTTTTTTTTTTTTTTTTTTTTTTTTTTTTTTTTCACAAAAATGAACTAAAACATCACAGACTATTAAAGGTAGATTGACTCAGCAATCACAAATCAGCACTGCTATAAATTTGTACTGCACATTTCACACACAGGGCAACTCAGTGTGCTTTACATGATTAAAAGTGAAAGATTCAGACAGAGATGATACAATTATAATAAAATCAAGTAGAGCAATTTTAAAAAAAAGTTTGTAAAAGTCATAAATAAAATCCATCAGTAACAGCGATGAAAACACAAACTCCAGTTAGAGATGTGAAAGCAGACTGTACTGAAGGATACACAACATTCTTTGTTTCCAATATGTACGTTTAAATTAAATTAACTGCTAGCTGCTAATGCTAAGCTGTTGCCACCTGATCGTCAATCATTTTATTCCATTAAACTTTGAAACCCTTTTATACCACATTGCAAAATGAAGCGTGGAGTTCCAACAGTGACTAAGGAAACCTGTTCAGAAGTTCACATCTTTTTTGAACAAGCACCTGTTGTGTCTTGAAGCAACATACAAAACTCCACTTTCTCAGACAAACAGGACACAAATGGAAATTATCGGCATAAAGTGAATGTTTTGTACAAAGAGTGTATAAGAAAGACACACAGATACTGTCTAACCTGCAGTCTTATGGACTAACTTTTCCACAGCAGCAGCAGCAGCGGTCGCTAAAACTTTAAATCAGTAGCAGGAAGCAAGACACAAAACTGCTAACACAAAGAATTTCTTTTAAACTTTTTTTTCTTTTTTTTATCAGTAATAACCCCCTCATAATCTTCTGTAGTGAGGCACGCTCCTAAAGCCATGTGCAAAAGATTGCTCCCAGACACACAGATGTGCACAATTTATTAGACTGTATGTCCACACACACACACACACACACAAACACACACAGCACTTTACAATGAGTGTTGTGTTGCGTTGTGGTGAGCCTGCAGCAGTTCTTCCTGTGAATGTTATCTGCTCTTATCAGTGTGTGTGTCTGGCCTGGTAACACTGGGTCTGCTCCATTCGCCTTATCACTGTGACAAGCAGCCAACCCTCTCAACACTGCTGGACACGCACATACACAAATGTATATGTACATACACATTCTGGAGAAGCCAGAGTCAGGAGTAGAAAAGCAGTTTTTAGTAAGTACACTAAAGAAAGGTGGACCACTGGTGGAGATGGCTTGAAGTCAAAGGCATGTGTGCACCATATTTTGATTTCCAAAAAAGAGGACACTTGGGCCGAACCCGGCAGTATTCAACATTTTCTTTAATCTATGGGAAAATACATTAGAGTAGATAAATAAGTTGTTATTGTGCATAAGGTTTAAAAATCAATGAATCTCTTTATAACAAATACTTTAAAACAATCTGAAATCAGTGGTGACTCAAGTCCATCACCTTTATTATGATTACAATAATCTGTCGTTAAAAAATCCCCTATAAACTCTTCTTCAAATCTCTGTATCATTGAAACAATGAGAAACATGTCCTACAAGAATATGAATAACAAACAAACGTCAAGGCTTACAGAACATTAAATATACACTTCATTAACTAACAGTGACCTAAACTTCCATAGGATAAGTTTCTCTGAGCGTCCATGGAGGTTTTAAAAATCCCAGAGGGTTTTCCTGCAAACATTTTTTATTAAATCCACCGGTATTTGGTCTCTTTCAGTATTTTTCTTGTCTCTACTGCATGTTTGACGATTTCATCAACACAAAGTGGCATCTTCAATGATTCCATGAAATTACCGCAATGAACCATATTGTCTGTAAAGAGCAACTCATTAGCTGGGGGAATTTCTCTGATCAAGCAACTATTAGTGGAGCTACAGTCGTTTAAATGAACTTGTTCTGCGAGATGCGTTCAGGGTCCCTGGGAAACTCGAACATTTTCATCAATTTAAAAAATCCAGATGGACGGTTTGGGCAAGAAGTGTACATTTTCCTAACAAGCGAGTGAATTCCTAGCTATAAAATACAAAGGATCGTTCCATTAAGGCCAGACTTGAAAACTTTCAGAAGGAATGCCAATGCACACCTTCAGGTTTCTACTGTTGGAGGTCAGGGCTTTGTAATAGGAATAATAGAAAGTATGTAAACATAATGAATACAGTGATTGTATTTCAGTTCATCTTTGTTAGCTCACAAAGCTCTTTCATATTTCCTCTGGGCTTGATTTATACCAGAATTCTTGCAGTAACTCATGACCAACATTGAGGGATTTTATTGAAGACCTAGAAGACCTAAGTGTAAGAGTCAGAAAAAAGATTTGTTAACCACTGAAAAATATTATTTTATAAAAGAAGCAAGCAGACAAATGTTTGTGATAATTTTCCCACAAAGAACCTCCTTTTATGTGCGACTGCCTCAGCCTAACACTGAGAAATGTTCCTGTGAGTGCTGTATCGTGTTCTGCTGTTAGTGAATATAGATTTAGCTGCATTAAACATTGTGGCTGTATATTATTTCACATGAATTAAACATTGCAGGAGGAGAAAAATGAAGGAAACAGAAGCTTGTAAACCATTCTAATTAGTGATATTTGAAACTCAGCCCGTGTCTGGTCTGAACATTACTAATGCACATCTGCACTTTTACTCACAATGTGGACACACTTGCACTCACAAACACGTAAAGAATCTACTTTGAGCCCCTGGTGAGCTGGAGGCGGGGTGGGGTGAGAGCAGGAGGGGGCAGTGCCCTGGAGCCATATGGCAGAGGCGCAGACATTTACATAATGTCATATTTTATTTAATTAGCCATTCTAAATGCAATCAAAAGCTGATGAGGGCTTTGCGCTGCCTCACTGATTGGCAACATGATAGCGCTCTGACCCCAAACACAAACATGCTGCATCCCAATGATGCAAACAAGAAACCAAACTTGAACTCCTGCACAAACACAAACACACACTGTGTGCATTTAACAAAGAAAAAAACTAAACAAAGGAACGAGTGAAAGTCTGTGATTGTGTTTGTGCAAACGAGTATTTGATGGGCCTTAAGGTCGGATTTGTGTTCTTTGAAATTTTCTGTAGATTCCATGTGTCTTTAGGGTTAGCACACTGAGCCTCTGACATTCCCTTTGTCAATGTGTGTATGTACAGTGTGTGTGTGTAGTAGGTTACCTATTGGCTCTACACAGGTTTGGGCCTTACATTTGCTGCTCACTGTAGTTGTTGGTCTGTCGTGCAGGGGCAGTATAATGAAAATCTTCAAGCTAAAAATCAAACATCCCTTTTTCAAAACAACAGCATTTCTTCTTGTCGCTTGACACTTTTGTAAATAGGGCTCTTGTTTTGAAGCTAACCAGAAGTTTTGTCAGTAGCAAATCTCCAAAATGTCGGCATGAATTATGTTTCGGCAAGTTTTATGAATCAAAAGACCAGATATTGATATTCTATTTTGTCACTTGCACGCTTAAAATGCTTTCAGAACTTTTAAAGGTAAATGGTAAATGGACTTGATTTTATATAGCACTTTATCACCACACTGAAGCAGTCTCAAAGCGCTTTACATATCAGCTCATTCACCCATTCACTCTCACATTCACACACCAGTGGGACAGGACTGCCATGCAAGGCGCTAGTCGACCACTGGGAGCAACTTTGGGTTCAGTGTCTTGCCCAAGGACACTTCGACACATAGTCAGGTACTGGGATCGAACCCCCAACCTCTCGATCAGAAGACGACCCACTACCACCTGAGCCACGGTCGCCCATACATTTTCCTTAAAGGTGGAGAATTAACTGAGATATTTAAACTCAGTGTGCTTCCCGTGAGTTTGTAGCGCATACTACCGAATGTGCCATTTCAAACACAGCCAGTGTCGACCTAAAACAGGTTCGGGTTTAAAGAGAGTTCAGACGGGTTCGGGCCATATTCTGTCGAGATTGGGCCGGGGCTAATTTTCATTAGAGCTCTAATTGTCAGGACTTGGAGTTGGTCCCAAACGCAAGACGGAGACTGAGGAGTGAGATTGACAGAATGACCGGTAGAAAATCCTCGAAAAGCTGGAGCAGAGGTGCAGCGGCTGCTGAGGCGCAGGAGTTTGGGAAGCAATGGTAAGAAAGAAAAAGATATTCCGGTGAGGGTGAGGCATAAACTCGCACAGGCGGCCAATATACCACTCAGGGAGACGAACGAACTGGCGCTGATGAGGAGTCGTAGCAGGGCTTAAATCTTACTGCAGGTCCTCATCACTGATTCCAGGCAGATGTGTTGCTCTCCAGCAGACTTCTTGCAGCAGCCCCGCCTCAGATCCTCACACTAATCTGTCTATTGAACCTGCTCAGTGATGTCTAAAGCCACTCATTGTCTTTTTATTATTTCATCAGAATTGTGGAAATCATTTGGGAAATGTGTATAAAAGCTAGCCTTGTTTTGTTTCCTCATTTTGGAATAGGCACATTAACACTGGTAAACTTACGTGTAATTTTTACTGAACCCTATTCAGGTTGGTCTCTGATATGGCTTTTACCCTTTAACCCAGTAGTTCTCGAACTTTTTCCTGTGCCCCACCTATTTTAAAACAATAATTCAGTTGTTTAAATTAAGAGATAAGTATATTTTGCAGAGTTTTAAAGCTCAATGTTCATCAAGGACATTTTGGAACCACAGTTTGATGAGAGATCAACACGTGAGCCATGGAGAACTGACAAAACAACTTTCCATGTTATCATTTAGCTTTAGTTTAGCGTGAGTGCCCTTAATATTAGAAAGCAAAGTAAAATGAGTACTTTACCCTGATGGTAGGATGCAGTAGGTAGCACAGAAAAAAAGCAGTACTTTTTTCAAAGCATAAGGTAAGACAAGGCTAACAGAAGTCATTGCATACTGCTCCAGTCTGTTCCTGGTTAGGACACACAACTGGCATAGGTACTTTATTTTTATAGTGAAAAGGCAAAACATGTTTTTAAACCATATGCCAGTAGCTCAATGCTATTTAATCCAAATTCAGATACACATACACAATCTTTGTGCCAAGAAAACACAAGTGCTTTAGGTTTAATCATGTTCTCGTCTGGAAAACGTAGACAGAAAAGACTCGTAAAAGACAGAGTGTTTGGTTACTGCATGGTGTGTGTGATTAAGACAAAGTGGTGCAGGTGTGTGTGAATGTTTGTGAGAATCAGGAACTTGAGCCACAGTCTTCATGGACCACCCTGATCAAGCAAGTGTCCAACACAGAAACACACACAGAGGAACAGGCCTCCCTGGGGAGGGGGTGTTAGTGAGCTTAAGGACCAGGCTTCATCCAACAGGAAGGAAGGAAGCAAGGCCTAACGCCGCTGTGAACACACACACACACACACACACCAGTGGAGACACAGCACTCTCAGCAGTAAGTCAAACAAACAGAGAGGGCGGACGGGCCCTGCGCTGCTTAACAGCCCCGAAGTGGCTGCTGAAAGATATTTCAAAGGAATGGACTTCATTCTGTGGAAAACTGAAGTCTGTTCTTTAAATACAGCTTTGTACAATTAATAATTTGAAGTCATATCTTCATGTCCATGCTTTATTCTTCTACAGTTGTGTCACTTTGTAAGAGATTGATTAATGTTTCTCTTTCAATTGTTTAGTGGTCCTTCAGTAGACTAATTTATTTTTAGTCTACCACATCACCCCCATCCTACAGAAACTCCAGGTCAGTACCTCAAGACATCTGGGACTGGACCACTCAGAATTTAAAAAAAGAAATGAATTTGCCCCAAAACCCATGTATTGAGACTCTTTTTCAACTGCTAAAGCTACTTATTGTATCTGTATTTAAAGCGAGGGTAGGCGATTTCCTTCAGATACACAAGTTTTTGGTTGAAATTGTCTTTACGTCCTGACAGAAATTAGGGTCTTAGGTGCTCTGAAAAAGGAACATGGAAAATTCATCATTTTTAGCAGCTGTAAATCTGTAATAACTTCGACCAAAGGAAAAAAAAAACAAACCATTTTTTTTAACCAATCACGTCTCCCTGCTCGTTCTTGATCCCTCGAATGCATGAGCTCACACTGAAAGTGCGTCACCGCTGATAGAGTTAAAACAGAGTTTTTGGTCACATTTTTTAACAAATATAATGGTAAAGTTTAGTGTTTACTTACTGTTGAATGAGAGATGAGAGAACGAATTTTCTACACAATACAAGTGATGAACTGAGCTCCTCTTCTGCAGCAGCTGTGCGCATGCATGTGAGTGAGACGGAGCACAGAGGGGAGGGGCAAAGGGGGTTAAAGGCGGAGCCATCAGGGAGGCCACATTCAAAATCATGCTAGCTTTTGAAAATCACCTACCCTACCTATAATATATTCTGTGATCTGTTTTTTCTTGTCTGTTTTCATTTTAAAACAGTAAAGTGTTTTTGATTGTTTTTGAAAAGGGTTATATACAGTACATAAACTAAAGATCACAATGATGAGGATGATGATGATGATGATGATGATGATGATGATGATGATGATGATGATGATGTATTTATTTAAATCTCCAACACAAAAAATATAAGGGGTAACGACATCCTTTGGTAAATTCAAGCTTTGACCAAAAACATTGTTATAGTGGAATCTAATATGGATTTTAAATATTGTGTTTATTATGCGTTAAGGAGATAACTCCTAACCCCTAACCAGCTGTGACTGTTAAATAATAGTTTCCATCCTTCTTTGCACAAGCTGTTGTGAAAGACCTAATTGTGAAAGGTTATTATTATTAATTTTCATATTAAAAATATTAATGCTTTCTGCTCCTCATTACTGTATTAGCCTAATACCTGCTGAATAGTTTATATTAGTATCTGTGGCAGACAGGAATATGGACATTGTACTATTGAAAGCGTTAATTTAAGTCACTCAATGAGAGTGATGTTGTCTCACTGTTTAATGTTTAAGTTGTGACAGTGTGATAAACAGGTTCTAAATGTGAGGAACCCATTTCAGTTCCTTACGTTGAATCTGGTTCCAAATCCCAACACTACTGGTGAAAAGGCCTGTTTTTTGTTGTGTCGAGGCCAAAAAGAAGTTGCATAAAGTGATGCATAGTACTAGTAGAGATTAGAAGCAAAATGTGCTTCTAAATAATACAATAAATCCTCTGCCTCTAGTGCTATACTGAATTGCAGTTCTTATTTTCTATTTACATTTTTTTGTATCATTTCTTTGCATTATGTTGAATAGCATTGAATCGCACAAAATTGCGCTATATTGCATTTGAATCATTATCAAATCAATATCAAATCGTATCGAACTGGGAACAGGGGTGAATCGTATCGTCTCGTCAGGGGATTCAATGTATCACTAATGTATCATATCGCCGGTAGTGTATCGATCAAATTTTTGTCAGTGATGAAGATTCACATGCCTATAGCGCAGGGAATGCAGAAACAGGGTATTGCAACAGTATGACTGGTGGATGATAATACTGTTTTTATCGTATCTCTTAGCTACTGAACAAGTTCTTTTAACTTAATTCATATAAAAAAGTGTCGTTTTTTATTATGAATAATTCAAAATGTGCAAGTAACAAATACTTGTCTATTTATCTGTTTAATACAGAGCATAAACACTTTTGTACTGCCTTTTTACAATCATTGAATAAATGATTATTGTATTTAGTTTTAATACTATTTTCTTAAATCATTAATTCCCTCATAAGAGATACAGCTAATATAAATACAGTACACACACAGACTAGGGGGCAAAAAAATGTGTGCAGTTCTTCAGAAATGCTGAGAAATGTACTTATCAGCGGACCACAGCAGTTGCTGTACATTGACCTCAAAGAGCCTTAAAGAGACTAAACTCCACCCTTTGGATTCTTTGTACAAGTGTACATTTGGAATCAATATGGGGATGTAAGGTTAGAATTGTAGATTTTATATGATGTAACACATTTTGAAATGAAATAATATAAAATAAAATCACCACAATTGTCCGAACAGAGAAAAAAAAAAAAAATTGTAGAAAACAAACGAGGAAAACATTTGAAGACCCAAATTTTTTCAAAATAAAAAAACCTTATTACTAGCAATACATCAACTATGTGATCATACAATATCACACACATGATATCTCATTGTGCTTCTTTATTCAGCGCATCTTTATCTCAGGACACTCATCACAAAATGTTTCTAATGAAAAACAATCCAAATTTTACATGAGCAGTATGAAGTATGAGAGACGCTGAAGAGGAAAAACTCCCTTTGAACAGGAAGAAACCAATCCAGCTGAACCAGACTCAGAGGTGGCAGCCATCTGCAGGACTGGTTGGGATTAGTGGAAAAGAAAAACAGAATAGAGAGAAAGAAGGTCAGAGTACCAGAGAACACGCTGGTGAACACTGTGAACCACAAATCAGGAACCATCAGCTCTAAACACTACAACACTACAGGACAACTATAAAGAAAGGAAAACGTTAGACCAGGGGTCACCAACCTTTTTGAAATTATGAGCTACTTCATAGGTACTGAATAGTCCAAAGGGCTACCAGTAAGATAACCACTTCCTGAATACCAAATGTTCACAGTAGCTGCGTTTCCACTACCCTTGGAAATGTGTAAAATTTAAATAGCACAATGAAAACTGATAGTAGAAACACCTGAATTTTGAAAAAGCACTCAAATATTAATAAAAAGTATTTACGCTTTCATGAGGAGGGATTTCAGACATTTCAATATTGAAATGTGGCGCAAAAGCACCATGGAAACACTTTTTCCACAAACACAAGTCCTGGTCACATGACCACTGCTCTCCGAGAAAACATGATTTGGTACGTGTAAACAGAAAAGAAAACCGGGACATTTCTTAGCATTAGACTTTTAAAATTAGGCAGTGGCTATCTGTACGGTTGCTGTATCAATAGACTGACATTCTATCCGTACGCAGCGCCCCTCATTGGCCAGTTTAGGTCATGTGAGAGGTCAGTCATTGGCCAGTTTAGGTCACGTGACTAAGAGTAAACCTAACCCTTACCCTAAAAATTGTTGCTCTATAGGGTTATAACCTAACCCTAACCATAAACAACAAACCTAACCCTAAGACGCTAAGTACGTGTACTTTGGTTAATGTATCAATAGCACCGGGGGGTTGTTTGTACGGCAACCGTGCGAATAGACACTTTCTTAAAATGATTAGTGCCACATTAGACATGAAACAAAAAAAAAATATGCAGTGTTATAAGGAGGTTGTGAGCGTGTGTCTGCAGTGAAGTCTCGTGGGATGAGATTTCACGGAAGTTACGAGGCTCCTCCCCAAAACAACATTCAATGGAAACAAGTTCAAGCGCAATTATACTTTGTCGACATTTACAAATATCGCTTTTATTTTGCTGTAATCTGTAATAGAAACCCAGCTATGTTCACTTTAATTAGAGGGTAAGAAAAAAAGGAAGGTTAGCACTAACTTAAAAAGATAAGAAATGTTTAAGTTTCAAATGCAACACCTTATTTCTCCCAATTTCCTGCAATTGTTTCATTTTCATTACAAAAAATGATCATCTTCCTATTTTATTACCTACCAACAAACGTTTAACTAATCATATAACATATAATATTTGTAAAATGTAACAGTATGTCATATTTTACAAAGCTCCACCTTGCATTTTAAATATATATCTTATATATCATATTATGTATAAGACACCACAACCCATACACCAATCTGCTTAACAATTAAAAACATTTGTCACAATGTGCAAGTGAAAATAAACATTTAAAGATTAAGGTTAATTTAATACTAAAACGTTATCACGTGCAGCAGTATTTACCTCTACTAATTACATCTGTCATATGTATATATCTTTTTTAGATGGAGCTTATTGGTGACTCACATGGTCTATGAGGACTACCTGTAGACTCCTGCGTTAGAGCATCAACATTTACATGGTTGAAGCCTTTTTTGTTTTTTTTGGTTTTCCATGTATGTAAGGAAAATATGGATTGATTTATCTTTAGTGAAACGAGAGAAGGAGAGGACCTGGGCAGTGAAAAAGGTTCATGTTGGAGAATCCATTTAATGGTTCTGGTTCTGGTTAGGGAGTCAGGAAATCAGGGACAAAGAAGTGGACAATGAGTCTGCATCAGACACCACACCCCACTGTATCCTCACCCCCACCTCAGACCAACCCAAGTGGGAGAAAATGAAGCCACGAGGAGAGAGAAAAGAAATAACCTTGTCTGTTTTATAAATGATGAGCTTGTACCATCTTCCTGTTGAGTTTCTCGTCACTTTTATGGTTATTCCTTGTAATAGCAGGTAAGTTCTGATCTGATGTCTCTACTGACCTAAATGTGAGTTATCTTGCAAGCCACAAGTAAATTCAAGAGTGAAGGAAATGGAGCTTGTATGTTTTGATAAACGTTTGATTCATTCAATCATGCAGATATTTTACTGTCATGGGCTAAGATTTACGTTTGTTGTAGCACTAAACTGTGTATTAAGCAGTCCACTGAAATCTAAGTACAACATATTAACCTCTGTATCCTTTGCATATCTTGCACTGTAGGGTTTATTTGGTTATTGATTGATAATTGATTCATATTTCTGCTGTATTTATTTGTCTCTATTGTGATAGGCTTGATTGGCAGATGTGGATCATTTGGTCAGTTGTCACTTCCTGGAAAGGTGTTGTGAAAGAATGTCAATAACAATAACTAGTTAATTTATGATATTTTATTTAAAGTTTGATATCTATTTTTGATTTATTTTCCTCTGTCACATATACAGAGAACAGTTTTTTGATGTTCTGGAAGTCTCTGATATGACCAGTAAGGCTTTGGTCATTAGTTGTGGGAGTGGTGGTGGAAGTGGGGATTGTTAGTGTGGTTAGGAATTGATCTGGTCTGGGACAAAGACAGAGGTGGGAGGGTATAGCTCTGACAGTGATCTCTCCAGTGTTTGCTTCTGTGTGTACATTTGATTTTAGTGTAAAAAAAACTAAACAACTGATCACACGCAAATATTGTTCTAAGCACTGAGTGTGTGTGTGCGTGTGTGTGTGTATGTGTGCGTGTGTGTGCGTGTGTGTGTGCGTGTGTGTGCGCGCGCGTGTGTGTGTGTGAGTGTGTGTGTGTGTGTGTGTGTGTGTGCGTGTGTGCGTGTGTGAGTGTGTGTGTGTGTATGTGTGTGTGTGTGTGTAGGTACCATGATGAGTTGTGTCTCATTAGGTCCAAGAGGAGGCACAGGAGGAGGTACAAGGTCACTCAATGAGAGGAGGGGCGATCGATTTGGAAAAATAGACCCCACCACCACCTCCACCTCCACCACCACCACCACCACCACCACCACCACCACCATCACCATCACCATCACCATCACCATCACCTCCACCTCCACCATCACCTCCACCATCACCACCTCCACCATGCCCATCACCTGCTTCCACTGAGTTCACACTAAGAAAGACACACACACTAACATGCTCATAATCATGAAGTTTTGCTCACACTATGTAAAAGATGAACTAAAGTATTAATCATGAACTTATTGGTAAACAAAGTGTTAACATTTGCTGTTTGCGGCACTATTTTTTCTGCCTCTGCATCGACACGTGATAGACAAGCACATTAACAAGTAAATGAATACAAAAGAGAAGTAGGCACACAAGTGAAGGACAAACCCTGAGCAAAATGACCTCAGTCCTAACACACACACACACACACACACACACACACACACACGTTCCAATCTAAATTACAGGTGCAAATTGGGAGAATGGGGGAGACACAGGAGGGGGTTGGAGGCGACTGAAATGGAAGAGACGGACTGATCAATACTGCTGGAGATTTTTTTTCCTCCACTCTCCTCTCAATTGTCATGCTCCCTCCAAGCAATTAAAGGAAGGCTCTCCGCCTCACTCTACTCCCATTGTCTCCTCTCTTACTTCAACCTCATCCCCTTTTTTCCTTACTTGCCTGCTGTCCAATTGTCTCTCCTTTGTCATTGTCTTATATTTGTCCCCACATTTTTGCTCTCAAGTTACTTTGGAGTCCAGAAAATGTTTAATACACAGGGAGTGTATAAACCATGTCATCTTGTGTATATTTAGTGTTTGTTTATGGTATATTAAGTGTTTGAAATATTTGTTTCAGCATTTGGGCCAATGATAGACACACATGGTGATGTTTGGTTTTACCTTCAATTTTTATCCATGCCTATTATAGCATCAGGTGTAGCAGAGATATGGATTAAAGTATTACATAGTATATAAAGGCTTTTCTTTGAAAGCTCAGAGAAAGTTAAAGACAGTGTAAAGCAAATTCTGACATTTTCTTCTAAACACATTAAATAGGTCATAATTGTATTATTTAAAACACGTGAAAAGCCATTCAACCATTTATAATTTAATTGTGGAGCTATAGGCTTCACAAACTGTGTTTCTAATTTCTGTGTGAAGGACTGAATGGGTGGGTTAGAAATCATGGCCACGTTACGTAACAGAGCCATCATTAGCATAAACCCGACCCACACCAAACTTCTGCGGCTTCCAGCGGGCGCAATTCAGCCCTTAGCCAAAAACAAACCACATATTTAGCAGTTTTGACTCTACCCAGGAGGGATGCACATGTTCGGACTTAGGCGGAGCAGACCTTTCCGCTGATATCTCATTTGGACGGATCCGATCACATTGTTCTCTTCCATAGTCGCAGGACACAGAGGTCGCGCCCTTCCCGCGCATGGGCGTGGTTCCAGCACCTCTAACTGACACGCCCCCAGCATCTCAGAGTAGAGAGAAGTGCTTGTTTTTTTTGGGGTTTTTTTCAGGATTTTGAGACCTAATTTTATATACTTAGCGATTTTTTTCATCTTTCAAATTTGGCTCAGTGGCCAATGACACGTGTTTCTGTGGTGTGACAAACTCATAACATAAATTTACTTCTGCTTTACACAGACTTTAAATACTTTCTCTCTTTGAATCATGTCAGGAAGTTAGGCTTAACAAGTAAGGCCTCTCTTAAAGCCCAAACTTGCTCGGGCGGAACGTATGTGGAACGGACTTCTTTGGCGGTCCGTAAGGCCAGTGAGTGCACCAGGTGTCACATACAACACTGCTAGGCATGTATTTTTCACATTTAAATGTAAACCAACCTGCATTTTACCCGGCTGGTGAAACAGAGCAAGAGAGATGGAGACGAGCTTTGAGGAGAGACTGGCACAAGAGCTACGAAAGTACCGACACCTGTAAAATACACATCCCAGAAAGAGTACAGAAGTTATAGAAACCATTACTCACATCAGTCATACCAGCTGGGATTGTATAAGATACACTACATTTTATAGGTATTATTACATGCATGTATTTGTTATTGTTATTGTTGTTTATATTGTTAATTTGAAAATCCTTTCATATTTTTAAGTGCTAAGATAAGGATGCTAACTGCTTTTATAACTTGAAGATGGACAGTCAACTTTGACTAAAATTAGGACAAAAAGCATGTTTTTTTCATCGACTAAAACCGCACCAAATCTCTTAAGGATAAAAAAACTTTAAAAAACATTAAATGTCAGAAAAACTAATATCCTAATATGCAGACTAAAAATATGCAGATTAAAAAATTATACATGCTGTAAACATATGTTTGTGACTAAGATTTATCTGTGACCTTCATCTGTTAATAGCGCTCACGGATTAGACTAAGACATGCACACGTACACATATGCACACACAGCAGGTAGACACAAACACACATGCAGATGCTGGGTCAAGGTGTACAGAGCAGGTCAGTGTGGGCTTTGTGTTACTCAGCATGGCAGCATTGTCGATTAACACCGGTGTGGTGAGCTACACTAAGTTAAAGGGCCGGTACACGGATGTTGTAATTAGTCGTTAACCTTTGATAAATGCTGACAGAGTCGTACCAGGGAGGGAAGCATATGATTGGGCATGTGTGGGTTTCCATTGCTCTCATTAACTTCAGATATGGATTTTCCTGCTGGCAACATTTTGTGTTTTTCTTGTGTCCTAAAGGAGAATGGGGACAGTTGTACACTGTAAGAAATGTTCCTGTTAAATTACCGTAATGAGCAGGCAGCTGGTGGTTCCAGCACAAATCTGTTATTTTACAGTACACCTACTGTAACGTATCACAACAGTATCACTATAAAAGTATCACAGTACTATGCGGAAAGAAATGTAGCTTCAGTGTCAAACTGTTTTGTTTCATTGCATTATACTGTTATTTTAATTAATTTAGCTACTGTAAAATGTGAGCTTTACAGTTCAATGCAGCTAAAAGGTAATGATTTAAACATTTACATTTTCAAAATAAAACCCCTGGATTCTGCTAGCACAGAAATTATTAAAGCAACCAGCTTTTATTAACTATTTTCTTTACAAATAAATTCAATCATTTACATTATATGAAAACGCTAGAAAATGTTTAACAGGTTTTAAATTTGCATTTCTCATTGAGAACTTTTATTACAAGAGTCTGCATTGAAGCCCATATTTGAACAGTTTGTGCAAATGATGCGCCTAAATCAAGGGGATGTGGGGGGCTAGAGAGCTGTCCTGTACAACCTTCAAATTCACAACTTAAATATATAGAAAAGCTATCAACAATAAAAGTGAAAAGCTTTAAAATTCACAAAACTTAATTTAAATGAAATATTTTAACAATGTAAACAAATACAGTATCTCGCAAATCTGACAAACTGCATGAATTGTAGTTGTTGTTGTTGTTGTTGTTAAACGTCAGGTCTTATTAATATGAGTCAATGAATAAATAAAGCTCCATTCATTTTCACCATTTTTCCACCAGATTCCCTGTTTTCTTAGACACCACCTTCCCCTTACTGGCCTTTGTTCACCTCTAGGGATTAATGCCACTAATGAAGTGCCTAAAAACAGAGAAAGCATTTAAGATATGAACAAATATAAACAAACACACACATACTGTATATGTATGAATATACACACCATGGTAAAGTCCAAAACAATGAGCAATCCAACAACATGGTGCAGTTGTATTATTCTATGTGATGTGATGTGGATACTTTTCAGTAGTGACGCATAATATTATTAGCCCTATTATTAGCGCAATAGCTGTATCAGCCAAAATTGTCTTTAAGATAATGATGGGCCAATATTTCATGCAACAAGATATTGGAATAATACAATTTTACAAGATTTATTTTTGACGGTATAAGTGATATTGTGATTTTTACAGAATGGCACTTTTTGTCCTTTACGTATAGGAAAAAACTGTAACATTTATGTTATTGGGTTTTTAATGTATTATCTCAAGTTAAAAATGTTATACCCAGAGTAAATATAAATATGCCCAGATTTAGTAAAAAAACAAAAAATGGTTATTTTTTGAAATATTGTTTGGTCTTGTGGTATTTTCCAAAGAATATCAACTGTACTCGTGAACTTTGCATATCATCCCACATTTGGACTGAATAATATATTGGGATTTAAACTATATTGTGGTTTCTATGTCAGAAACATAGATAATTTCAAAATTGCCTATATCAACAAATAGTATTTAATTCTTTATCCTATTTTGTGCTAAAGTCCTCAATTGTACTTTCTCTCTTTCTGTGAACATGATGTAAAGCACACGTAGATGGATTACTGAGTGTGTCCTAACCCAGACCTACCCCTAAACCAGACACAGTACACAACTCACTCACACGTGCTGTCCCCTAGAAGGAAAAAAATGACAAAAATGGCCCATTTTGTACAGCTGTTTGTGATCATACATCATACGTCTGAACCAGGGTTGGGCTCATTTACATTTTTCAGTTACAATTACGTTTTCAATTACCCATGTTCAATTACATTTCAATTATGATTACAATGACCATCATCCAACCAGCAACTGGTGCAGATAAAAATTACAATTAAAGTTCAGAAAACATTATGGGTAACATTTTTAACGTAAAAAAAATGAATGAAAAGTTAGCTAACCATGCGGTTGCAACATGCAGGCAACACGTAGCAAAGTCAGTTTTACCGACTGTGAGATGTGTCTTTTCGGTCCAAAAACCAATCCAATTCAAACTGAAAATGAAATATCAGGGTAACACTGACATTAATTAGAGGATTTGGTAATTCAAACAAAGGAGCAGGATGGATTCAGGCGCGGCGTCCAGGAAGTGGTAGAGGTGAAACTTCCAAAAGAAGAGCAACACATGTCAACTTTCTTTCTTCTCCAATGAAGACACTGAATATCTAACATAACGTTCTTTATGTTAACTGTGCCAGAAACACGTGCTGTAACTAGAAGAGTCGTGGATGGACTCCAGCAACTACAGTGGCCGACAGGGACAAACAATGATAAATACTGTTTTATGCTGTAAGCTTTTACTGTAGCTTCCTGTTAGTATGATTTTGGAAAAATGCAATGACTTTTATGGTATTAAACTGCATTTACTAAGAACAGTATATTACTGTGCCAAAATTGCTGTATTTTTACAGCAATTTCTTACAGTGTAACAATTGCTCCAATCAGGAACAAGTTATTGCCTATTTTACTCTGCACATGCTCAGTTTAGTCCATAGTTCACATGTGATGAAGTGGTGCCCTGAAACAAACACAAGAAAACCTGTGAAGGGTTTTGTTGTTGTTGTTGTTGTTGTTGTTGTTGTTGTTGTTGTTGTTGTTGTTGTGATTACATTACCTGCTTTGTAGTTGAACTCATCTAATTCATGTTGATTATGAGTTTGTTAAGCTGTCTATATTTTATGTGGTATTGTTTTAGCTGTTAACTGAAAGCCAAGCAAGCTCATTGCTAATGCACACAGGGACAGGTGAAACAAACTAGCTTGGGGTAAATGTTAACATTTAAAAAATGCTGCATTTAGTCAAACTCAAGCTGAATTTGACTAAATACATCAGTAAACATTTGAGCTTTTATCAATAGTATTATTTCTATGCCTAGGTCTCGGTAGAGAAAGACTGACAGTGGGAGCCTCTTGACATTTTGAAGAAGGCATCGACACCTGCGTACGTTCAGTTGTTGAAGCCAGTGTATATACACAGGCATGACTTATCCAATCCAATCCAACTTTATTTATAAAGCACTTTAAAAACCCAGGAAGAGGAGGACAAAGTACTAAGACTTAGGCTTTGGCGTAAGGTCATATTGGGCTTAACTTTTCACACAATGATCCTTATTTATCAACCTTGCGTGAAAACGGGTGCACATTGTGTTGTACAACAGAACCAAAGTGAGATTCATGAAGCATTCTTATCCGACCAATCCCAGCGCACCAATGACCGCGTGTTGATAAATGTGGCGGCTGACTTTGATCGTCATTAACATGTTACGCACTAAAATATTCCAGGATTGCAGGCCCCGCCCACTGAGGTCAAACAAACGTTGGCAAAGAAAATAAATGTTTCCGAGATGAAAATCAGAATCCTCAAGGTTGAAGTGAAGTAAACCAAATGTGCTTATCGGTGGTATCCGACTCAGGCTGAGGTTTGAATTCAACTCTCATTAATGGCAAATGCTCATTTAAATGACATTTTACTCATCCACAGCCTAAAAGCGTAAATCCCTGTTATTTGATCAAAACAATCATTTACATTTCGCCAAGTCAGGCTGGCTTACCTTTTCTTAGGAAAAAAAAAAAAGAAGCCAAAGTATATTATCACAATTTGTAAATTATTATTATTTAAAATTTTTAGTTTGACAAACACACTAATGTTTGATTGTTGAAGCCACAGAGTTGCACATTTGATACAGTTTTAATATTATTGATGTTAGTGTAGTTTAAGCCATGCACTGTGCCTAATTAATGCAATTTTGATTTTAAAAAAATGGAATAAAAAGCTTTAATATTTGAAGTAATAATATTGCATTTTGCCCCGTGGTATGCTATAACTGACCTGGACCATAGGGTCAGTCGTAACATTTCTCTCCTTGTATTTGAGATGAAGTCATGCATTTTCTGATTGTGTCGTATTGGCATTTTCTTGGCCATATATTATCAGACACTTGAAGTTACAGTAGATCATGTGGCAGTTTGAACACACTGGGTTAAAAGGGCTCAATAGCTAGAGACATATACGTATGTCAAAAATGTTACAATTGTCCTTGATCTCCTCAAATATCTGAAAATCTTTGTCTAAAAGTAAAATTGACCATGATTCAGAACTTTAAAACTTGCTAAAAAAATAAATAAATAAATACCAGGTTTTTCTTTAAATATGTGATGTAAGAAAATAAAATCCACCCAAGAAAATCAATAATGCAATTTGTAGCTTTTGAGTTTATTTTGGGTGAATAAACGTGTATTAGCCATAAAACGTGCTAAACATCAACAGTAATTTAGGATTTTTGATTGGTAAAAATATTACCAGTCCTTAACTTTCTGTCAGATTTCAGAAGTGCAAGGTAATTATCCAAAGTGAAATTTGTTTGATTCTGTTCAAGAGCAAAAATACCAAAAGTTTTGTTTTGGGTGACCTGTTGTAAAGTAGGAACTGGACACACAGAGAATGCTGTTACACTGAAGTTACAAGATAACTTTAATAATGTGGATGATGGAGAAGGATTTTGCTTCTTTTTATGTTAAAGATGCATAATGTAATGATAATATGAAACATGAGCGCTTACAGTTTCTCACAGTATTTACCATCCATAGTTGGGCACAAAGAAAAGGCTCTGGCAAGAGGGATAAGGCCATTTGATAGACAATGCTGGTGCACCATCCTTTTCCTTTCTCTAATTCAACTGGACAAGCCCACTGAACATCTTGACAAACAATTTACTAAGATGACACAAATAGGTGACCCGTAAAACTTGGATATCTCTCAGAGACTTTAGCACTTGGGAAATGATAAAGGTTTAAAGCAGGCCTATATATAAAAAAAAAAATACTTCATACAGAAAACTAGTGATTAAGCTACTTCCAACAGTCTTAACATTATACTGCATATTAAACAAATACAAAATAAGTGTATGTGCTGGTCTTGTTTCTCAAAACAATGACGAGACATAAATCAACAATTGATGGTGCAATAACAACATTGTCCAGGCTTTATGTGGTAATGCTTGTAATAGTGTTAGAATGTTGTTAGTGCTGGTGGTGAAGTGAAGTGTCGTCTCATCCTTTATCACAGCTAAAGAGTCTCTCAGCATCACTCAGGCTCCCTTAGGAGAACGAGGAGGGGGAACACTGTCACTAAACGAGGAAGAGAATTGTATCGTGGTTACTGTGACTGTGATGCTGCGCCTTCACAGACAAATCGATTAGAGAAAGTTCAGCACCGTAGCAGCTTGAGGCATTTCACAGAAAAGAAAAAGAGAATGGAGATGAAGAAGGAGGAGGAGGAGGAGGAGCAAGAGTGAGCGAAGAGACCTGCCTCTCTTCAAGCTTGTTTTCAAAGAGCGGGTCATACCGAGTGGATGTGGTTTCATAAACATTAGACAAAGATAGCAGTTCATAAACAATGCATTGACTATTGCATCTTTACTTTGATCACAACAGTGTGAGGCTTAAAGGGATCCACCACTGTTTTTATGAATAAGGCCTGACACCTTTGAAATGTCCTTATTAGAAGATCTCTGCCTAACAAAATGCATTATTTTGCACCATATTCGTTTATTAACTTTTAAAACTGGGACTACTTATACAGCAGTATAAGTGATGGTGTCACACAAAGAGCTCATTGCAGCAGTTGGTCCTGGTTGCCTGTATTTACATGCAACCAGAGCTGCTCTTTTCTTCTTCATGCCTTCTACGAAACATCAGAGTTGGAACTGTCGCCCCCTGCGGTCACAGATTTGTTTTGGCTCACGGATTTTGTTTATCAAATTTTGGTACACATCGACTTCTTTTACTTTTACTGATTTTTAGAGCAACGCAAAGCAGCAAAAGTTGTCATTTTGACTGAAAAAGCTGTTGAATGATCCTGAATGTAATCTACAGGACAAGATGACAGGGTTCAGAGCCAAAAATATATGAATAACAATTGAACAGTCAGTGGATAAATGATTGTAGTGGACAGTCTAAAACTCTCAGCGGTGGGAGGGGCTAAAAGCGATGCTACATCTAGCATCATCTGACCCAATTTATGAACTGCTATGTAGAAAGACTATTTCAAACTAAATTCATCAGCTTTATCAGTTGGTCGGTTTATTTCATGCAAACTGTTTTGCAATGTTCAGTTTTCACTTGTACTGTAATAAGTGCTATTTTTATTGTAATACACAAAAACACATTTGTTCTCGAAAGTTTACAAAAAAGAATGAATATAGCTTACCGGTACTTAAATTCAAGTTTGTGCTTTGTGAAAAATGCAATCATATTATTCTTTAACCATATTTCATATTATGTTAGCACTCAGTAAATAGTAAACAACATTTTGTTGTTTAAGCTCATTTATTGTTTTCATTGATTCCGTTCGATACCAAAATCCATTAAAATTGGAAAAACGTTGCTTCTCGTGTCAAATATTGTGAGGTGACTAATTATGATTAATCAAGATTAATTATAACAAAGTTGAATCAAGTCCTACCTCTAGTTTGAAGTAATAAAAAATGTCACTTTATACAGGACAGTCTCATCCCATTTTAGCGTTCTTCCCTACTCTTTGAGCCAGTTTTAGGACATTTTCATTGTATATGATATGATTTTTTGTATTTTGAAAGATCAAATAAAAGCTTGCTTTGTTAACACAGTTAAGATGGGCACTCTGTTTAATATTCAGAATATTAAAAGTCTAATTCATCGTAAACACATTGTCGATCTTTCCCATCTCACACCTCCCTGTGCCCTGTCTGGGCTGAAAGGTCAGTGTGTCTGGGAAAGCCATTCTGGGATCCCCTCAGGTCATTAAAGGGCACTTGCATTAAGAGCAGACACATAGAAACAGACACATTCCGACCACTATTATGCACACATACATGTAGAGAAGATGCACAGCAGATTGAGGCTCTGGCTGTGAAATAAAAATGGTCAGCCTGCTCCCACGCGTGAATCAAAGGATGAGAAGATAAATTCAATGAACCTGTCACCATGTTCTGGGAAGCCTGAAGTCACAAAACGATGGTAAATAAGGATATTAAATGAGATGTTAGCTGTGAGGGTTAAATACTGGTGAATGGCAGAGTTGGTATTGCTAAGGTTACTTTGTCCTTTAATACAAAGAACTTGATTTCATTACATGTGATGTTATATGAGGTAAACAATATTTCTTCTCCTTTGACTTTTTGCTATTGGGTGCATTAGACAGCAAACATTCCAGTGTCACCTTCCACCCACACTTATGTTATACATATATCAGGGGAAAAAAAAGAAAAATTTGTAAATATGTAGCCTAATCGTGTGGTATTATGCTACTATATTCCTCTTTAAAGGAAGTGTATGATTTCATTTATAATGACCCAGAGGCAAAAGTTGGCCTGGATTATTGTTACGTCTCAGACAAAAAAGTTCCTGACCTAAGGTCTGAGAATACACCGTGGTTATCCAAAAATGTACCTCAGTTTAGCATAGCAATGAGATCACGGCAGTGCTTTGCATGTCTTTCCTTCTTTTCATATGTTCATCCTCTGGTGTTGGTTTGTCTGTCTCTAAGGCAAGGCAAGGCAAATGTATTTGTATAGCCCATTTCATACACAACTCAATGTGCTTTACAGAAAACATTCAACTGCTTACAATCAATAAAAACATTAAAGTCGGCAACAACAAAAAAAAAAATCTCCCTCTCAATCATAAGCAGTAGAGAAAAAGAGTGCCTTTAACTTTGATTTAAAAATGTTCACATTGGATGCTGACTTCACAGTCTGCTGGTCTTCTAGAAGTTCCTAAAGTGTCTAGAAGTAGAACAGGTCACAGAGCATTCAACTACCAGGCTCCTCGCCTTTGGAACCAGCTCCCAGTCTTAGTACGGGAGGCTGTAGTAAAGTAAATTCAAGACCTACTTATTTGCTAAAACGAATACCGTATAATAGCGTTAACCTAACCACTAGGAGCAAAGCCCTAAACCTAAAAATAGGAACTAAGAACTAAGATTATATAGTAGAACACCAACATTATATTCAAACACGAGCCACCATACACATAGCTCTAATGGGCTGCAATGGGTTGATGTCCAGAACCAGTTGTGCCAGAACCACAGCCAAATCCCACGGTGGCACCAGCGGCCTGGATACAGGGATGAGTCTGCGTGCTCCTTTCATAAAGCGAACAATCAGCGGATGCTGATGTTTTATCCCCAAAGCCCACATTTTCCGTAAAATGGTGCCCCCAGCAGGTCTGCGCCTGTGTTCAGGGCTCCCGGGATGTGCGTCACCCACAGCGAGAGGAAGTGACCACAGCTCCACAGGATAAACTTGCGCATCAGCAGGTGCAACCAACGGGAACGCAATCTACCTTTGCGGTTGATGTACGCCACCGTGGTCATATTGTACGTCCTCATCAGGACATGGTGGCCCGTGAGGAACAGAGGGAAATATCTCAGCGAAAGAAACACAACTGAAAGCTCCAAATAATTAACGTGAAATCTCTGGAAGCTCACATCCCAGTGACCCCTCACAGATCGGAGCCCTGGCGCACTCCGGTGTGACCAACACACTCAGTGCACCATGACGCGCCGGGTCCTGCCCACATGTGGCTACTCACAGCTGGAATTACCGCATGTGGAAGCGGCCGAAGTGGGTCACAAGAATGACAGACGCCATCAACCCGAGCACCCAAATACACATTTCAAATTGGACAGAATTTCCCGGTCGGAAAAGCGAGAGACACGTTTCATAGGTTTTCATCCATGCAGCCGAAAGGTGTGAACCAATCACCTCCAAGGAGGTAACAGAGGCAGTGAGCTTTGCAGCCCAGGCCAGAGTGACAAAGATGTTGTCTTTCTCTACTTCTTTTGAGATGAAAAGCTTGGAGTTGACGTCTTTGTCGTCCCCACAGTCGAGGTCCAGGAGCGGGCTCCACACAGGTCCCTGTTTCTGTCTTCATCGCGACGGGGGTGGCGTGGGGAGGAGGATTCAAGTCCTGTTGATAAAGGCTGGTTTGGCGCGCGAACCGTCTACGGAGGCTCTTCACCATGAAAACGGCGCAGTGGCGGCAAGAGCCGGAGGCGTCAAGGGCCCATCGGGCGTGTTCCAGCTCAAGTCAATTAGGGGACACCTGCTAAGATCTATTTTCACTATTGAGAACGATATCTAAAGGCTTCGATATTTGTTTTTATGGAGGGGATTAGGGTAAATATCAAGGAAAATGTGCATGTGTCCATAATATGCCTACACATATATTATGGATTAAGTAATGAGTGTTTAAGTCGTTGAAATAAGAATGAAAAAGCACTTTTGATTACTTCATAATTAGGTCTTTGGAATACATTTGATAATATCTAATATCTAACACATGTTGCATATGCAGTAACACAACATACGGCCACAATGTCCAATGTGCTATACTGTACATAGCATCTGTCACCTGTGTGGAGATAAGAAGGACATCTACACAAACTTTGTCACACAAATAACAGCTAGACAGAGAGTGGCCAGAAACACAGAGAAAAGCATTAACCTCCAGTGAAAACACCAAAATAGAAACTGAAAACAAAATGAAAATGTCAAACAAAAAATTTTAACCAGAAGGAAATCAGTGGACCAGGAATCAAACTCATGGCCATAATCATGCAAACCTAAAATTATGTGCTACATGGTTCCTTGTTATTCAAATGATTCTGAATCGTGGCAAATGCTTGTTAGGGTGATGTATTGATCAATATGATAACAGTGTAAGCAGAAGCCACCAATATTTCAATGATGGAAAACCTACAAGAGGAAAAATGTCAAATTATTTAATCATTTATACCTTATGGAATCCAAGTATTTTACATTCTAATTAAAAATGAAACCATTTGATACATTCATGACTGTTTATGACTGCACTGATGATATTTTATTTTATTTTATTTCATTTTATTCTTGCTTGGACTTCTGTCTGTGTCACTGAGTGCAGAAAACAGCCTTTCCAGAAGTGACATTCCCCCCCAAAAATCAAAGGGCGAGTATTTTCTTTTCATCGAAAATTACTGTCACACACAAACACAGCTACTCACACAGACTATCACTCCCTACTGTCAAGGGATTATTTGAGTAACAATGAATAATACATGAGTGTCCGCCCTTCCCCCTTGCTCAAACCGTTGTTTCTTATTGGCTTTGGCACACTGCCACTTATTTACCACGTTGGACCAGTTGCTATGTCTGTCTGTCATGGAGTGAGACCTCAAAAAAAAACACAAAAACGAAACCTAATTTTTACCCATAAAATGTCGAGGCAATGACCACAACAATCACATTAGCTAAGCTCTTTCTTATGGAAACATGGGAATTGGTCATTTCTGAGGTTAAAATAAGATACACTGCTCAAAAAAATTAAGGGAAGATAGGTCCCGTCCACACGGAGACAGGTTTTAATGTACGGTTAAGTTTTTTTATTGTTTACGCCTCGCGTTCACACAAAGCTCTACTTTGTCGTCGGTCCACAAGCAAATCTCCTGTCATGTCTTTGTCTCCATCTCTTTCCTCTTTTCTTTTGTATGTCCTGTTTTTTCGTAACACAACTTTTATGTGCATCCTCTGGTGTCGTCTTCTTCTTCTTCTGTATTTACGGAAGTGGCCGCCACAAGGCGAATTACTGCCCTCCATTGGTCTTTAATGTAACCACGAGATACTCCTGTACATTCCAGTGTCATGCAGGAACAGCAGCACAGCCAATGGTGAAACAAAAAAAAAAAATTGTGGCCCACTACACACACACACACACACACACACAGATTGGCTTCCTTCTTATTACAAGATTTGGTCTTAGTAAAAGCTCCTTGCTATTAGTCGAGCCGAATAATCCCCGCAACAGTTCCACTGGTATGCCAGCACGGCGAAGTCCACCAAGTCCGACCTCTGAGGCTGCGGTGGCGGGGATGTCTTTCCTTATGGATGTGATGGTAGTGTCGATGATGCTGCCGGTGCGCTTCAGTGGAGCAATCTGGCAAGCTAACGTGAGCCTCCAACAGGATGCTAACTGTTGCCTGGGTTTGAGCAAACTTGTCTAACTTTACTCTCATCCTATTCCTTTCTTTCCTAACTCTTTTGCACGCTGCTTTTTCCCCCATGTTGAATTATCGTGACTCAACATGACTGACAGGTGTCAAGGTGATTAGACAAATTTTCCCTTACTGACGCACCCCAAGCTATTCCATTCACAAAAACGGGCATATCTGGCGCTTCTTGAGAGTTCTGCTTTTTTTTTCTTCTTCTTCTTCCTTCTTTCATGGGCCCCTTATGTCACCTGGGTCCCGGTGCACCAGTTGCACCGTCAATAGTTACGCCTGTGTACACAGCCTTCAAATTCATCTGGTGGTTCTCATCGTGACCAAATAAACAAAAAATAGAAAAAAACATGGACTCCTAATCCAAACATGCTTGCAAATAAATGCTGCCTTTCTCTTGGTGTCTTCTGACCTGTTTTGGTGTATTTATGTTACAGCGCTACATACAGGCCTGGTATGATTACTACAGCGTTTTCGTGTGGCTGCACACATAACTACCCGTTTCAGGGGAAAGTGTTTTTGTTGTTGACTCAGTGTGGATGGGGCATTAAACAACACCTCCTTAGATCTCAAAGAATGAAATATTCCAGTTGAAATTTTTATTCATTGCATAATGAAATGCATTGAAAATCAAAATCATTACACTATTGAGGTTTGGATTCAGAATCATGTTCAAAATAAAAGTGGATTAATCAAAATCCCAGGTGGAAAATTTCTCAAGATAAGTCCAAATGAGGCTCAGTAGTGGGTGTGGCCTCCGGATGCAGTCCCTACAACACAGGGACTGCATCCAGCCAAGAAGATAATGTCTTCACTGGTGTTTGGCTGTTAATGTGGATGTTTGTTACCAGGAAATCTCAAAAAGTTATCAACGGTCCTTGAAAGACAATGTCAAAAGAAAAAAATCAATTTTGGAGATGATCTGAAAGACTTGGCTGAGGTTTGAGCTCTCTGAGTGCTCTTGAAAATCAATAACAAAAAAATATACAAATGTAGTCATATTTTTCCATTTTGTCAATCAATCAATCAATCAATCTTTTATTTGTATAGCGCCAAATCATAACCAATGGTATCTCAAAACACTTTACAGTAGAGCAGTCTTAAGGACGGACTCTTCATGTTATGGATACACACATATGCATATATACGTACAGTATATACACATACATATGTATCCCACACCAAACATGAATTCATCATGGCGGCAAGGAAAACCTTCTGTTAAGCAGCAGGAACCTTGTGTGGATCCCATTCCTATGATGAACAGCCATCCACGTTATGCTGTGTTGGGTGTGTGCAGAGGAAAGGGTGGAGACAGAGTTGTTGAGACTCTGTAACTCCACACTAAGGATCCCACGGACCTGCAAGACAAAAGCCAGAAGGAGTACAGGAGCAAACACACAGGGAAGAAGCAGACATAGAGGGAGTGTTAGAGAGAGGAATGGGACCCTCTCCGGTCCCTCTCTAACCTAAATGACCTCTCTCTTAACGCCCTCTCCAACCTCTCTCCAACCGAGCATGCCAGACCCCCCCGGCAGTCTATGCCTATTGCATCTTAACTATGAGCTATGAGCTGGTTCCTAACTAAAAGCTTTACCGAACCGTGGTTGGTAGATGGTTCCAGAGAAGTGGGGCCTGATAACTGAAAGCTCTTCCTCCTATACTACTTTTAGAGACAAACGGAACAACGAGTAGGCCAGCATTTTGAGAGCGTAGTGTTCTGGGGGGATTGTATGGCACTACAAGCTCCTTGAGATAGACTGGTGCCTGTCCATTTAGGGCTTTATAAGTGAGAAGAAGAATCTTAAATTCGATTCTATATTATATGGGAAGCCAATGCAGAGAGGCTAATACAGGAGTAATGTGATCTCTTCTCCTAGTTTTAGTCAGTACACGTGCTGCAGCATTTTGAACCAGCTGAAGTGTCTTAAGCGACTTGCTCGGGCAGCCTGCTAAAAGAGAATTACAATAATCCAGTCTAGAGGAAACAAAAGCATGGACTAGCTTTTCGGCGTCGCTCTGAGACAGGATAGATCTGATTTTAGCAATGTTACGGAGATGAAAGAAGGCAGTTCTTGAAGTTTATTTTATGTGAGAGTTGAAGGATAAATCCTGATCAAATAGAACCCCAAGGTTTCTAACAGTTGTGCTTCGTGCCAGAGTAATGCCATCTAGGGCAGTTAGGCTAGCATAGGTTTCTCTAAGGTGTCGTGGGCCCAGTACAATGACCTCAGTCTTGTCTGAGTTAAGAAGAAGAAATTTTGGTCCATCCAGGCCCTAATGTCCTTTAGACAGGCCTCAAGTTTAGATAGCTGATTTGTCTCACCTGGCTTCATTGATACATACAGTTGGGTATCATCAGCATAGCAGTGAAAGTTAACAGAGTATTTTCTCATAACATTACCAAGGGGGATCATATAGATGCAGAAGAGGATTGGACCTAGCACAGAGCCCTGAGGAACCCCATAGCTTACTTTAGTGTACACAGAAGACTTATTATTCATGTGTACAAACTGGTACCTATCAGATAGGTAGGACTTAAACCAGTTTAGGGCAGTCCCTGTGATTCCAAGTAATTTCTCTAATCTCTCTAGTAGAATATAGTGATCTATAGTGTCAAAAGCTGCACTAAGATCTGATAAAACCAGCACTGAGAGTCGTCCTTCATCTGAAGCCCAGAGTAGATCATTAGTTACTTTAACTAAAGCAGTCTCTGTGCTGTGTTGAGCTCTAAAACCTGACTGGAAGTCCTCGAACAGGCTGTTGTTTTGAAGAAATTCACAGAGCTGAGCCGCCACAACTTTCTCAAGAATCTTTGAAATAAAAGGAAGATTAGATATAGGCCTGTAGTTTGCTAAAGTGCTGGAATCAAGAGTAGTTTTTTGAGAAGGGGTTTGATTACAGCTACTTTAAAGGACTGTGGCACGTAGCCTATTGATAGGGATATATTTATTGTCTCCAACAAAGATGGGCAGACCAGGGGAACAACTTCTTTAAACAGCTTAGTTGGTATCAGATCTGAAAGGCAGGTCGATGGTTTGGAGGATGAAATAATAGAGTTAAGTTCCTGAAGTCCTATATGTGTGAAACAGTTTAGGTTAGGCCTATTTACATTTAATGGTACAGCAGGCCCAGGTGAAGGCAGGGAGTGGCTAATTTTATCTCTAATCTTATGAATTTTATTGTTAAAAAATGTCAAAAAGTCCTCACAGCTGAGGGCTAGAGGAATCATGGGCTCAATAGAGCTCTGACTTTGTGTTAGCCTGGCTACAGTGCTGAAAAGGTACCTCGGATTATTTTTATTTTCTTCAATTAGTGAGGAGTAGTATGTAGATCGACTATGTCGTAAGGCTGTCATGTATTTACTATGGCTTTCTTGCCAGAGTATTCGTGACTCCTCTGTTTTATTGGAGCGCCACATTCTCTCTAATTTACGGGTTGTTTGAGTGTGCCAGTTTCAGAGCTAAACCACGGAGCTTTCCTCTGACGTTTAATAGTTTTTTCCCTCAATGGGGCAATTGAGTCCAAGGTCGATTTTAGCAGACTAGCAGAGCTATCGACAAGCAGATCCAGTTGAGAGGGGTTATAATTAATATCATAGTTATTTATTGGATGGTGCACTGAGTTTAAGGCAGCAGGAATGGCCTCTTTAAATTTAGCCACAGCACTATTGGACAGATTTCTACTCGTAACTATTTTATTGCACAGTGCGAGATCCTCTAGGATAATGTTAAAAGATATTAAAAAGTGATCTGATAGCAGAGGATTTTCAGGGTAGACTTTTAGTTCATTAATATCAAGGCCATATGTTAGAACAAGATCAAGAGTATGATTTAAACGATGAGTAGCTTCATTAATAGTTGGAAAAAAGCCAACTGAGTCTATTAGGGACATAAAGGCTGAGCTCAGGCTATCACTATCTTTGTCAACATGGATATTAAAATCTCCTACTATCAGTATTTTATTTTATTTTTATTAGTAGAAGAGAGGAATGATAAATAGCTGCTACACCACCTCCACGGCCTATGTCTCGTGGCATATGAGTATTTAAATGACTGGGAGGAGTGGCTTCATTTAAACTAACATATTCATCTTGATACAGCCATGTTTCAGTTAAACAGAATAAATCAAAGTTATTTTCTGAGATAAGGTCATTTACTAGTAGAGATTTGGATCTCAGTGATCTAATATTTAATAGAGCACATCTAATGGTTTTATGTTTTGGTGTTTCTAGATTTGAGATTTTAATTTTTTTTCAGATTTTTATAATTGATTGCTCTTTTATTTGATTTTATGTTAAAATCATTGTGAAATATGGGTCGAGGGACAGACACCGTCTCCATAAAATAATATTCACCACCATCACAACAGTTGTCATGGCGATGAACACAGCTATCATAATAGCAATGGGAGGGAAACTGTCCTAAGGCAAGCGCAGAGGGGCGTGGAGAACTCCCCCTCTGTAACATGGTCTCATTCATGAGATGTCATAACAGTGACTGTGCCATGTTTTCTGATAGTAGAGATGCTCCCTCCAAAGTAGGATGGATTCCATCTCTTCCTATCAGGTTCGGTTTTCCCCAGAAGGATCTCCAATTATCAATGAAGCCCACCTCGTTTTCTGGACACCACCTTGATAGCCAGCGGTTAAATGATGACATGCGGCTATACATGTCATCACTGGTCAGATTTGGTAAGGGACCAGAGAAAATGACGGAGTCCGACATTGTTTTAGCATAAGCACAAACTGATTCAATGTTCACTTTGGTTGCTTCCGACTGACGACGTCGGGAGTCATTAGTGCCGACATGGAGGACTATCCTATCAAACTTACGATTACTCTTTGCCAGCAACTTTAGATTTGATTCTATGTCGCCCGCTCTGGCCCCTGGGATGCACCTCACGATGCCCGCTGACTTTGCTAGCTTCACGTTTCTCACTATGGAGTCGCCAATTATCAGAGTTTGTTCCCCGGTGAGTGTGTTGTCCTCACGGAGGGGGGAGAACCTGTTTGAGACGTGAACATGGTGGTGTCCCGAGCGGCTTTTTGACCTTCGACTATGCTTACCACGGACAGTAACCCAGTCATTGCTGGACGGGGGGGGAGCTAAGCTAGAGCTAGCACGGTCCGCACCGGCTAGGTCCTGCTTGCTAGCTTCGGTTTTGGTATCAGGGGTGCGGAACCGCTTCTCCAGATTGTTGATCCTCGCCTCCATATCTAACAGTACGCTACACTTTATGCAACTACCATTGTCCCTAAAGGAGGACGAGGAGTAACTAAACAACTGACACACCGGGCAGGAGAGCGGAGGGGAGGACAGAGAAGCCATAGGTGCTAAATTTAAGCTAAGCTAAGCTAAGGACAAAAGGATTACACTGCCTCTAAGAGGCGAGATTGCTTTTTACTTAACCTTTGTATGTTTAACTGTACGGTAAAAAATTAAAACAAGTGTTTTCAAGGCTAGAATATCAAATAGCAAATAGCGCGGCCATCGCTGACTTGTCTGGAAATGGGCCAACGTGTGATTTAATACATCTGAGCACTGAAGAGAATTCTAAGCAGAGTTGATGGAGCAGTAAGTGTGTTTTATTTTTCTGACACGTCAATAATGTAGTACCGTGGGACCCCTGCACAACAATCTGAAGGATGGCACATATGGCGTTACATTTGTGCCACAACTCTGCTGTCAGTGCACATTTGAACTTTATCACAACTGTAAATGGTCCGCGTTATAAAGATTATCTCTTGGTTGGATTGAAATTAAACCAGTGTGCAAAAGAAATGTACAGAGAGCTGTGTGTGCGTCTAAAGAACATGTTTGGAAAATAAATAAAACCAAGAAACTGATTTTCATCAAGAACTTCAATGCATTTTGTGTTGTAATTAGAGAAGATATTTATTGTGACTCTCTTCCAACAGCTCAGCCAGTTATAGGCCTTTACATTATTATTTAATGCATGAGTATAAATGACTACATATATTATTTCATTATTGATTCTCTTTATATTTCCAAGTTTGTGTTATTGATTCTTTTTATATTTCCACATGCATTTCCTTTTAATTTTGGCACTCCTGTGATTTCATAAATCATAACCATTCTATTAGCATATGATAACTTGATGGATATGTCAAGTGTCAGTGATGATGTACAGACCGAGTAAAGTAGTGAAAGGTCCATATTCTTTGTTTAGTTTTTATTTGTGTGTAAATAAATAAAATTTTGAGCAGTCATTCTTAAGTACTGGGTATTGTAGCAGTTTGTTTTTTGTATGTGTGAGTTTTTTTTCAACAAAAAATAAGAATACAATGTTTTCTTGTGATCCCTGTCTGTGTTGCAAACAAGCAGAGGGGATGAGAGGTTGGAGGGGAAATCAATAGCTCCTCTGAGCTCGTTGCCTGACACAACCTTGTCAGACCGGGGCAAGGGTACTCCCGGATGCTCACACAAAGAAGGAGGGGGCGGGAGTTCACCGTACCAGAAATACAGTTTCCGCCTTTAAAGCCAAAAGCTTAGTTTTTTTGTTTTTTTTTTCTATCAAAAGACTACATTACCCATGTAGCATAAAGGATTTATGCCTCTGTGGAAAAATGATCCCTTTGTCTTTGTACCATCTGCCGCTGCCTACAATCCTTCAAGCTCTGCTTGTGTTTTTGCAGTAAGGCTGTAAAACATTCAGCAGATTGCACTAAAAATTCACTTCGGCCGCAAAAAAGTTTAAATGTGAGGATGATGTGTGTGCCTCTAGTGCTCAAATGGAACCAATTGGCGATGAACCTGGAGACCTACTGACTGCCTGCATGTCCTTGTATATCCTGTTTCCTGTCCTGCAAAGACACACACATGCACGTGCACACACGTATCAATTGGTGTGATGGCGAGCAGTGCTTTAGCTGACCAGGTCAGACAGTGTCAACTGGGGGATTTGGGCCAAAAAGGTGAGGCCGGGTCACTAAAATAGTTTGAATCAGTGTGTGTGTGTGTGTGTGTGTGTGTGTGTGTGTGTGTGTGTGTGTGTGTGTGTGTGTGTGTGTGTGTGTGTGTGTGTGTTCAAGGGGAATACTGCACAGTGAGAATGCACACCCTCAGACGGTAACTCAGAGGCTTTAAGAAGGGAAATCAGGTCATGGTGTGACCAGGGGACAAGCAGCAGGCTGCTGTCTGACACACTACTCACTGCAACACACACAACTTTAAACATCTTCCATCTTATTTCCTTCTCTTTCCCCATAGTCTTTTACTTTAAACCTGCACCCCCAACACCCCCACACCCCCAGCCCTCCCGACATTGTTATCCGACAAGATTCATCTTGTGTCCTGACAGGACCATGTAAAATACATGGCGCTTGTCTTATCTTAATATATTGCTATGGAAGCAGAGGAGACCAGCCTAATGACCACAGGACTTCATTATTTCAAATATTAATGCAGACCCACCACCCCACCCACCTCCCTTAGTGACTCCTGAGCCCTACAGAGCAGACCACCTTAGTGGCATCAGTGTGTGGATTAACAAAAGAGAGGGAATTCAATGAGTCGCATTGAATAGAATTCAGCTACTCAATGTGACCAATGTCAGAAAACAATAGAACAACAATCCTATGCATTTAGTTCAAGGGACTTAGGGCAGGATTTTTGTAAAAAAAAAAAATTCATTCATTGTAAGTCTTTTAATGCTGATCAGTGACAAAGTAATCTAAACCAAAAAGAATGACCCCACACACATGTCCCCCTATTGCCTTGGACAGGGTTTGTGTTGCATGATGTACTCCACACTCATGGGAGAGCGGGGATATTTCACATGCATATGTTTTTTTTATTATCATACTGCAATTTCAAAACCACAAACATTTTAAAACAAAAATATTTTTTAAATTAAAGAAATAAAAAATGAACTCTGAACATCAAGGGCCCCCTTTGGCTTGCCCATGCTGTAATCCACCTCCCCAAACTTCAATTTATTACCTGTATTTGATTTTTATTTAAACAATCAGCAATTTTATTTTATATATACAGTAAATATGTAAATAAAAACAAATATTCAACAGATGTATGACCTCTGTTGTCATTCGCTCCCACGCAATTTCCCTCCAAGATTGGACAGCGTTGACCACACGAACCATGACATCTGAACACATGCGTATCCAGTGAAAAACTTATGCATAGAGCGCACTGTCATATTGGCCACACCCTCAAATTTTAAAGGAAAAAATAGCGTCCTATACGATGGAAAATACAGTATATGCTAAGCAGGGTAGGGAGAAAAAAAGGTCAGAAGAGATTAAAAGTTGTAGTTCAGGTTTCCACACAGTTCATCTTTGGTTTTCACACACACGCGTACACACACACGCACACACACACACACACACACACACACACACACACACACACACACACACACACACACACACACAACCTTTACAGGCAAAAGTGACGTAACACCTGCATATGTGAGAGAGAAAGATAATGTGTCCTGAACAAGGTTACACAAGACAGACGTGAGTCTCTAGAGAATGCTATTGCACACACACACACACACATGCACGCACACACACACAAAGAACTTTGATAATCCATGCCTTTCCTGGAGATCCTTTTATCAGGCTCCGGCCTCAGGGATTTTCCGCTGTCCTGGCCAGAGCGAGAGGCCTCCTCCTGGTGTCAGAGATCAGAGGGAGGCCTTTCCTGACCCTGGCCTGGTGCAGCCCTTCAAGCCCTTATTGCTGCATAAGGTCGGGTGGGGCACAGTGGGTGGTTACAATGATTGAGATTTCATCCTTTAAAGAGAGAATCAGACTTTTCCCAGTGTTAAAGTACTTCTCTTTTTTTTAAAATCTTGAAATAAACCTTTGCCTGAAGACCTATGACAGACATAGGCAACTGGTGAATCTAGTTTTATGCAGCCCCCAAAGTAAATGTACAAAATGACAGAAACATACACAAAACAATACAAAGAATTACAACACAGAACATACTCCAAAAACTCACAAAACTCCTAAAAATGAACAAAGCGACAACAATAATACACAAAATTACTCAAAAATATCCAAAATTACAGAAAATGACAACGAAAGTACACAAAAAGACAAAACTAACTAACAAACAAGCAAAACGACAACACAATACACAATATGACTCCAAAAAACATATTATTTACAGGAAAAATACGCAAAAGAACTACAGAAATGCAAAGAATGCCTCACAACAACCAATACAACAACAAACACACAGAATGACAGAAAAACACACAAAATTACTATAAATACTCTTTGTTGTTTCCTGTATTAATGCTCAGATCACTCATTATTCTAAATGCTGACGTGAATGTTGATAATGTGGCCCTCCGATCAAACAAACACATTTTTGTGGCCCAGCTGTAATAAAAGTTGCCTACTTCTGACCTATGAGATACACTATAACAAAGGTTTCATCATTATCGTAACAGGCTTTTCTTTAGTACAACAGAAGAAATTCAAAATGTGTACATCTTGGTTTGAAATACCCAAAAAGGCTGTGCTAGACACAAAAACTGTGTGATTAATAAATTATAGCAAGCTGTGGCTACAACAGTAGCTTACCCCCACTAAGTGTGGAGTGAAAGAATAATTCCTTAATTCTGTAAAGCGTCTTTGAGTGTCCAAAAAAGCACTACATAAAATGGTTGTATTATTATTCATTTTGTTTTGCACAGAGGAGAATTCCCTTCTATTCCTGTCTAACACAGAGAGCACAGACACCTGCCCTTTTATTACTTAATGCTCTGAGAGCACTTTGTTAGGCCAGGGTCTATGAAGTCGTAGTTGGTTTTACTACCAAAAAATGTTTTGCTCACAAAGTTAAAAAAAAGATGTTGTCAAAGTAAAAAGCACTTTACCTTTTTGTTGGATTCATTTCTTCTTATTACACATAAAACACAAGATGATTTTTACCTGAAAACTGTCGGGGTCAAACCTGCTGCATGCAATTTGACACATGTTGCTCTGCACTCTCTCTCTCCCCTCCTCCACTATGTCTATTCACTGCTTTAGTCATTCACATTCAGTTTGACAATGAATTTGAACTTCAGACAGGGTTTGGGGTGGAGCTTCAGTCTGAAAGCGTTGAAAGGAGAGAAAAAGGGGTTGGGGGGTTCTTTTCTTCCTTAAAGCACAAATCTCTGACCTTATGACCCTAGGAAGGGTCGGACAGCAAACAGTCACCCTCTCTACCTCTCACCCTCTCACTTCACATTCCCTGCTGGACAACACTGCATGTGCACATTTTTAAGGAATAGGTGTTTTAAATTTTGCCAGAATGAAAAACGATGTCCTCTGTTTGATCTGTTCTTTTCTACACCCTGCATTTCAGCACTGATGGTCTATCAATAGACTCTGACCTCTGGTGCCTCAGCTTAGCTTTGTGTGTCAGCATGTGAGCAGGGTGGGGGTGGGATCACTGCTTCTTCTAAGGCTGGCTCAAAGTGCATTTCATCATATGATTAATACTGATTTGGTGAGTGTGGGACAGACACTTTAATTATACATTTTCCCAAAGGCAGACTTCACCTTTTGTACTTCCCAGAAAGATAAGTGACTTCTTCAACAGGAGATTAAGCAACTTTATTTCATTTGAGTTCTTTGAATAGACTAAACAGATCCTAACTGTGACATAACATCTTTAAGGTCAGATTAAAACAATAAAATAAAGCAAAGCTTTAAATACATCTAGTCTGACCTTGCATCTTTGGAGGTTTTAGCTACAGCTAGGATTTTTTTTAGAGGATTAAAACATTTTCAGGCTTATGAAACTCTAAAATCCTCTTGTAAATCAAACAAAATACCAAAGCATGCAGGAATGGCATGAGGTGGTGAATCAGCCAGCAGAGCTTTAGAGCAGGCCATGGTTTGAAGGCAGAAGAAGGAGAACTGAGCTCAGATGCTCTTCATACCTTTGTTTCTTTGTTTTGTTAAATTATTTGTGACAAACTCAATTGGAATGTTGTTCTCTCTGCTATCAACTCATTTTTTTAACATTTCCGCCCAGTGTTAGCGACAGTCAAGATGTGACTAATAAAATACTGTAACTGTTTCAATTATTCCTTAAATATGATTAGTGCTACATTTTGAAGTACAGGTCTAACAAAAAAATCTATGCACAATGAGCTTGTGATTCCAACCAATGGTGACAGGCTAAAAAAAAAAATTTTAGCACTTTTTTTTTAAGGGAGTTGTGATTTTATCCACTTATATTCTGACCTAATACAGCATATGTATTTTAACAACTTTTTAAAAGTTTTTTATGGTTAGAATAACCAATGCTAAACCCATTGGAAATGTTGTATATGTGCCCACAGTTCAGGGATAGGGACATGTTTGTATGACACTGTTAATGCAACAGAAGCTGTTTTTTCCTCTACAAACACTCACAATAATTACATTGTAAATTTAGAAGTAAAAGTGATGACAAAGGAAACTAAACATAAAGCATGCTGCAGAGGTTAGCACATTTGTTTGATTTTTTACTTTTGCATAGCAACTCCTTTAACAATCCTTAATAAATAAAGAGCTCATTTAAGTTAGGAGGTCAAATCTTTCACCTCAGATAGACCACTCAGCTGTTATTGAACAGTAACCACAGCGGTCTCTTGTATGTTGTATCTAAAGCAGTCATTTAGATTTCATTGGCTTTGATTGAAGCCTTTTTTACATGGTGGACTGGCCTTGTGGTCATTGTATATGCACAGTAATGTTTGGTGATTGTCCATTACAGTGAAAGGCATTTACTCTGCAGCAGGTTCCTATAGACCACAGTGGTCAGTGTGTATCCAAGAGCTCGATATGTGTCCTGTAGATAGCCCAAGACAAAATGTGATACAGAAGAATAGTACAGTATGTGCAAGAAGGACAGACAAAACACGCTTTTACTCCTTTAAAGACATACATTCCTTTGCTTTATCTGGATTGGGTGAAGGTTGTACAGTGACAAAAGCAGCGTGGAAACTGGCTTTCTGAAGTGTCTGGAGATATTCCTATCCGTGTAATCCTGTAGGCCAACAACAAATCTAGGACTTCATGGAGGAACTGCAGGTCATGGTTGTGTGGAAATTATAAAAGTGGAACACTCGAAATTCTGATTTTTTTAATAAAATAATTTAAAAACTTTATACTGCAAAAAATGTACCTCTACACAAGTTTTACACTCAATACGTTTTTCACAGAAGAAGCGAGCAGAGACGAAAACAGTCCACTTGTAGGTTTTATTTGCCTAGTATTTAGTGTTCTTTGTGAAGTCAACTGTGGATGAATCCCTTCCAAAGGAGCTCCTACACTTTACCCTGAAGCATGTTTTATAGTTTAACCTGAGGACATTTCAAAACTCATCCAGGAGACTTCTTCATCGCTGATGTCTGGGATTGTTACCGGAAGTCTTGAGTCTTAGGTATTGTTGGGTTCTTTCAAAATGTTTTAGATCCTTCCAAGGTTCCAACCTAAAGATTCACAAGATCAAGGTTTTAGCTAAAACTTGTTTTGATATAGGTATGAATGTTTCTGTAGTTTAAGTAAAAATGTGTGTCATTCTCTCCCTGGCTAGCCTAGGTGGTCTCAGTCAGACTCAAAGGAAGTCATTGACCAATCTCATAATGTGCCACAGGAAACATTCTTTGGCATTAGATATCCTACTGTTTTATTGCTTTTTTTCTTTGAATTGGCGGGTTAGGTTTGATTATGTTGGGGTGCATTCACTCCGATGGATCCTAGAGCAGTTAAAACGCTCTAATTTTCTTTGCTCAGATAATACATCATGTTTGGTCGCTGTGAAAACGCAAACAAAATCTAGAGCCGATCAAACAGGTGAATGCTGGAGCGATTGTTTCTGCCGGTCTCAGAGCTAGGAACTCAACCGCTCGGGATTTTGATCTGCTTCCAGGAAGCATCGGTGATGACATATCGGCAATGACATAGAGCGCACAGCATTGTTAGTGGTAAGGAGAGCCGGCGGCTGCTACATTGTTGAATGTTGTGAAAGAACAAATGGAGAAGGAGGACGTTTCTCTTAAAGGGGCGGTATTATGCTATTTTTCACCCATCTCCATTTGTTCTAAAAATCCCAACAACATAGTATTTGAGGTTTATTTTCCCAAACTCACCTGTTTTCTGGAGTTATAGCACTCTGAAAAATCAATTTTCGTGACTCTTCTATAAACAGGCTGTTTTGTGGCCTACTTATGCATATTCATGAGTGAGCGTGTCTATAGATGCAGACTTCATGCCTTGCTCTTGCGAGGGAGATCAGTGATCACAAACATATTTTATTTTTGCTATCCACACACTCTTGTTATTGTTTTCAGCCAAAGAAACTGCACATTACAGTAAAACACATGGCTATTTAAGTGGCTATTGTTATTGTGAGTACGTCTCAGCACTTCAGGCTGTGTGTTCATCACAGCAGCAGCAGCAGAGTAATTCAGCTGCTTTAAACACTCAGCAGAGTGTTAAGGCTGCTAAGTCACTTTATTCTCCTCCTCATTTCTATGAAAGCTAGGGTTGGCAATTTTCTCCAGATACACTTTTTAAGTTTTTGGTTGAAATTATCTTTTTGTCCTGACAGAAATTATGATCTTATGTGCTCTAAAAAAGTAATGAAGAAAATCCATCAACTGTAGCAGCTGTAAACCTGTAAAAACTTCGACCAATGAAAAAAAATCAACCGTTTTTTTTTTTAATCAATCACGTCTCCCTTCTTGATCCCTCACATGCACGAGCTCACACTGAAAGCGCGTCATTGCTGACAGAGTTAAAACAGAGTTTTTGTCACGTTTTTTAACATATATAATGATAAAGTTTATTCTTTACTTACTGCTGAATGAGACATGAGACAACAACGTTTCTACACAATACAAGCGATGAGCTGAGCTCCTCTTTTACAGCAGCTGTGCGCATGCATGTGAGTGAGATGGAGCACAGAAGGGAGGGGCAAGGGGGGTAAAGGCGGAGCCATCGGGGAGGCTACATTCAAAATCATGCTAGCTTTTGAAAATGTAGAATAACAAAGGGAGGGAGGAAACTGAACTTTTTCAACTTTGACCCTCTGAATGAGGCTAACTGGATGTATATCACTGTAGCAAAACCATTATAAAGTGTTTTTTTTTTTTTTTTTATAATCCCGCCTCTTTAGGCAGTTTGACCCATAGTTGAGAGCCTCTTCTTCACGTTTCTGTTAAAAAACACATTTGTTTAATCAAATGAGCAGTTGGTGTCCACCACTGCTTAAGTATTTACAGTATGCTTAAAACTGATATTCAATTGCTTTGATATCTTCTGTTTTCCTTTATCTTCTCACCTGCGGTTGTTTTGTTTTTCCTCTCTTCAGCGATCAGCGCTCTTTCATTAAATTCAATTGAAATGTGTGATGTCTGACAGCAAGTACATTGCTGAATGTGTGTGTGAGAACTGAAGAGAAGGGTGTGGTGTCTAGAGGACACAACGCTGATTGAACCTGACAGCTTTATGAGGATTTGTGACGACTGAGCAAACAGTGCAACTTAATGATATTTACCTAAGGACATTCTGTGAAAATAGAAGTGCATTTGTGTTCATTTACTGTATGTGTAAGTGTGTGTGTATATATAAGACAGAGAGAGAGAGACAGTGGTGGAAAAGGGAGACATGTAGGGCAACTATTATCAACATTAGATACCATACCATACTATGAAGTACTTTGACGCGCACAGTCCACATATGTGCGTGAAGATAATGTAAAAACTAAATGAAAATGTTGCGCACACACATTTGTGCATGTTCTTTACAGCCATCTCGGTTGTCTTGACCAATACCTTGCTGGTGGTGCATGCAGACACATGAGTGTCAGGAGTCATTGGTCCCATTGGCCTTGGGGAAGACAGCAGACACACACGTGCACACCATCACCCTGAGTCAGGAAGTCATAAAGTACATCTTGTACCACCCAAACGCTGGGGTGGGGGTTAAGAAATGAGTTCATTGGGTTCAAGCAACAGTGAAGGCCTCATGAGAGAAAACGCCTTCCACAGGTCACCACTGATAACATGACAGACGCATACATGGACAGATAAAGACGTGCGTTCAAGTGTTCACCCCTCATCATTAGTTTGTCTTTTTTAATAGTGAGGTTTTTACTATTTTCTAACTCTCTGTTGAAGAAAGTTTAAACTTTTAACTGATTTCCTTCTTTACTTTGCAAGATGCCATGGCATGACAGGTTACCAATTACAAATACAGCTAAATAATCTATATATCTACTTACAAACTGCAGTGACAGCATGTATACACAGAAACCAGTCGTTCTGGAAGTGGACTGAAGGTTTCCAGTTGCCAGAAGATCTTTTTGCCTTCTAGTTTCCATGCAGGTCAAATTAGTTCAGTCTCTTTTAAACCGAGACAGTTTAAAGAGCAACCAGCAGATGTTTTTGTTACGCAAACAGATCCGGTCAGCTCTAAGTGTGTTTTTAAACTGCACACATTTGAAAAGGAAAGAAAAAAGATTTGATAGTAGAAAAAAATTGCACACCAAGCTCCAAAACAAAATATTTACCTTTGATACAACCTCTGTAGAAGAATCTCAATTTTTGCTTCGCATCTCACCTAATGGACTTTTAGCTAACGTTTTATTTCTGTGTGTGTGTGTGTGTGTGTGTGTGTGTGTGTGTGTGTGTGTGTGTGTGTGTGTGTGTGTGTGTGTGCGTGTGTGTGTGTGTGTGTGTGTGTGTGTGTGTGTGTGTGTGTGTGTGTGTGTGTGTGTGTGTGTGTGTGTGTGTGTGTGTCTGACTTGGGACAAAAGCATTGCCGTCAATCTGCAACAGTCCCGAACAAATACTTAAAAAATGTAGTTGATTATCTCTTACAATAACAATTAGGGCTTTAAAAATTTTCATTCAACCCTGCACCTTTTAGATAACACGAACAGCAGAGACACAACAAATGACTTTGTACTTTCATTTTTTTTTTAATTAATTGTTTGTTTTTTGATAAAGGGACAAAATGGGTGTGTGAACAGGATTATGCAGACATCTGCCAAAAAACACAGACAGTGGTTTTCCCAATGCAACTGAACAGAGACCCCAAAATAGAATAAAAACAGAAATGAAAAAGTTGGCCAACATTACAAAAGAAAAAATAGAATACATTTCTTAAAATATTTAAAGAAAAAAAAAGTTCCTATGCCTCTGTTTAGAACAGAGCTTATAGGTCATAATAATAAATAGTAACTCCCATATTAAAAGATGAAGTTCAAGTTCAAGTTACAACAAACAGCTCTCCGAACAGGAATAGAAAAGGCTGATAACAAAATATTCCGCATTGCCATTTACAAAAGTCTCAACTAAAGCAGATTTCTCCATATCTCCCGGCCATTTTGAAATATGCTTTGCATATGAAAGGATACCCAATCTAATATAAAGCACCTTGTAGTATTTGGCAAAAGAAAAAAAAAAAGAAAACATTAGCTTGTTGTTAAGGTGTTTTTTATTTGTCTAATCTATATACTGCATATGAGTTTTTTTTCTTTTGTTCCTCTCGTCTTGATACTGGAATGTCGTCAGTTGGGAGACAGAAGCACACAACAGAGCAGGCCAACGTCAGCTTGCGTTACTGCATATGAGAATGGCAGTGGGCTTAAAGGAAGAGGGAGGAGCTCTAAACCCAGTAAACTTTAAAAAAAACTTAGAGAAGATATGTACAACCACCTGTGTGGACAGGAAACAGAGCAGCAGCCATCTGATGGCCTGTGATGCCCCCCAATGCCACATACCTTAAGCTGCTTTTTATCAGTTTTTTTTTTCCTTTTATTTCTTCAAACATACAAATAATTTGCACTATATTATCCTGCCAAATTAAAAAAATATACCGTGGCAGCTTGGGATTTTTTTTCCACTACCAAAACAAGGTATCGTAAATACCTTCGGAGAGAACAAGCAACAGTTAAAAATACGAGCCTCAATAGAAATACTATGGTGCCTACTCTAAGTGAACATTGAATTCAAATACAATTCTAGAAATACAGGAAAAGTAGACCATAAATGTGTTTACGCGTAGGAATCGACATGAGTGTGCATTTTCCTATAATTTAAGTTCTTTATTATATACTCATATATAATCTTAATCTTTTCCCAATGCAAATTGTATTCAAACCTGAAGACCTGTGAAGAACCAAAAAGAAAAGCGAAGGAAACATCACAGATTTTTTAGGGTATATTTTTCCGTCTTTTTATAGTATCTTAACATACTGTTATTGGTGCGGTGAACACCACCAAGACGCAGAGGACAAGAGAAACGACTCAATTTAAATACAGTTTCATCAAAAAAATAATGAATGAAGTGAGAGTTGCAAAAAGTTTCATTTTTTATATCTATATTAAAGAAAATTTATACAAAATGTGATTCTCGAGCAATAAGATTAGAGCCTTAATTGTTTAGTTAGCGAGGTCTGTAAATTTTCATTCATTAATGAGTTTGAAATGCATTCTATACATGGATGTCGTTGACTGCATGGATACAAAACTCTTTGTACGACTAATTTATAGACCTTGCCGACAAAGGGTTAGGTTCTGGCCTACGTCAAGTGTTGAGGTGTCCAAGGTGTAACAACTTGACAAATGGTGCAAAAGTAAATGGCGTGAGTACAGCAATGATGAGTTTGTGGGCCACGAGGCCAGAGCTGCTGGCAATAGATTATGTATCTCATCTTCAACTGCTCTAAACAAACAGGACCCTCATCATTTGACAGCTTTTTAATCTGGTTTTTCCCTTCAGGATAATCTTTGTAAACTGGGAAAAATTAAAACAGTGCACATCATGTCCTTAAATGACATTTTTTTAGACTCAACCAATTCACCAGCAGCAGCCGCTGGTACTAGCTTTTAGGCAGAGTGACAAGTGCTATGCTATAAACAGTTTGAAGAAAAAGTGGGAAAACTAGCCTTTAAAGGCAGACATACACTGTGCGATTTTTGGCCCATTTTCAGCCGATTTTCGACTCGTGCGACTATTTTGTGGGATCGTGCGAGTCTCTGCTAGATCGTGTGTCGTGCATCGTGTAGTATACATGGGGTCACGAGAAGCGATTAACACCTCACGACCAGCTCCCGATCAGCAATCGTAGGGTCGTAAGGATTTTAAACATGTTTGAAATCCAGTCGCTCCTCGTGAGGGTATCGCACAGTTGAAGCAGTGCCACGGACCGGCTTAACGCTCACACTGCGCGTGCGCAAACACCGTAGGACTGGTGTAAAATTGACGGACTGTACTGCCCACGTCTGTCCAGCCAGCTCCTGGTCCATCACATCGCTGTCTTTTCTTTTTTAAAGCGCTTCAGTGTTCTTCTGCTTCTTCTAATTTTTACGTTGCATTTCCAGAAACAAGACCCTGACATGTCGTGTACAGTCGTACAGTGTGAGCAGTCAGATCGTGTCAGAGTGTCGGTCCGTACAGTGTGAGAACATGCATTGTGAGCTGCGCACATTCGAGCTATGCGTCTGAGTCGCACAGTTTGGGCTGGAGCTGAGTGCAACGATTGAAAAAATTGCACAGTGTATCCCAGCCTTAACTTGAACCAACAACATAAAAAAAACATTGTGCCCTCAATTTGTCACTGCATACTAATTCAAATGAACATATCTTAGAGTATAGGTATACTTTTGCTCTTCTCTCTTTTCAGGAAATTCATTCTTCATGACCATGATAATGTACGTGATACAGGAATTATATAAATCATACAAAAACATTGCCTATGATCCCTGTTAAACGCTTATAGCTTCCAGTTCTGTGTAGACTTCTGTCTTTCTAGTTTGTAGTTTGCATTTCAATGCACTCAAATATGTCAGACTCATTTGAAGCTCATATATTACTTTATGCATTGTTTCACACTTTGAGATATTGAAGCAGCGTTGTTGGTTTGTGCTAATGACACTTCCCAGCATCCCTCAAGTTCAGATTGTACATTAAAGATTTCTTCTTTTACCTCAAAAAGTACTTCCGTACAAGAAAACAAAAGTACAAATAATTCAAATATACACAATACTGCTTGTACCATGCTTGCGTTGTAACCCACATAGTAAATATAGCCATTTAAATGTGTTATAGGTAGCTAAGTGGTGATTAACTTGAAGTCTCTGATCTTTCAGACAGGCTTGTCACAGTAAATGAATTTGGGGAGTCAGGTGCTTGATGCAAGGACCTTCCCTGGGTGGCTTAAACCTTCTAGTTTAATTTATTGTGACCCTTAACTTATACAAGATAAGATTTTGACCAATGCAGTCTTGGAAATATTAAAGGCACTCTTTTTTTTATTCTACCAAATGATAGTACAAATTAAAATCTTAGCACACCCTCATCTTGTTTAAAGTTATTTGAGAAGTTGTTTATCAATACTTTAAGTTTTATATTGAATCAATGAAAGATTTTTGAAACCCTGTGTAAGCATGGCGTCTTTTAGAAAGATCAAGATAAGTGCATTTCCAGGGTTGTAGGGAGAGGGACCATTTGATTCCCATGTCACAAAACCAAACTGTACATGATATGTGTTACAGAATTTATGCAGCATGGATGTATCTTTCTTGTCTTTTCTCTTTTGAAAAAAAAAAAGAAAAAAAAACTGAACAAGGGAAAAACAGCAACACATCTACTCAACAACTAACCAACCAGGGACGAGTTCTTTTCTATTTTTTCTTTTTTGTTTAGCAAAAACATACTATGCATGCTGACTAATTTGTAAAAATGGAAAATAAAAACTCAGCAAAGAAAATTGTACACAACATGTAAATTATTGCACAAGAGAAAGGCTCGAAGTTTTGCGTTAATGCAAGAGTATTGCCCCAATACAGATCATGCATTCAATGAGTAATGGAAACGGGGTGTGCTGGTGCAGAGCACATGGTCTTAAGCTTCCACCGAACTGGCGAAAGTGGAGTGTTGGAATCGGGGCACATCAACAAGGGGCTTGGAATTATCTGGGGACTGATGGCAGACATAGCTGCGAGGAAAAGGTCCCATTGTTCGGCCTTTTACTCTGACTTTATTTCGGTACTCAAAGGACGGTCACTGTGCCATTTTTTCATGTGTTTCTCCAAGGTGCTGTAGACACTGAAGGGCATCTGACAAATTTCACACTTGAACACGTCTTTTCCCACTTGACCGTGGGTCTTCATGTGACGAGTAAGTTTGGAGCTCTGAGCACAGGCATAGTTGCACAGCTCGCACTTATAAGGTCTCTCTCCTGTGTGGCTGCGACGATGCACTGTCAGGTTACTGCAGTTCTTGAAAACTTTCCCACAATACTCACAAGTATCGCTTCTGCGTCCGTCCTTGGAATTAGGCCGCCCTGGCCCCCCGAGGTGTGGTGTGCTGCCCCCACTCCCTGTACCACTTCGGCCTGACAGCCCACCATCTAATTCCCCAGGTGGGGTCGAGAAACGAAGACTACCATTTTCTGAAGAATGCTCAGATGAAGAAGCGAAGGGCGATTGTCTTGAATCTCCAAAGTTCATGAAAGGGTCCTTGAGTTGTCGGGAGGCAGCATAGCCAGCCAGCCATTGAGAGTAGACATTCTCAGTGTTAGGGATTGTGGGAGTAGGGAGGTCATACTCTTTTTCCAGCTTGATTCGTTTTGAGAAAGGACTGAGTGGACTCGGACTACCCAGAAGCAGTTTCTTGGAGAGACCAACAGAGGCAGATTCGTTAGGGGATGCTCCTCGCCCATTCACCATTGAGCCAGACCCCTCTTCCACACGATCTGACTCCAAAACAGAGTCTCCATCACATATTTCCCGATTGTGGTGATGGTCTCGGTTGAGATGGTGGTGAAGGTGGTTTTCCTGGGCCATGGCATTTCGTTTGTGTGCGTTAAGTGCCTCACTGAAGTGTTGCATACTCGCAGCAAGACCCATTCCTTGCATCACTTCAGGCAGTGAGCGAGGGATGGACCCCTCATTAGCCATGCCTCCAAGTCGACTTCCAATTCCTCCGTTATTTTCATGTTGACGTGGTGCCTCAAGGTTTATGCCAAAGTGATAGCTGTTGTTTCTTCTGGCTGCCCTTTCTCCATTCTGTTCTTCTTCCTCCTCTCCTTCCTCCTCCTCCTCCTCTTCTTCCTCCTCTTCCTCCTCCTCCTCTTCCTCCTCTTCTTCTTCTTCCTCTTCCTCCTCACCATTTTCACGAAGCATTCGGTTATTTTCACTTTTCAGCTTGGCAACTACTGACTTGAGAGCATTGCTGGCACTGCCCATGTGTTCACTTGTGCCAGGCTCTGGAGATGAGGCTGTTGACAGTCCATCTTCTGACTTGCCGGTGTTTGGTGAAGAAGATTTGTGCATATGTGTCTTCATGTGGCGTTTTAGTTTGCTTGCTTGTGTACAAGCATGATCGCATAAGTGACATTTGTAGGGTTTCTCTCCTGTGTGACTACGTCTATGCACTATTAAATTACTCTGGAATTTGAAGGCCTTGCCACAAAACTCACAACACTTTGACTTCATCTGGTTGGAGGAGGTGGAGGAATTTTGCCCAGTTGGAGGTAGAGGGGTAGTAGGAGTGGTGCGGGAGCCAACAGGTGACTGCACGGAACCTGGGAGTGGCGGGGGAGTGGCAAGATATGGAGGTTTGCTGCCACCTAAGCCTCCTGCGCCTCCTCCTCCTCCTGCTTGGAATGGCTGGAGTAAGCGCTGCATGGGGCTGGGCCGGCTGGGGGATAGTGGGGGAGTGGACCCTGAGGTGTTGCCCGCAAGTTCCCGTAACCGCCTTGAAAAATCCATTGTTGGAGGGGGGTCGAGAGGCAGGGGAGGATTGAGGCGCAGCACCCTATCAAAGGCACTCGGATGGTGGGCTGCCAACGCCAGTTCCTCTGGGCTCAAGTGTTGGGGGTCCATGTGGTTCCTGGGAGGGGGACTAAACAGGGGTGGGGTTGGAGGGAAACGTTGATGATGGCCTCCAACAGCAGTGGCACTTGAACCAATGACCCCTCCTGTTCCAACACTGTCCCTTCCACCTGAGCCCGAGCCTGGAATGCGTAGGAGATTGAAGGGGCTGGCATCAGGTGGCAGATGGAGACCATGAAGGGGAGGCTGAGAGGGAAGATCTGCGCCACCACCCAGTGAAGAAGGCCCACCCATGCGTGGAGTGAGAGGACTGCCGTGTTCACTTTCCAAATAGATCCGGAAGCCATGAGTCGTCTGAGCATGCTGTAGCAGGAACCAAGCGCTGCCATAGGACTGCTTACAGGTAGTGCAGGTGTAGGTGGTGGGTTCCTCTTTACCTGCCCAAACAAAAATGAAAAAAATATTATGGTCAGGTGGAATAAATTTGAATACATAATTGTCATATTTGGTAGAATTGAAACGAACCGTGGTGGTAAACTTCATGTTAGTTCATGTTAGTTTTGCTAAGAGTGATAAAATAATGTTTTTTTTTTTATATTGTCTCTCCATGTTTGACACAACTTAATTAAAAAGTCATGCAAAGCTAATTGTAATATTAGCAGTTAAAATATGCTAGCATGCTGATTAAAAATATTAACAAGTGTGTACACAAGCAGTACTCTAAACAGAGAGAAATGTGTATTGAAAACAAAAAGTTGAGTCTTTAATTCTGAAGGACTGTTATAGCTTTTAAAAGTGGTCGGCACATGGTGTTGCAGGGGTTGTAAATACAACGGGGGCTCTTATTGAGGTCGTGCCCCACATGAGCAGCATGTGAATAGCGCATGTGTGTATCTCTTTTTCCTCCAGACTGCTCTGGGACATAATTTCTCCCTTTAGACTTGACTGTGAGTCCCCCATTGTCAGCAGGAGAACAAAGAAACACAGCAATCCCCGTGGAATATATCGCTTCCCACTGATCCACCAAAAACAGAAGCTCGCTGACAAATACACCACACACATTTACTCACACTCACGCAGCAGAACAAACGATCGTGAGGAATCCCTAAATCTAAGAATTCCTGTTCTCTCATATCTTGTGAAAAAAAAACATTGAAATATTTCAATAAATATCGTGACACCTTTGCAGTTGAGGAAAGGAAAAACCAAAAGAGGACACGATTTGTTTTCCAACCAGGGAGAAAAATGACTCCTTCAGTTTGCCTTCACTCAAGCATATAGAGTCACTATAAAAACAGCAGCCAGAGGAACATTTGAAACAATAATTGCCTTTGAATGGCCTCAGCAAAGATGACTCGTGGTGGGACCCACCATGCATGTGTAATCTCATTAGGGAACCAAATGGACGGCCATCAGCTCGTTTACCAGATCAGATGACAAACAAACCCCTGTCGCCACCAGTTAAAGCTTTCCACTGTTTGACATGTGCTCCCACGGTGCTTTGATTCAAGATGCTGAGGTGCTCCATCAGCCACCAACACATACAATCCAACAATTAAACTTAGTAAGAATTCCCAAATAAGTTATACAATACCGAGATAAAAATATATTATAAAAATAAATCAAAGTTTGAGACAATTCAAATAATATTCTGTCCCAAGTCAAGAATTCAAGGCCATCTCCTATAATTACTTATCATGCATTAAATGTTAAATAATCACCCTGTTATCAACTGTCTTCTATAATATATATATATATATATATATATATATATATATATATATATATATATAGGGTCGCAAGTTCCCAGAGCTTTTCACGCATAGATCAGCCTTTGTTTTTGTCAAATTCCATTAATTGTTGACAAAAGTATTTATATAAAACACAAATATCAAACCAATGTTTGTGTTTTTGGTGTGTGTGTGTGTGTGTGTGTTTTTTTGTTTTTTTACAAGCTTTTATCAGCATTCTATGATGAAAGTGGCATTAACCCAAAACCACTCAGTGATATTTATGCTAACACAAATGGGTGCCATTTTAAGGGTCGTAAGTAAAATTGATGCTAATCATTTGCAAATATTTATTTCGGGAGGGGGTTAAAAGCTTTTCTGCTGTTTCGTGTCGCCAACAATGAATTATACAACATCCTAATAATATGTAAACAGGCTAGGTGGGTTGTAAAAAATACATGGAGAACAATGAAGTATCACCTACTAATTACTGTCAGCATCAAAGTGACAGATTAGCAATACTAATGGAATGCTTGGGTCTTGGATTGAGCTTTTTATTCGTCCAATTTAAGAGCAATTTAAGCTCTAAAAGCTTAAAGGACAGAAACGGAGATTAAAACAGAGGAAATGTGCGCTGGTCGGTGTTTGCTTTAATAATCCAGTGAAATCAAAACCTCAACACACTCTTCAATAAATAAAGTAATGAATTTAGTGTGAAAGAAGTATCTGTGATTTGTAATGAAGAATACAATTATCTTGCAATCAAATGTCCTCTCTTTTCCTCTGGCCTTCATTTTCATTCACAAACACACTTATCTCATCTGACCAGTGGCTTGGAAAGGCATTCAAATTATGGTTCATTAAAATCGGTCCAAATTACCCCTAATTGTGAACACCTGCAGAACGTTCAACCTGAGAATATAATTTGCATTATTAGAGCCCTTTTATAATATTTTTCCCTTCTTTTCCTTCTGTAGTTAATCCCCTCCGATCCCTAAACCCTAACAGCAATTTTCCCACCTTGGTTAAGTCAGGAGATGCAGCAGGAACCTAAAAGTAGAGCCATTTACCAGCAGTCTTTTATTAATCCAATATGACTTGCACAGCAGTAATTTTCTTACTTATCATTGTGTTCACTTCTTCACAAATGAAGCCGTAACACTGTAATCCAATATATATTTCATGTAGGAATATTTCAGTATGTGAAACTGCAGTCTCAAGCTCTCAAATGAAATGGACCTAAAACGATAATGAACTTTGAGTTTGTGGAAAAGCTGCAGTGATGAGTAACAAATTCAGTTTTGGTAAGAGGTCGCACGAGGCTGAATAAATACAGTTTAGTTGAACATATAAATAGCTCAACAGTACATTATTGAAAACCAAATAACTTTGTAGATATCAATAAGCTTCTCTGTGCAAAAGATTTACACCAAATATGAACGCAAACAAACAATCAGCCGTGTAATTCTGATGCTGATAATTTCCTTTTCAACTCACAGCTCTGACTTGTCCATGCGCTGATTGAAACTGTAAGGTTAATGGATTTTAGAGAATGCGACTACTCCGCTCTTTCTCTCTGTAATATACTCCCATCAGCCACTTCATTAGGCAAACTCACTACCACGCCAAGGTAGAAAAATGAAGTGAGAAAGCACAATGGAGACGTGAAGATGAAGACGAATGGAGTCAGGAAAAGAAAAGAGAAATCGTAGTTTGAATTTGGACGGAGGTGACGGACGTCTGTCTGAAGTGCAAAAAATATTTGAAACATGTAAACAATACATTTACTTTTAAAAAGATACTATTACTACTAATAATAATAACAGTAATAATAAACTCATTTTAGAATCCCAAATATAAAGTATTCTTTATTAAATTAGATAAAATTATATTGATCCATTTGAAAGTTTCCCACAGGGAAATGAAAATTCCAACAGCAATCCAGTACTTAGTAAAATAGCAATAGAAACATGCAGAGTTAAGAATAAAATATAAAATGAATTAGCTAAATATTAAAATATAACCTGCTGGAGAAATTTGAACAGTGTAAAATCTAAATCTTTCCTCACTGGTGGCGTAAATAGTTTGAATTTATCCTAAAGAAACATTGAAAAATACTCATAAATGATCTCTGAGGTAACATAAAATATGGCAGGTTAACGTACATGTTCAAGATTAAACCAGAGTGGTGACAGAATAGCAAATCTTTAAAGACACATGACATCTTATCTCTGAAAAGAAGCCACTAGGTTTGAAAGATGATCTTAAAATTATTTTTTTAAATAATCTGGCGCAGAATGCCAGCCGACATGACTGTCTGTTCCTCTGACTGTCATTCTGTCCTGGAAATGAACTGGACTGCCACCATCACAGCTCCCTTCAGCCAGCTGGTGAGTAAAAAACCATGCCAAGTGTTGGTGAGCGGTTATTAAAGAAGAACGGCGGTCTCTTGCTCTATATCTATAATTTGGTTTGCTCCCCCACCTGTTTGCATGGTTCCTTTACTCTGCCCTTCACCCTCCCATCTTTCCTTAGAGGACTCTCTCCTTTCAAGCCCTCTCCTCCCTATACCATCCTTCCCCCTCTATTCTTTCGCCTTGTCTTGTCACCCACAGGTAGTTATTTGGGGGTGTCCTTGGCTGGGTCCACCTCTGGGTGAGATGATAGTAATTGAGGTAATGGAACATTGCTAAAACAGGATTAGGTAGGCATCCTGGGAGTGAGGGACAACGTCCCTTAATACAATTTGGGATTTATATCAGAGCCTCAGGCTTTCAGGATCTGCTGCTCATATTTACATCAGAGCATTACTTCTCACACACCATCAGCCCCTGCTCGCTCTTAAAGGGAGATTAACACTATAGTTCCTGTTCGTACCTTCATAGGAGAGGAGCATTGCTCATCTTATTGTAGCATTGTTGTGATTTATAAAAGCATTACAAATATGGGGTTTTCAAATGTTAAAATGATAATCATAATGATGATGGAAATGATCTTGATTGGACAATGAACTGAAAATACAGTTTTTACAGTCTTGGTCCCACACCAGGTGGGAGAGGGCCGCAAATGAAAAAAAATTGTAGAAATTAATCTTTTCAAGAGGCAATAAATGCTGTTTCTTTAAACTTATTTATGAAATTATATTATTTAAAATGTGTGTTAACACTCATTTATCTCATTATTATGTTTTATAGTTGTTTTTTTTAATAGTATTTAAACCAAAAGGGGTTCTTGGATTCAGAAATTAGATAAACAATTTTGAGAACCACTGCCATAGACAATGTTCTGTGATAGGCCACAATTAAAAAAGAACTCAAGACATTCAACATAAAAGTATTGCTTTGTAAAAAGAATCTGAGATTGAAAGAAAAACTGTAAAAGTCTTCAGAAAAGGTAAATCATCACAGCAGAGGATAAACTTGATATTGTTTGATGTGGTCACATGTCCCTAAAATCTAATTCTGTTTATGTAAAACTCAGATCAAAATGTACTTTATAATAGCTAAGCTATAATGAAATCAAGAACTTTTTTAAACATTCTTCTGATATCCTCAATTTCCTTTAATTGCAGTTCTGGCATTGAAAGCTGTCACATGAACACTCTGAGATACCTCCTGAGGCAGCGTCCTGTCAGACCTTCGGAAAGGAAAATCTGCACAATCCTCTCCCCAATTATTTTTCTCTCCATGCTAAAGCTTTCTTACTAACTGGACAGCGAAGCATCTGAATGCAAACAGTGGCAGCTGGTGTCCTGTCTGCTCGCTGAGGGGAGCGGCACAGTCACATAACAACATGACGGAAAGTGCTCGAAAATGACAGCGCTCCACTTGGAGGAAAATCAGCCGCTATCACTGACTGCAAGTGGCCTCCAGATCAAAGCAGCTTCTTTGAATACTGCACTGGAAGACAAGGATCCCAGTCCTGATGCAAAGAATAGTCGTGTTATCTCTGAGCGCCTATGGACTACTTTATTGGCCTTGTAATATTGAAATATCAAGTCCTCTCCATAGTCTCATCGTTTTTAGTCATGATGGAATGTGAGCTGGATGCCTCTTTCAAAAGAAAAGTCCATATCTTGCATTCCATGAATGTTTGCTGGCCTTAGAAACCTTTGACTTCAACTATGTTATTGAACTAGCAACAGCTGTGCAAACACAAAGGTAACCAGAAAGTTCTGCACAGTAGTACTTCGACCTTCTTCGGGTGTTAAAGGAAACCATATGTCAGTTCTGATACGTGAAACCAAGGACAACTTTGACAACGTGTTCTGTATTCTTTCATGTTTGATTAAAATTCCTTAAAGGTTTCACCACTGTGGTTCCCCATGCATGACTGAAGGTTTGGGAACAAATAGGAGACAAAAGAATATAGCAAGGCTAGCATTTCTCTTAAAAAGTGGTGATAGGAACATTCTTTTCCCTAACCTGCTCACATTTATCTACTGTATGTGTTACCATGATGACATTTATTTTTAGTTTTTTGTGCAAAAACTTGCTTTTTACCTATTACTATTTCAATTAGAGCTTGATTTGATGAGTTTCAGCCAACATTTTTTTTTTTCTACAGTCAATTGTTATCTAGCCAGATCTTTGTATTTGACAAAATAGTTTAAGTTTTAATCATAACTTAAATTAGTTTGATCTCAAGTAGCATGGTGGATAGCATACATGCTACACAGAGTAAGGGCATATCATTCTATGCAGTTTGCATGTTCTCCCTCAGGTTTTTCTCAAATACCCCAAAAACATGTTCAGTAAAATTTTACCAGGTTTAAGAGGAATTGCAAAGCAAGATGGCTAAGGCTTTGATATAGAGTTAGTAAGCATATGTAAATTGGTGTGTGATGGATGGAACATATGAAGGGATCAAAAAGCAGCAGAAATTACTCCTGAATCTTTATTGAATAATATTTTTCAAAAGATCATCCAAAAAGGGCAAAATTATTTTGCAGTATAACTAAATCCTACTTTTGAATATTAAAATGTGTGAATTCTGAAAATATGAGAAGGATAACCTTGAATGAAATGTATCAAATGTATCATTAAAATGTATCTTTTCATTTATGAAAACATGCAACCTGATACAGCTTTTAAATAGTAAATTATTAGGAGTCTAGAACCAGGGATGAAAAATGTACGGTGTTACAAACAGTGAGCTACATCTTTCCCTGGTTGATTTAAAAACACACTGACAGTGGCTGAATAAATGCATCTTATGATAGGATTTACAAAGTCAGAAAGAGAATTAAAAAAAACCTTGAATATCAAAAGATTATTTTTTTTTGAAGTAGTCCAATCTGGAGTGATTAAACCATGTTTCACACATTTATTCTGTATAAATATCAGAAATATTGCCACTGAAAAACACTCTAAAGACTCTCTAGACCATAAATATCTGGAATATGTTCTGAATAAAAAAGGCTGAAGACTGACAACAATGGAGTATTGAACATTTCTGAGTGCATGCTGTGTGTGTGCGTGTGTATGCGTGTGTGTGTGTGTGTGTGTGCGTGCGTGCGTCCGCGCGTTTACATTTGCACACAGTATATCAATACCTTGTGTCTCTGTTTAAAGCCCCTGGTGTGCTGCAGACAGCTATCTGTGATGCCCACACCAAACTGCTATGTGTGCATGTGTGTGTGTGTGTTATGGCTACAGTGCGACTAAGTCCCTTCTTCTTGCTCTTTATCGCACACACACACACACACACACACACACACACACACACACACATACACACACCCTTTCTATTGCACTCATGTAGTAATGTATCTCGTAAAGTCTGTTCTAAAGACACATCCAGGGCATTTAAACTGTGTTTATAAATGTAATTAAACGGACCGGCCTTTGTCCAAGCATCCAAGCACACTGTAGAAATGATCCTGAGAGAGTGTGTGTATGTGTGTGTGTGTGCGTGCCCATTTAGCAGACCAGTACACGTGGTGGCAGAGACAGCCTCCATTAAACCCTAAACCGCCGCGCTGAAATTACAGAGCATCCAAATTACTGCAGTTTGTGTGAGAAACTGGGATTGGAAAGACACACACACACACACACACACACCCACACACACACACACTTGTGACTCAGCATGTGGACAACTCCACCTCAACGTGCTCAAGCAGAACTTCTAATTACTTGCAGATTGCTGACCTTCATCACATTTCATGGGTCAATCTTTTGGTTGATTCTAAAGTGACTTTTCCCAAAAGAGTCAAACTTTGTCTGTTTTCAACTTTGACAATATTTATCTTAATTTCTATCATTATTAAAAAAAATATTGGGGAAAAAAACAGAATTACCTTACATAATTAAATGTGAACTCCATCATAAAAGACTCTGCAAAGAGGCTCAGTTCAACTCTATGTCGGATATCTAACAGAATGATGGGTCAGTGCAGTGGTGGCGTAACGGTTCAGGAAGTGAGGTTGTAATCGGAGGGTCACCAGTTTGAATCCAACCTGGTCCATCACTGTGGGATGTTGAGCAAGTCCCTGAACCCTAACTGCTAAGTCACTTTGGATAAAAGCATCTGCTAAATGAAATACTAGTCTGTTATCCGTTAAAAGTAGATTGTAACTGCAATAGTAAGTTAAAAGAACAGAAAACTCATCAGTAAAAACAAAGCGAACCACCTAAGAGAAAAAAAACAGAAGATGGAAAAAATACAGGATGGATGGAGCATGAAATTAGTCATTTCAAAAGAGTGGCAAATAGACAAAAGGCTGGAAAGAATCTGCTGTGATAGATAATTGTCTTGAAATACAAAGTGTTGCTTTCTAATATAAGTTGGTCTTTAGTGTTTGATTGTGGTCTGAAAGCTGCACGTCTCCTGAGCAGCGGCTAAGCATTTGAACTGGATTTGTCAGCCAAGCCTCTCTGCAAGGTGTTCAACTCTGCGACCCGTATGTTCTCTCTGAATGTCGGGCTAATTTTGGATCTGGTCCAGGTGGCACTTAACAAAGCTTTAAAGGTGAATCATCACTATCACAGGTTAACTCTGGTGAGCTCCAGCCGAAAATCCCCACTTAGGCATCCAGGGATGACGACAATAGCCCAAATACTATTGTGTCAACTCTGCTGAAGCACAAGGGACTCAGATCACCTAAAACCTTCAACCCATAAATTACTTTTTGAGTAATAAGGAATCATTTTTAATCAAGGGTTTGGTAAGTTATTCATTGATGGCACACATCACATGTTGGTGCTAATATACAGCAACATACATTCCATTGTGGGAGATAAATTAGTAGTGCAGCAGATTAGTTACACAATCATTCAGTTTTGTATAAAAGCATGACATTTGGCACAGATACTCTCTAAGGGCCACTATTTTGGAAAAAGGCATTGGCCTCTCAAAAATTCAATATGGCGGCCATTTTTCAAGATGGCATCTTCTCTGATGTTTTATAAGGTGATGATGTTCTCCTACACCTAAGCCCACTTTTTCAAACAGGCACACGTTTGGGTGATTTTCAACCGGCAATAGTGAAACAGTTATTGCTACACTGCATTGACTGACTGCATCTAAAAAAAAGTAGGTAAAAGGGGTCCCGAAATGTCCATGATATCTTCATTTAATCCAGGAGTTGTAAATAAATATCAGAAAGTGATGATCTCCAAGGAAACACCTATGGCGATAAAAATAAAGCGCAAAATTTTAAATTTAAAAAAGAGATATAGATGTGTGTTATATACTGTAGCTATGTATATGTTTATGTTATATTTGTTTGCCTGTGTGTGTCAAGCTATGCTTATGTATGTGTATTGCTGTGTCTGCTGTATTTGATTGTATGATGTATGTGGATCTACATACTGTAAACACTTACATGTAGATCTATACATGTATATATTTACCCTGAGATGTGGGGTAGTGAAAGATTTTGGGTTGTGAGCAAAATTGTCTTTTTGTCAGTCTTGGTTGTTTTATGTTTTGTAATTTGCTGTATGTTAAATGTTATATGTTCTTGCTCCGCCTCTGAAGAGGCTTTCCATAAATACATTTCAAATTTAAAAAAATTCTTGCAGTCCTATTTTTTCAGTAATTTTAGAGTCCACCCAGGGTAGTTTTTTCATTTTGTTAAGCATGGCATAGATGAAAATAAAACAACACAACTCTAATGTGTCATGTATTGTCATATGTTGATGATACATGCTTTTTATTGGGTATATCAGGTGTTACTAATTTTAGCGATTGTGTTCTAAAGTTAAACCCACAACTTTCACACTATAAGACAATTAAAGGTGTCCATGACTACTTTGCCTTTGGTTTGTCAGGTTTCTTTTAAAGGTTTTTCTTTTTTGGTTCATCATCTTGTGTTGCTACTCCTCACACATCGACAGTGTTGTTGTGCTTTAGATCTTTGTCAGTAAAGTTTTTCATAACTGCCACAATATTTGCAGTAATACTTGAAAATAAAATGTATTTTCACTCTAAATGGTGTCAAAGTAATTAGAAATGATTCATTTTCATAATTTTTTAAGAAAAGTCTGTTCGCTTGCTAACTGCTACATCAGCTTTTATATTTGTTCAGTTGCAAGAAGAAGAAATGTCATTGGATTGTTTTTGATTCGATGATTTGGCTTCAATCAAATATATTTACAAAACATATAGACACAAATTATAAAAAAAAAATCATCCCACGAGGTATCAGGATACACATTTACATTCACAGACTCACTCACACAAAATGCAGAAATGAGCAAAAAAAGAAGCTTTTTTTGTGGTGTCCACACACACACACACACACACACACACAGACACACACAGAGAGAAATGACTGAATTGTCTCGCTTGGCAGCTGTTGTAGGTCCCTGCAGAGCACTCAATAGCAGACTAGCTATGTGTGTATTCAAGCGCGTGTGTGTGTACGTGTATGTGTACGTGTAAGTGTGCGCGCGTGTGTGTGTGCGTGTGTGTGTGTGCGTGTATGTGAGTACAAGCCTCTGGCCAGCTGAGGTGTTTGCTCGGCTCAGAGTGATCTCCCACTGTGGTCACTGCTAGGCTTACACACTCAAACAGTCTCATGCACACACACACGCACACACACACGAACACACACACACACACACACACACACACGTCCACACACCAAGTGCAGCACTTTGCTTCCCACTTCATCTAATCCTCCCTCTGCCCAGTTGGTTTCATCCTTCCATCTGTCCATCAGCATCAGATACAGGTGGCTGTCCTCTCTTCTTTCTTTCTATTCCTTCTCTTTCTTTCCTTCATCCTTCTTCTTTTTCACTGTGTCTTTTTAAAACAAGCCAACATAAATAAAAGGTAGTGGGACGTAGCGCAGTAAAAACTATTCAGTGAAGAGCTCAAGACGAAGAAGAGCAAGATGACAACCAAACACACCACAAAAAACGTTCACCGCCCACACACATGCACACACGTGCACGCACACACACACGCACACACGCACGCACACACACACACGCACATTTACTGCAACATGTGGACAAGCTGCAACTCGAGTGAGGAAGACTCCTCTCTGCTAAAAAAACCTTTATTTTTTCCTCTTCATCCTCTGTTCATCCATCCCTTTCTTTCTTTTCATCCCTCCATCCTCCTCCTCCCAGGTCAGAGGCACTCAGCGCCTTCTCTTTAATTGTATTCATCCAACGAGGCCAATCGATATAGGACATATTTAATACAAATTTATGACTATTAGCCATCAGCGATAAAAAGCCCCTCTTTTTTTCCTAGATAGCCTTTACTTGTGGTGAAAGATAGAATGAGGGGAGGAGGAGGCGGAAGGAGAGGAAATACAAACCATCCTGCTTTTATCACAAACAGCCTCCCACAGTCTCACTGTCCGACCTTGGAGAGATACGGCTTAAGCTGCAACCAGAAACACTGATTTTTTTTGGTTTTTTTCTCTCTTTGCTTTTCTTTCCTTTCCAGACAAACCTTTAAGTTCAAGTGAGTCTCTGGTGTATTTGGCCATAAGTGGGTTTTGTTTTGGGTTTTTTGTTTTTTTTTTTTTCTTTTTAAATTTTTTTTAGAATAGACTTCACAAGAATATATTTTGAGAATGGACTCAGCTGCTTATTTTCAATCCCAAGCATCCAAACTACAAATATGTTTTTACAAAGATGGTTATTGGAAGCAATAGAATATTATTTGTATGTTATACAATGTGTATATTTAAGCCTTTTACAATGAAGAACACCGAACAGTATTTATCAGACATTTACAGTATTTATGAAATGTTCCTGATATTTGCTTACTATATAGTGTACAAAGGTTGTTGGACAAAAATAAAGAATTGAGACAAACTCAGCACTCCTTCAGCAGCTCGTCAGCTAAAGAAATAGTGCTTGTTTCATTAGAGCTGCAGTCCTGACAACCTGAGAGCTCTATCGATCCTGACAGAGGTTTTTCTACTGCTGACAGATAGAGTGACAACAAAAACCAAAAATCCTAATCCACATCTGCTGCCTTCAGGTGTCAAATCTACAAAAAGCTTTCTTTGTAGAAAAATTACAGATATTTACTACATTAAACATCCTCCACTCAGTCTAGCTCGTATACACTTAGTAATAAATGGTCCATAAATGACTTTAAACATGCCATTAGACGAGTGTCCATCCAAACACAACTGCCATATCGACCGTGAGAGTTTATGAGGCTGTTGTCAGCAGTGATACAGTCATATAACGTTACAATGTTAAACATTACAATAAAGTTGACCTGAGTGGTTTCAAAATGTTGCACTGCATTAGGTAAACACATATGGGGAGACTTTTTTCTAACCCTTCATGTCTTGACACTGGACTACATGTTTTGCTTGGCCTTTTATTTCTTTATTATTATTATTATTATTATTATTATTATTATTATTATTATTATTATTATTATTATTATTATTATTATTATTATTATTATTATTATTGATATATTTACATATATATATATATAATATATATTTACATTTCTACTAATATCAGTAATACTGTACATTTTTTTATATTTATGAATTATTCAAAACAAAATCAGAAGTGCTTTATTTATCGAAGGGGGAAATTACTTGCGTTACAGACGCAAGTAATATTACAAATAAAATAAGGAAAAAGAAAAAAAACTGAATAATTAAGTAAAAAAAAATTGATTAAATAAGGATTAAATACACGTGCACACATTACATACAGTAGTAAGAAAAAAAGAAGTAATAATAAATAATAATATTAATACAAATATGCAAATGTAATACAGATATATACAACGATCAAAGCTGTATTAAATCAATCCATCATCTTAAAGCCCTTAATAAGCAAAAGTACAGTTGTCGAACATTGTTGGTGAACAAATTGTTACTGCTTTGTTGTACACAGTTACAGAATGATACATAACGTAACTTTTTTGCGTATGTTTAGAGAAATGCAAACATACTGTATTCTCTGTGTGACCCTTGAGGAAAAATAGTGATATTATCAAAGACTTTGTGTATAAGGCCTTTTCTGCATGTGCGTGTGCGCACACAGATTCACACTGACTGTCCCACACTGACATGTCTGGGGACTGGCCACCAGTTGAGGAGAAACTACCGTAAAAGTAAATAACTGAAAAGTGTGAAAAGCAAAGAGAGGGTGACAGTGTCAAAATGGGAATCCACTCTTTTTTTTACTTTTCCGAACTCGGAAAAATCGTCTGTATAAAACTATAATGCGTGTCTTGTATCCGCACGCTTGTGTGTGTGTGTTGCGTGTGTGTGTGTGTGTGTGTGTGTGTATCTTTAGTTGTGTGTTTGCGTACGAGCCCAGAGACCTCTCCATTAGCTATTTGGAAAGTGGTTTGGGGGGGCCTGGCATTCCCTTCAGAGCCCAATGGCCTAAGTGCTGCACCACACACACTCCCAAACCCAAACCAATCCTAGCCCTGCCCACCCCACCCTCCTCCACCCTTTATCCCACCTAGGACGACCTAGCAGCGCCTCTCAGTCCGAACCCTCCCCACGCACACACACATTCATGGTCCACTAATGACCAAACCCAAACATCTTCCAAACAACTTTGAAAAGCTATTAGGAGAGGGCATTTTGATGGGGAAGTGATTTTTTTATATGCCATTAAAAGCCATGGATAAAATGGGCATTCGCGTAAATACAGCCACAGGTCGGAATGGGAAATCCAAACAGGGATAATTGAGAAACCATACGTCCCCCCTGAGATAAAGGTGGGGGAGTGTCCACATGTTGATCTCCTCACTACTCTGCTCAGTGAAAAGTGCTTCCATATTATGTGATCTCATGTCAACAGACATTTTCCAAAATGACTTCAGGTATTTTGTATCATCACACAATAAAATAAAACATCTTCAAATATTCGGTAACACTTTACTTGACGTTGTATACATAAGGCTGACACTACGCTGTCATTATTTGTCTTTAGCATGAACAAGGTGTCATGAAGGATGTGATTAAGTGTTGTTTGCTAAATTATGACACCTTTGGAGCTATGTTGACATTTTTTGTGTCAGGAGGAGGGATCTAGTAGGGTTAGGTAGGGTTAGGGTAACAAACAACACTTAATGACAACCTTCATGACACCTTGTTCATGTCACAATAATGACAACGTAATGTCAGCCTTATGTATAAAACTTCAAGTGACCAAATATTCTTATCCTATTAATGTAGCTTTTATTGAGTGACATTGGCAGTTGTATTTCTGTGACTTATTTACTGTTTAAGTCTCTACCAGAAACAACTGAAGGTGATTCAAACCTTTGCAATGGCAGTAAACCCCTTCTTCCAGTGTGAATAGGGACAGCTCTTCACTACGGGACCCCCTCAAGTCAGATTCAGACAGGATTTACGGCCGTAGATGAAATGATTCAATTCTTTCCTAGAAGGAAATTCCAGGCTTTACTGTACCTGCTTATTATCACCCCTCCAACCTGTCGCCCTCCTTTGCTTTCTCCTTTTTTTTCCTCATCTCCTCCTCTCCTTTCAGAGACTCAAATTATGACATTACTGTGATTAAAAATGGGAGAAAGAGCTTAAAACAAAGCCACACATACTGAGAAATCACATGTGTACATAAAATGACTACTACCTTTTAATATCCCATAAGCCCATTCCCTTAGGAGAAATTATTCCTTATGAGGAAGTCATTCAATAGGCGTGGGACGATAGACTGAATTCACGATATGGTACTATAGACAATAATAGCCTCACGACAATGATACCTTATTTTTGCAAATTAAAAAAGTAATCATGCGTCATGTGATACTACGCGTACCCTCAACAATCTGGTAAAAGACCCTGAATGTGAAAAAAAAAATCAGCAAACTATGAACATGCTTTTAAATATTTTCTATGTGGATTTAATGTATTCAAGGTGTTTTTACCAACAAAATCATAACAGGTCTTCAAAATGTTGCTCTATTGATAAACAACATAAGCAATAGTGATCCCTAGTTTAGTTTTGTTACATATTCATGGTTCTTTCAGCCCAAAATTTAATTCAGTCAAAAAAGAAAATAAAAACATCCAAGAAGACGACAAACTTCCATGGAATCAGTCACTTTGGATGAAGGATGATGATACCCTACTTTCCCACTCTGTATTGATACTAAAACTAAGACTAAAAAAGACTAAACAAGTTTTGGCTGTTTTGCTTCACAAAAACATTCTGTCCACCCTGAACTCCATGTATACGTGCAATAGCAGCTTTTTATTGCTTCTCTGTCCTTATTATACCACCACTCTGGCCTTTGTCTCCATATGAAGCCAATAAAAGACACAAAGCAGCATTTTGGATAGTTTTGCATGGCAAGGAAGAAGCCCCACATTTTGATAAAATTAAACACATTAGTTTACCTGAATATCATTTTTATGTTAATAATTAAGCTGAATACTTTCCTCCCAATCCAAATACCCATATCAGTATACAATCTGCAAATATTTTCTCCTGTCAGAGCAGGAAAATAGCAGCTTCTGCCTCAATTAGACAGCTTTTACTATCGTGATTCATTGCTCCTTCTTCCTGCGGTGCCACGTCACTACGGGCCGTTAAAAAAAGATGTAATATTGAGTGAATGCTGCACTTTTCTCTTCTTTTACTTTTAGCAAAGCTCTTACTGCAACGGGAGGGCGAAAAAGGTTTCCCTGTCACTTCTTTAATGTTCAAACTAAATTCACTCCATGCTCTTTTGTTTTCTACTGGCAAAAACAGATAATACCATTTAACTTGTTCTTTTCAAGTCCAAATATTTATTATTCAAAGGCAAGATCACTACATAGGGCTTTGGAGTGATGCAGCCTGCAGTGTTTTGAACGTACTTATGCCGACGAGCATGTTTATGGATGTGTGAGGGCTAAAATAATTATCATGTCCTCACACAAACTTCATTCATACTACAAAGCGGACGTTCCCTGACCTTCATGATATTCAGCAGCACTGCATTTCAGTCACAATGCTTCTCTCTTCAACCTGCAACCTGTAAGCCTTACTCCCCTTTCTTTCCCCTTGTCCGTCCCTCTGTTTCCTATATTCCCTGCAGCTGAGCCTTGTAAATCAAGTTGAAACATTGCTCTGCGTGCATGCGTGTGCAAATGTCTGCGTGTGCATGTACATGTACTGTATGTTGCCTCCAAACTGCTGCCAAAAAATGTGTCCCAACCGCCCCCTTCTCACCTCCCTATACGTCTGCCTATAGGAGGAGAAAGAGAAGAGCCAGAGGGGAAGGAGGTCCGTGTGCATCTGTGTGTGTGTGTGTGTGTGTGTGTGTGTGTGTGTGTGTGTGTGTGTGTGTGTGTGTGTGTGTGTGTGTGTGTGTGTGTGTGTGTGTGTGTGTGTGTGTGTTGGATTAAGTTCAGTACTATCTGTCAGGGTCGTACGGGTTGAAGGAACATATCCTCAACACTTATCTCAAGTGGTGCAGGGAGACAAGCCAACCACACAGTCTGCAAGTTTTTTTTGCTGAAAGACTGAAAGACTGAAAGAAAGAAAGAAAGAAAGAAAGAAAGAAAGAAAGAAAGACAGACACTGACTGTCCTTTCCTCTGCACTTCTAACCACACTGACAGTGATTTGTATCACACTATAACATGACTGTGCTTTATTGTTCCACGTGACACAGGATGAGATTTATGGCCTCCACGTCGGCTCTGCTGCCTCTCAGTTAGACCGGGTTCGAAACCACAAAAATCTTCTCTTCTCTGAGTGGAGTTTGCACTTTTCTCCAAGTGTGTAATTTGAGACTCTGAATTGACAATATGAGCTAATGTGCTCATATTGGAACATTTGTCTTATTGTGAATAGGATTTTTGTCTCAGAAACTTTATGAGACTCTGAAATTAGTGATGCTTTGCACTTTATTGTTGGCCTGAATTGTGCTGCCGTGGTGACACCATATAAAAAAAATACATAAAATACATTACACTGTTTAATATAGGAGGTTTTTTTTAACAATTGACATTACTGATTAAAAAAACAACACATGGTTAAATCTGAGCCTACACAGGGATGAATTAGAATTTATTAGGAGTTGAAAATATGATTTTGTTAATATTTAAATCAAGTTGTATTGTAATGTTTCTTTCACAAATAGCTAAAAACAAAAAGAAGAAGAAGAAAAAAAAAAAAAAAAAATATATATATATATATATATATATATATATATATATATATAATTATTTTGTAACATAGTTTTTGTAATCATACTTGTTTGGGTTTTTGTATGTAAATAAATACATATATATGTATTTTGTGGCATAAACACAAAAAAATATGATTACAAAAACATAATGAAGTGTATCTAATCTAATGATAATAACACATGACTTATCATACCATGTGGGTCCTATACCTGCCATTAAATACTAATGCCATAGTAGACATTTTTTATTTTAATCTGAAGCATGACTATCACTCTAAAATTCTTCTCTTTTACAGGTCAAATAATCTCTGAAATCATTATGATAAAAGTCTGAAACAGTATCCATTGGCTGCAAAAGTCAGTGATGATAAAACAAGTGGTTTTAAGCTCCATTGAAAATGAAGTTGATGATCAACAACTGAGCAAAATAATAAAATGAAAATGCATGACCATTTCCTCTGTTGTTGAACAAACACTTGAAACAAAGATTAGCTTTTCTGCATGGGGAGAACTACAGCCTGCGATGATGAAGCTGTAATAACAGCACTCGCATGCACCGACTTTGTTTTATTTACATCAAAGCGTCTCAAGTCAGTAAGTCAACAACGTGTTGGAGAAGGCTGATGTTTTGTGCACCAGGATTTATGTTTGTGCACGCCTGGGAGTCTTCCCTTTCACTCACTTAACTTATATTTAAAAAGCTTATAAAAGGAGGAATTAAACATAGGTGAAACAATGTTTGGCTTCTTCTTTTTTAATATACTGTACATAAGAAGAGTTCAAATATTTATTTCTTAGTCCCACAAAGAGAAAAATCTGCCATTACAGCACCAGAAAAATGGTTAACACCAAAGTGCAAAAGTATAGGAGAAGTGTAAATGAATTGTATAGTTAGAGCTTGAACAACACATGGTTAAACACTGCTGTTTAGTTAAAAGATCATTTTATTCCCCTACAGCAGCACCTTTGCTGATAGTCTTTGCATGTCACGCAGTCAATAATGTCAAGTCTGCAGTATAATGTGTTCACTGAATGTGATATCAGACTGAAATCAAGGCTCATTATCATTAAAAAAAAAAACAACACAAGAGAAAAGAAAAACAGACTTGTTGATTTAAAGCCATCAGGTTGAAACAGAGAGAGAGAGAGAGAGAGCACACGGGACATGATGGCCTAATCATCACTAATATTTACACTATCATCCCTCTCCCTTTGTCTCCAGATGTTTTTCATCTCTGCTACATCCTCTCACATCTTTCTATTTATCATCATAAATGTTTTTCTATCCAGGCATTACGGGAAACACTCACAAAATGTGTAAAACCTTTCCCGTATCGTTGCAGTTCTGTGTAAAGCAGTTTCCGGCCTCACACTTGAGTGGTGGTGGTAACTATCACTAGAAGAAGCTGATGGTCAAAACATCTGCATTCATAGAGAGAAACAGTGAAACGTTCTCATGGTCTGCTGGTATATTTAGACTACAACCATTTAGACTACACAACAAACCAGAGGTGACAAGTAACCAAGTACTAGTTTTTTCTAATATCGATTTTTTTTTTTACTCCTTACTTTTTAAACAAAAATCTCTGCTTTCTACTCCTTACATTTAAAAATAATGAGCTTGTTACTTTGAAGAACTTCAAAGATGATGTCACAACATAAAAAGACACAAACCAACAACTGTGACGCTGGTGAAGACCATAAAGGGAACATCTTCATTCCAGAAACCTGGAGAACATGCATGATTCTATTGTGGCTAAATTAAAAAAAAGGTAGTTTGAGCTTTTTTCTGTTAGGTCCCTTACTTTTATGATTAACATTTTTAATTTGTTTTATTTTTTAAATGTTAAACTTAAAGCTGCTCTGGGTTTAAATGAGCGTTTGCTTTTTTTTTTCTTCTAAAAATATATTTATTATGAGTGCTAAATTATCCAGGTGTTCAAAAGTAACATATTTAACTTGTTTCCATGTACCAGTATTTTACAAGTTCTTGAAAAAATAAAATATATGGAATTTGCTGGTTTAAAAACCCTGTTGTATTATATTTGTTTTACTTTTTTATCTAAGTACATTTAGTAGCATGTACTTTTTTACTTTTACTCAAGTAAGGGAGCAACTGCAACACTTTTACTTTTACCAGAGTCATTTTTTTATTTAAATATCTATACTTTTACTTGAGAACTGAAGATTAGTACTTGTGCCACCTCTGTCTAAAACACACTTAGTGGATTAGAGACAGGTGCATGCACACATTCAGTCCATCATATATACATTTTGCAAAAATGTAACACTGGAAAAATAATTCTCACAGTCAGATTTATCCACATGTTTAGAAGGCACAGCTGGATGAGGTAAATAGCACAAAAGAAGAAGTGACCCGGTGTCTGCAGCAATGAAAATCGAGGCTGTTTTGAAGAGCGCTCAATGTTCAACAACGTGGTTGTCAACTCTGACTTTTTCCAACATTCGCATTATTCCTAACTTTAACAGAACAGTAATGCTAAAGACATCAAACTCAAGCAGAAACTAAGAAATAAATGTAAGACAAGGCAGAATACTTGGTTACAGTAGATAGAGAAAATATATTATTATTTCTAATATATACAAAATGTAAAAAAGACCTAAAACACTGTATGACCAAGATTCTATAACTCTAATAACTGCTGCTTGTTTGAAAAATAACAAATACAACTGACCTAACACAATCACCACTAATGATCATTATAAAAGAAATAGGAACTGAATCCCAGCAAACAATAGCAATAAGCATTTGTTGATTATTATTGCCAAAAGATAAAAGCTGCAGCAGCTAAAAGACATTAGCATTGCAGTTAGCGCTCCCCAAACCCCGGCCAGAGACCTGGCCTTGGGTCGGTGCCGTGTGGAGCTAATAAACCCTGATCATCTAAATGGGAGCTGAATCAGAACGTGTGTGTGTGTGTGTGTGTGTGTGTGTGTGTGTGTGTGTGTGTGTGTGTGTGTGTGTGTGTGTGTGTGTGTGTGTGGTTGGCTAACTCCAACAGATGAGCCTTCGCCCCAATCACAGCCCCTTTTCTTTACTGGCAGAGTGCCGTCGGACTTGGCAGACACACCCACACACACACACGCACACACACACAAACACACACACACACACACTCAGGGTCTGGTGTGCATGTGTGCGTTTGTGCCTGTGCGCACACATCAGCGTGTGCGTTTAAGCCTGCGTGTTATTGCACAGGGGAGGGAGGATTATAGATGTTGAACATACACACGCAAATGAGTTCCGGGCCCCGACTGTGCGTTTGTGTGAGTGCGCGCATGTGTGTGTGCGTGTATGTGTGTGTGTGTGTTGTAATGAAGCCCTCAATGTTTTACTGGCCCGCTGACACAGTGCATAAAAAGATCAGTGGGCCAAATCCATTAGTGGTATAATTGCATTACATGGTAAATATTCCTAAAAGGTCAATATCTCCATTTGAGACATGGCCATCACCACACACACGGACGCTCAAACAGGAATTTTGGTTTGGCTTTTTTGTTTTTTTAAAGCTGAGGTTACAAAATTGTACTTCAAGGAAAGTCCATTAGCACATGACTTCTCTTTTATTAAAATCAAATGAGTTCATTGTAATAATTTCCCCTCAAAGTTTTTCATCGTCTTAGATGACCTAAATCATGTTAACACCAAATCTCGTAACACACAAGGGATGTGATTAAAGTCTGAAAATGTGTAAGGAACGTGACAAAGTGAGGAACACTGAGATAATGGGGCCACACCGTGTGAGATAGCAACTTTAGCTAAAAGAGAACCTGGATTCGGTAGTAAATGTTTTTTTTTTTTTTTTTAATTTTTACATTATGTTTTGATCTTCTGAAGTTGAATCTCTCAATGTTTGTATGTACATCTAAGTGTAGCGTTCTCGTGTTTTTATGTAAAGCAATTTGTGATGCTTTCTTGTCCATAAAATGTGCTTTTCAAAATAAGAGTGTTTGATTGATTGACTGAATGGAGCTTTAGAGAACGTAAAAACCTTCAGACAACAACACTGAAAGAACAATTAATAAAATGTATAAGAGGTAAGTTTGTTCTAAAAGAAAACCAAATGTGAATTCCCTTTTATACCTGGAGAAACTATGGTAAATATGTTAAAGATCAGTTTCCTGTGTGATAAAATAGCTAAAAGTTTCAAACTGATTAATCAACAGTGGGGTGGGGCGATGCACTGAGTTCATGATATGATACAATAGACCAGTGTTTTTCAACATGGGGGGCGTGGCCCCATGTAGGGTCACCTGAAATGTCTAAAAATTTCATTTTTATTGTTATTATTTTTATTAAAATGTATTATTCTATACTTCTCTTTCTTAAATATAAATCTAGTTCAAATAAAATGCAGTATAAAGAAAAGAAGAAAAAAAGGAGGAAAAAAGAAAATTAATAAATTAAATACAGTATAGTACAGTATCATTTTATTTTTTATCCAACGCGTCCCAACTTTAATCAACAATGACACCTGTACTTAATAAGAAAAAAAAAGCACTCTACATGATATATACTGTAGGGATGGCAATCTATAGCTACAAGCATTTATTTATTCCTCACTGTGACCACTTGTGAATTCCTGCTTTTACAAACAGTATTTGCATTCAGACAGGAAAATAAATTACTTATTTTACCTTTAATTAAAGCAGGATATCACATCTGTAAACTGTTCAATTATAACTGCTTGGTAAATGCCAAACTAACAGCAACCTTGGTTGTAACATGAACAATACAATAAACACTAAACAAAAAGGGCTGTTCAAAATGATATATTCTACACATTTTTCATGCAACATATTCAATAATCGATTATTAGAAATGTACGCATTGATTATAATCGACTTTGTCAAAATGAAGATATATTAATGTGGTATAATATTGGTATTTATCTAAATATTTTTAATCCCAAAAAGCTAAAACTAATGGCTGTAGTGCATCATAAAAAAAAAAAATTAATTTAAAAAAGGCTCTATTCTCTGAGTTGTTACATATTAATAAACATAGATTATTAAATCTAATAGGGTAGTGTTTTCAGTGTGCATCGAATAGCCTTGATGTGATGTGCTTGATAAGTACAAATAAACACACACACACACACACACACACACACAGTGCTGAAGACAGGACATAGTGTACAGTATATGCATAGGCACAGACAGCCTCCGGGCTATTGTCCTCCACATTCAGGTCATGCTGAAGCAAGCTGCTGTACACACTGTGTGTGTGTGTGTGTGTGTGTGTGTGTGTGTGTGTGTGTGTGTGTGTGTGTGTGTGTGTGTGTGTGTGTGGCTAACACACACACTCCCCAGGAGGCTCTCCTCACCTGCAAAGAGGCCAGTTTGGACACGGTGTCAAAGATTAAACCTGTGTTTTATCTCAGGGAGAAGGGGCTGCTCAGGGGAGAGTGTGTGCGTGTGTGTGTGTGTGTGTGTGTGTGTGTGTGCGCGTGTGTGTTTACTCAGTCCCTTTAAACCAAAGGGCAGAGGGTCACTGGAGAACACACTTCTTCACTTAGACACACACACACGCAGCTGCCCTTCGCTGTGTGAGCGGTCAAGTAGAAAGGTGGATCTGTGTCAGGTAGCGAGGGTATTTACTGTTACTGAGACAAGCAGGCCAGCGGGGGGGGGGGCACACAGAAACTGAGACAGAGCGTGGGATGAAGGAGGAAAAGGTAAAGGACCAGCTCTGGAAAGGAGGGCAGCCATGTGTGACATACAGTACATCAGTCAGTAACAGCAACAGTTCAACTAAACTAAATTTACCACAATTTTGTTTTTCATCTCTTAGTTACTTTGTTAGGCTTCCTAATCAATGATAATCATGGTATTGGTGTCTGAGCATTTTTTTGTGTCAGTATACAGAGATTTTAACATAAAAATGTAATGGTAAAATTATCCTTAAGAGAACTGACAGCTAAACTGAAACATATTTTAATCATTTTAACTACATATGTGTAAGCCATAAAACTGTAACATTGTTCTCCAGTTTTGTATTTAATAAATAATAAATAACAGGTTTTTATATGTCAACTACAATTATCTGAACTAAATTACAATTCAATTACGATTACAATTATAATTTTCATCATTGAAAATAATTACCAATTACGCACACACAGCAGTATATCAGCAGAAAAGGCACGCAGCGTCTAAACAGAGCAAAGAGAGCCATTGGCTACGTTCACACTGCAGGTAAATGAGACCAAAATTTGATATTTTTGCCCATATGAGACCTGTATCCGATCTGAACAGCACAATTAACAACAAATCCGACCCAGGTCACTTTCATATGTGTTCCTAAATCTGATACATATCTGATTTTTTTAAATGCGACAGTCTGGACGGCCGAGGAGCTTTTCTATCTTGGGAGACCAGAATTTAAAACTCAAAACCAGGACAGTATTTTAACCAAAAAAGACGACAGATTTTCAAAAGACACTATTTGCATATGCTTTTATTTGTAATGAAAAAAAGTCACATTAACTCATTCAGTGCCAGCCATTTTCAAATTTTCTACCCCCCTCAGTGCCAGCTGTTTTTGAGCATTTTGACTGATTTTAAAGACCCACAGAATATTTTCTACTATGACTATCTGAAATCTGACACCAGATTCTGAAAGATTGAGAAGCTGAGAAAAAAGCCTTTTTGTAAAAAAAAAAACCCTGTCAGTGACTTTTTTGCTTTAGTGACAACTCTAACATCTGAACATTGTTTCCTTATATAAAACATAAAAAAAACACCGAGACCGGGCTTTTGATGGAAAAATTATTATTATTTTATATGTCAGAGTTGAATGGATTTCTTACTGTATTTTGGTGTTCCTCCAACGTTCCCTCCCGTCAGTCTGCACACAGACGTAACTTCCTTTTCATCCCGACACACAGCAATGACCCGTTTAGCCCGGTTAGTTGATGGTTTTATCTCATGATCACAACTTTATCAATAATCCACTCAGGTCCACACATGTGCTGTGTTAGTATGTGGAGCTGTGAGCTGCTGGATACGTCACAATATCACTTTGTAGCGCCATAATCTCACTCGTTCCTCCTTCTCCCACCCAGCTAATGGTAGCATCAGTGGCTAATCTCTCATCTGAAGGTGCATCACTGCCATCGTCAGGGCACCGTTGGTCACTACAACACCCCACAGCTTAGATATTGATGAGGGACCTCCGCCAGGGTGTTTTCTAGTAATCCCCGTGAAAAAACGCAAATGACGAGTTTCTCGTCAATGGTGCTGAGCGTTCGGATTTGAAATGACAAGATATCTCGTCGGGGGCACTGAGTGAGTTAATTACATTTATTTTTTCTTCCTTTTAGATGAACTGTATTATTGCAACAGCTGAAAATAGAGGGTAATATAGTCAATGCCATCGACCAATCAGCAGCGAGTTACAAACGTGTGAAAACTTTTGAGTTTCTTAATTGGTTTATATTGCAAGCGCTACTATGGCAGCTGTTGTGATTGACAGCTCACAGTCCACAGAGATCCCGTTTTTAAGCAAAACGCGCTGCTGCTTTCAGGGTCTTTTCTGTCAACAAACCAGATGTCCATTTAAACGAGACACACAGGCCTGAACTTGTAAACCGGGACGTCTGGTCACCCTATTTCTATCCGACTCCTACATCATCATGTGAAAACGTCATAATTCTGAGTCCCAGGAGAAGTCACATGGAAAAACAACAGCCATGGCGGAGGTTCGAGTTCTGAAGTGCTTAGAACATTTCTCAGTGCGACACACAGTCCTACACTGGACGCCTCCATATTTACTTCCGTAAGCACCGTACGTGGCTGCGGGGTCATGAGTCACCTTAGGACCTCTTCTGTGCATGTGGGTCACTTTAGGGTCACATTCAGTTCATACTCCAATCTGATCGAAGACCAATTTAATATGTAATATGAACAACCACACAACAAAATCAGATTTTTTGAAAAAAATCAGAATTGTGCATTAAGACCTGCAGTGTGAATATAGCGTAACACAAAAATAAAGTATATATGTGTGACTGATGAGCAGAGATATAAAGAGTACTAATATATCCTACTCAAGTAGAAGTATGGTAACTTGATTGAAATGGTACTGAAGTACAAGTAAGTCATAAATAAAATACTCAAGTACAAGTAAAAAGTAGCTTAGTTAAATAGTACTCAAAGTAAAAGTTAGTAGTTACCATACCCCACGTTTATTTTTGGTAATAAATCTTGTGACAGTTCCCTTGTGTACAGTAAACATCTCATGTATGAACTTAAAAAGGAAGAGACCAGATCTTGCTCAATTGGAACCTAATTAATTTTCCACAATTGCATCCGTAAAAAATAAAAGGTTTGCCAAAGTGTACAATTCTTTTTAAAATAAAATAACACCAATGAATACATTTCAAAATTAACTCTAAGTATAGTTACATTAATAAACTCTAAAACTGAGAAAACAGCCTCCATTCAATGCTGTTTTGGTGCCGTGCATTACATTTAATCTGATTGTCAGCTATGATGTGATAGATTTGATTATTGTCTAGTAATTTCATTTTCTTTATGTTTCACAAAGTTCAGTGATCATTTTAAAAATAAAAACAATAATTTACTCAGCATTTGGGTGTAGAAATGTAACTAATTACTGTACTTATTTTAAAACATACTTAAGTACAAGTAAAATTACTCATTTGGAAATAAACTCAAAAAGTACAAATACTTATAAAAGCAACTCAATTACAGTAACATGATTACTGGCCTTTTTTCCTTAACCTCACTGTAATCAATATTAAAAACACATGTTTGCTGATTGTATTGTAATATCTGAAACATCACAAACAATCTTTTCTTTCTGACCATCCACAATGGTTCATCCTTGCTTTTAACCTAATCTTGAATCATGAAGTGGTGATTGACTCTCTTTTTTTTCCCCATCAGGGATTACTTTATCTCAATCTGTGTCTGATAATCTACATTTGCGAGTCAAACAATAACTCAATGGCTCAGATGGAGTTCAAGATTTCCTCTGTTGGCTGTTAAGAAACTTCATAAACGATTGATAAAAGCAATGAGGAGATAATGGGATGACTAAGTGCCCACAAGTGTTTCTCTTTGATAGCAGCAAAGTGAGGACGGAGGCACTGATAATGAAGAGAGTGTGAGAGACGCTAATGGGACACGAAAGCTTTTTCTTACACTTTGAAAAGTAATTCACCAATGGTTAGTGAATGATTGCTAAAAAGGTGTGAGGTGTGAGTGAGTTGTTTGACATCGTTGGCTTTTAATCAACAGGACAATACAAGAACATTCACTTTGCATTAGAATGTAAAGCCTACGTGTTCATTTTGAACTTCAGTACAAGACTACACTCTATAATCCTAATATTTTCATAAACATTAAACCTGCAGGAGTTTGAGTCACAAAGCATGAATTACAACAACAATTAGCTGTACAAATGAGCCTATTTTGAAATTAAACATCAATCTGAACACTTTATTATAATCAACATACTATTGTTCATACACTAGTAGTTTTGAATGTGCTTAACCAATCAACTGCTAGAATATCTTGTGTTTTGTGAGTGATAACTTTTACCTAAAGTAAAAATTAGAATCAGAAGTACAGCTTTTACACAACACAAGCAATTTTTTTTAGGTGGAATGGTGTAACAATAAATATAGAGAAAAGGGACAAGAACAAATACAGCAAAATTAAGTAATGATATTAAAATGTAAATAAAGAATGTTAAGAAAAACAGAACAGCAAAACAAAAATGAATGAATTGTACATACAGTATAAACATGGATGTGCAAAACTCTAATTATTGGCGAAAATTAGATTATTTCCATAATAATAATGATAATAATAACTTTAATTTGTAAAGCACTTTACATTTAGTAATCTCAAAGTGTTACAGAGACAAGGGTAGAGATTAAAAATAATAATAACTCAACAGATAAAAGCAATAAAAAAAACAACAGCGAATAAAAAAAAACAATAAAACATAATTTAGTAGAAATTATGTTAATTTATTGCGAAAGAAAAATATGCAAGAAGTAAGTCTCTAGTTTATTATTGAATTTCAACCATCTTCCCACACCCAAAATAAATGACTTTTAAAAAAAAGCTGATTATACTTAACAACAGAGGAGGATTTTTAACATTTCATTTGTACGGTTCAAAGTGTAAATGCCATAATGGGTCAAAATAAATAATAATAATTAAAAAAAAAAGGCTTCCTGAATGTGAAAAACAACAATAAAAGTGTTGGGTCAACAAAGTCGACACAAAAAGTCAAGTCTTCCTTTTTCCCAATATTACGTTCTGTTGACAAAAAAGATACTTTATTCCTTGAGCAGACTTTTTTAATCTCTCCCTTTACAGTTTTCTATATACTCTCCCGCCATGTGGCCAGGGCAGCGAGGGACCTCAGGTGCTCAGGTGAATCCGATGAACATCAGCCATTTATCATTCATACACCAGTGACGACAAGCCAGGCCGAAATATGGCCTGGTAAACACAAACCATTGATCATACAGAGACACAGATACACACAGACAGACGCACAAAGGCATTCATACATACATAAAATACATCTTTCAAGACAGATTCTTTCACGCATACGCCGAGCTGGACACGGGTCACATCACAACATGACTCTTTCAGCGCGATGTAAACATTGTATTTCTTTCTGTCTCTTGATTCCACTTTGTTTTTTTTCTGATGCCATTGTCCATCCTTTGTAACTATTTCATAGACAGGATAAAAATGTTTTGGCTTTGTCATTGGCCTAATAGTTTTCATTTTTCCACAATGCAGAATTGTATTTATTCTTAAAAAGCTACATTGTTTTATTTCATCTCAAAGGCCCATAACATTTAAAATATGTGTGAACCCAACCAACTTGTAAACAAAGTTTTGTCTGATTTACCATAAAGATTTGAGCAGAATTCCTCCAACGCCTGCATAAACCATAAATCCATTTCCCCGAACATCAAACTTTTAATCCAGGCTTTAGAGGGATACATCACAGCTGGATATCACTGCTGGCCTAAATTTAACACAGAGAGCCAAGAGCTGATTTCTGTTTTTACATAAGATTAGAGTACAGGGTAGAAAAAAGGTAGCCAATGAAGTAACATCAACCCAAGCTGCTGTCTCTTCAAATTCATCTAATGCTGCTACAAACAGCCTGCAGGAGGCAGTGTGTGTGTGTGTGTGTGTGTGTGTGTGTGTGTGTGTGTGTGTGTGTGTGTGTGTGTGTGCGTGTGTGTGTGTGTGTGTGTGTGTGTGTGTGTGTGTGTGTGTGTGTGTGAGTGTGTGTGTGTGTGTGTGTGTGTGTGTGTGTGTGTGTGTGTGTGTGTGTGTGTGTGTTTGTTAGGGTCTTGTTTGTACATCCAAATGTAGCAACAGACACCACTTACAACCCACGAGTGTGTCATTGCTATCTTTACTCAGGCTTTGCAGCCATGGTCAATGCTCTGGCCAAACCACTGATACAGTAAAACCAGTGTAAGCAGAACAATTCTCCACAATGTGAGTCACAAAGACAAATGATTACATCCCACAAACGATTTGTGAGCAAATTGCTCAAGAAATTATGACGGGTAAAGCTGAATTTTTATACAATTTTGTCACCATCACCTCTGCTTTTAGAAAATATTCATGCAAGTTTGCAGATACATTTTCAGGCAAAAGAACATTAAATTGTTATTTAATGAGCAATTTAAAAAAAATCACAAATAAAATCATGGCGCATTTCCATTGGCGGTACCGGCTCTACACGGCTCTACCCCTTGCTTTCGGGACTTGATACTGTTTTTATTCTTATTGAGCACTAACCTGACACGCTAAACTGCCAGACTCAACGGATTGTAGTTTTTTTCAAAAGATCCCCAAAAAAAATTTGGGCAAATTTTTCCTATCTGTGCGTGAGTTGATGACTCTACACTGTGATTATTCTCAGACCCAATCAGTGTCTGCTTTGTGCCTACATTACATTTTCAGACCAGGGCTGCTTTTTTTTTGGAACCTCAACAAAGGAGGAACTAAAAAAAGCAGCATAAAGTTCCACGGAGGAGGTACTTTTTTCTAGTGGAAACACTCAAAAAGTAGCTTAGACCAATACTAATGTTTGAAAACATAAAAAATGGGATTTGCTTTTGTTTATTTGTGATGTGGTTATGATCTATAAATTAAAGCCCATATGTTACTATTGTGGGTTTTTATAATATTGCTATTGTCTTTGACAACATTTGTCAAGCTTTTCTGAACCATGGAACCTTTTAAAAATAAAGTCCTCAAGCACATCAAACAACAAGACCACCCAGAGAGTGCAAACCTCCGCTAGCTTTAGATCAAATCACCAAATTGAATTTAAATCCTTTCATAACTTTTTGAAATATCCTTGATCAAAAATTTCTTCTAGATACTGTAGCTACAGTACCTTCCGAATAATTCCCAAAATCAGACTCCTTCTTCTTTTTGCCATTGTCTATCAGCTCACCAAATTTCATTGAAATCTGTTAAAAACTTTTTGAGATATCCTGCAAACAAACATCCACATTAACAGACAAAGGCTATGCACTATAAACTCAATGACTATATACTGTTTAGATTCTAAAACACGGGACAAGATGTTAATATCCTTTCTGTGCCAGCACGTACAAAAGTTGATGAAAGAGCCTGACCCATGGAACAGAACCCCCCCCCACAGGGAAAGCAAGGGCCTAGGGTGGGGCATAGGGTGTTTCGGCCATTCACTATACACCCTCCCCAGAGGTGGCCAGCCACAGGGTGATCAGCCCCTAGCTTGCATCCCAGGCCCATGCATGGCATGGGCGCCCTGCCCCCCAGAGCCAAGTCTGAGCTGACCGCATACCCCAACCCGCTATTTGGGGGCCCAAGAGGTATCGTTCCTCTTCAGCCTGAGCCACTGGCTGCTTCTCTCTGCTGACTCCGATGCAGCTTTGATGGCTGCGCGCTGGCTCTGGCCCCTGACTCACAGGTCTCTGAGTAGTTTGGTGGTAGATGTTGCTACAAACCCTCTGCATCCAACCTCCACTGGGCGGACTTCTGTATTCCAGCCGCGATGTTGTGCTTCTGCAGCTAGTTCGGCATAGCGCAGGTGTTTTCGCTGATATGCCTCATCTACAGAATCCTCCCAGGGTACGGTGAGCTCGATGATGTAAACCTTCTTCATGGAGCGGGACCAAAGCACCAGATCAGGTCTTAAGGTGGTGGTGGCAATCTCTGCAGGAAACGCCAGTTGTTGGCCAATATCTACCAGCATTTCCCAGTCATGTGCTAAGCACAGCTGGCCTCTCTCTGATGGTGCAGAGCTGTTTCTGGTTGCTTTCACCCCTTCACAGACAAAGGCAGTTGTCCATGTGGGGTTGGATATTGGCAGTGGTAGGGAATTGATGGCAGATCTCTTGGCCTCCAAGGCAGCCGCAAGGCTCTATAGGACTTGGTTGTGGCACCAAGTGTACCGTCCTTGGGTGAGACTGACTTTACATCCTGTTAGAATGTGCCGGAGAGAGGCTGGCCTGGAGCATAGGGTACAAGCTGGGTTCTCCCCAAACTACTGGGGCTACTACTACTATATACTATGGTGATTAGGATGATGAGCGTTCCCACTGAAGTATACTTCCAAGTTTCCCAAGATGCATTTGGAACTGACAACAACTAAAACCTGAATCCCACTGAGGCTAAATATCTCTGTTTATTCTCCACCTTTGAAAGTTCTGAAAACATTTTAAGTGAGAAAGTGACCAAGTAGAATATCAACATGTGCTCATTTGATCCATAAAACAGGCAGAAACACATTTCGGACACCTGCCATTGTGCTACTGACTAAACTTTTGGTTAATTTTAAAACACGAGCGCTATTTGCAAAAGTTTTAAAAAACTAATGGAAAACAAGAGATATAGCTCGGTATGTTAGTGTGCCCACTGTACATACGTAGGCAATGTCCCGATACAGTAAAGTGTTCCTTACATACTCAATTTTTTCATACTATCCAATGTGAACGCACTACATACTACTTTTGATGTCAGACTTAGTATGAGTAGTACGTTAGTATGACATTTACAACAAGGCCAAACTCCAGTGAAAACATTAACTACTTGGCTGAGGTAATTAACAATTCAGGCAGTTGATACTACTACTGCCCCCTACTGACCTGGAGGCGTACTCGGATTAATACGCCTGTGATATTGAAAATACTGATAGAGTTCTAAAGGAAAACAAGTGCAAGAGCAGGGATGGGCAACTGCTATCACAGCGGGGCCTCAAAAATGTGATTGTCTGATACAAGGGTCACATTATCAACATTCATGCCAATATTAAGATTAAGTTTTTTAGATTCAAGTTTTTTGTCATTTTGTGTATTTATCTGTCATTTTCAGAATTTTTGAAATCATTGTTTGTAATTATATGTGTTTTTGTCATTACTTTTGTTATATTTGCATTTTTTTTTATTGTCAATTTGTGCCTGTCTTCAATTTTTTCTGTATTTTTGTCATTTTGGGTATTTTTTCTGTCATAGTGTGTAATTGTTGTTGTTCTGTGAGTTTAGGTGGTTGTTTTGTGTGTCTGTTATCCTTTTGTGTATATTAGGAGTCTTTTGTGTTTTTGTTGTTGTTGCTTCATGAAATTTTGTTGACGTTTTGTGTATTTTGTTGTTATTTTGTGTATTTTTAGAGTTATTTTGTGTATTATGTTGGGCTTCACATTACTTCCAATTTCTTGAATTACAATTACTGGTAGATTTGTCTTGGGGGCCGCACAGAATTAGACCGAGGGCCACATGTGGCCCCCGAGCTGCCAGTTGCCTATGTCTGCTGTAGAAGTTCAGGTGCACAGAGTTGTGTAAGCTGCTGGCGCTGCACTGGCTGCATGTATTTTAACCTATAAATGTACAGTCTGTGCAGGTCCTGGTGTCCAGTTCACAGTTCATGTTGCTTGTACAGTAAAGGCCTACAAAGCAAACATAAAGTTCACATACCACCTGGCCTATCATATAGCGCACACCCACACCCATAAGTACAGTGTACACCCAGTGACCCTTGGTAAATGACATAACCATGTGACAGATGGTGTCAACAGGCCAACAAAGAAGAATGCAAGTCAGCATACTTAAATATGACTCAAACCTGATCATAAAGCACTACATTGGTTCATATCCACTCCTGGTTATCATTATCACTTTATTCTGAAGTTCTTAGAGATGCATTGATATGTAGTGGTGTATCCGACTGATGGTTATTGGAGATATAAGGGCAGGGTAGATAGTTATCACCCTGGGGCTAAAATGTTTGCCCTGTCCTGCTTGTGTCTGCGCTCTGAAGTCACGGAGGTACCGTCTACACAGAGGTGAAAGTAACGAGTAATCGCATTGTTTCAAGCCCTTCATCCCCAGCCATTCTTTAACAGATTTTGACCCTTCAACCTTTATCATTTTCAGCTACTGCCTTCAACCCATTAGAAAACACTACAATTTTTTCAAGTTGTTCCAACTTTTTCAACCTTGTTGTAATGTTCAGCCATTGCTAGGTTAATGTTAATGCTAGGTTAATGTTAATGCTAGGCTGATGTTACTGCTAGGATAGTGCTAATGCTAAGTTGATGCTATTGCTAGGCTAATGCTTTTGTTAGGTTAATGCTATGCTATGCTATGCTATGCTATGCTATGCTATGCTATGCTATGCTATGCTATGCTATGCTATGCTATGCTATGCTATGCTAATGTAAATGCTAACGCAAATGCTATGCTAATTATCAACGGACACTGTAAAACTCCAAAATATAAAATAACCAGACAACATGCATGAGGCCAAAGCAGCATTGAATGCTGGTTATATACTCAGTTTTATAATTCATAGGTGTAACTATACTTAGAGCCTGGAAGTGTTTTATTTTTAATTGAATTAATTGGTGTTATTTTATCTAAAAAAGAATTGCATATTTTGACAAACTTTTTTTATTTTATACAGTTGCCATTATGGCAAATAAATTAAGCTCCAACCATGGCAAGGTTTATGACCAAAAATAATTGTGGGGGGTGAAAGTAACTAGTGACTATTACTTTGAGTACTATTTAATTGAGCTACGTTTACTTGTACTTGAGTATTTCATGTATGACTTACATGTACTTGTACTTGAATACAATTTCAATCATGCAACAGTACTTCTACTTGAGTAGGATTTATCAGTACTCTTTACACCTCTGTGTCTACATGTGAGCTGTGACTTAAGAAACGATAGTGTGCTTCATCTCACCATTACTAGTAAACAATAATTCAATGAATGAACAAATTTATAAATGAATGTCCCACATATGGCTGTGAACATGTTAGGGTGTGAAAATATTCTAAATATTCTTCGGTTTTAGCTTCCTAAATTTCTCCCTCACTTGTTTTTCTGCGTGTGCGAATCCCTGGAGCCTAAAAGGCATTCTGTGATTCACCCCAAAACGTTATGGTTGTGGAGTACAGAAACCAGGTCACACTGGGCCTCGCCCTTAAAAAACAGCAAGAAGCACCTGGACCTCATTGTTCGTCCAACATTTTAAGCGGGGTAGAGGAAGCCTTGTTTTTAAATTGTACTGTTAAAGCACAACTAAATGAATGAATAAGTTAATTAATGAATAATGAAAACATGATCAGCTGTAAACATTGAATTTGGCTAGCTGCTAATCACTTCATCCAATCAGACATCGGCTCCATAAAACCCCTCCTACCCCAAAGCCCTGGGAAAAGTTCTACCCCTCCAAAAGGAGTCCTCCACAGCCCTGATAAAATAAAGATGTGGTTCCAACTATCAAAATAACTTTATACATTCCAGGCAGACACAATAGTGCACTGAAATTGGATATTGCTATAGCACATATGTTGTAATATAAATTATACTGTAGCTGTACTGTAACTTGTTATAATAAGCAGTTATCACTTCAATTCTGTAGACAAAATATTTTTATTTGAATTAAATTAGCCATGATTACATTATTAGCTGATCAATATATAGCAGGCTTAATCTCTTAGACCAGTGTTTCTCAAACTTTTTTGGCTCAAATATCCCCTTTTTCTTATTTCTGATTCCAAGTACCCCTTTCTCCAACTACAATGTTTGCTTAGAAAACTATTTTTTAAAAACTATAGAGCATAATGATGGAATTAATAAGGGATGACACACATTTTAAAGAATCTCATTTTTTAAGTAAGTGCAAAGAAACAGTATTTAGTGGAGTGGTTTTTTAGTTCTTTTTTGGATTGAGACGCCATATTAATATCAATTGTTTACTGTATTTTACTTTAACTATATTTATATTTCACAAAGTGAAAGTATAGAAAAACAATTGTTTAAGATTAGGTGTTGTTTTCATAAAGAAAAATTTAAAAAAGAATATTACAAAACATATTTTAATTTCTCAAAAATTTTAGGCAACGTCATTTAAAGCGATTTTCCGGAGGACGAAAAGAGAGAGAGAAAATTCAAAAGCGATGTCCTTCCCTAAACAGCTCCACATCCTCCCCCTGCCTCAGCCAATCTACCAGAAGCCACGCCTCTACTTTTGTGCACGCGCACAGCGGAACATAACAACAATGTTTAACACAACAACACATGTGTAGTATTGTTTTCCACTAATAAAACACATAAGGTAGTTTGATTAAAACATGTTTATTACCTGTCCATGAGAAATGTCGCCAAATCAGGGTCTGTTCGGAATCCTTTCAAAAGCTGCAAGTCCCTCCCCCTTTGAAAAGCAGCTCAGAGATCAATTCTGTTGCGGTCACAAAGAAGTTTATCCGCTTTGTACCCGGACTTTTCTTTAGTTTTTTAGTAGAAACTTTGGAGTTTGCTGCTCAGTTACGCTGATACCTGTTTACTGTTGTGACGCGGGGCCTTGTTTCCATGCACAGTTTACGCACTTTGATTGACAATCTCCACTACAGGAAGTCGAAGCTTATTTGTATAGGCGTCAATAGGATAAAGGCGGGACTTATATACATTGACGTATATAAATGTCCACTGGCATTAGACCATAGACTAGTTAGGAATTTTTTTGCATTTCAAAAGAATGTTAAATAGATTTCTCAGAAACTCCGGATATGAGCTTTAAAAGTCCCATATTATGCTATTTTTCACCCATCTCCATTTGTTCAAAGAACCTCAACAACATAGTATTTGAGGTTTATTTTCCCAAACTTGCCTGTTTTATGGAGTTTTAGCCTCTGATAAGTGACTTTCTGAGCAGTTTTAAAAACAGGCTGATTTGTGGCCTACTTATGCATCTTCATGAGTAGGCGTGTCTGTACACGCTATCCCCACACTCTTGTTATTGTTTTCAGCCAAAAAACTGCACATTACAGTAAAACACATGGCTATTTATGCGACTATTGTGATTGTGAGTCAGAAAAACACTGTTTCATGAAGTGTGTATGTCGTGCGCCAACAGTATATGTCTGCAGAGCCAGAGCAGCAGCAGCAAAAGCAGAGGAATTCACACACTTCAAACGCTTACCGAAGCTGCTAAGTCGCTTTCTTGTCATCATCTCCTCTAGTGATTACAGGAATAGTCCATTCAAGGTGGTGATCCACTGTTTTGTCCAACCGCTGCGTCACATTGTGTCATAGGCCAACCGCAATGGTGAAAATGACTCCTTTGTTTATGTCACGACAGGAGCTGAATCTGAACAGCTTGTAGGAGCACCATTTTACCAGTGGGTGGGCTGCAGAGACCATGCAGGAATCGCTTGTTTTCCTCATTCTGGGAGTTGGCATGCTCAGGGAGGACCAGTTTAGACATATAGAGAACAGAAAAAATGTGTTTTTAATAATTTGGGACCTTTAACTCCAGGCTACCCCACACGGGGTCCTGACCCCAAGGTTGAAAAGCACTGATTTAGTGGTTCCTGAATAGATTTATATCTGTAGTTTTTATAATTTAGACTAACAATGTATTTGTTAATTTTCAACTCACTATCTCTCAAGTACCCACTGTAGTGCCATTGCGTACCCCCATATGAGAAACGCTGTCTTAGACAAACAGAAGGATAGTGACTGACTGACAATATGTTCCGAACTGTTACTGACGACTCATGTTTGTGGCGTTTTGTTTAACAATGCTGCTTTTTTTTGACATCCCAAACAATGGTGACTTAGGCCTCCCCTAACACTGTGCAGGAGAAAATAAGATGCACTATTCCATGATCGGGCAGAACGGAAAGACTGTTGTTCTTCTTTCTTTTTTTATTTTTGCTGTTTTCAATAACTTCATACATTGCATTCATGGACAGTGATACAGTAAGTAATGATTTAGATGGAAAGGTAAAATGTTCTGTTAGGCTGTTTAGCAGGAATTATGTCAACCCTCAGCACATCATTGAATAAAATGAATGCATTAATTCCTGAACACTTTCAAACCAAGGCTGATTTATGAAATGTGACTGATGATAGAAGCTCTGAAACATTTTATTAATTTTTTGACTAATTTACCCACAGCCACACACATAACCATGCACACACTCATACTGTATGTGTTGCTAATAATCACCTCCAAAGGTCAATGAGCACCTGAAATGTGGGAACAAACTATCAACTTTATGGGGAGAGAAAAACCTTGTAGATTTTATAGTTGTTTTTTTTATATATATATATATATATATATATATATATATATATATATATATAGTTCATCTCTGTACATTTACAGTGTTTAAGTCACTTTTGATCTTTTTTCAGGAAGATGTGAAAAAGTTGGTCTGTGGGTAAACAGCATGCAGAGTGTGTCTGTACTTTAGTTTAGTAAATACAATCAGAAAAGTCCACAAAAAAATAAATAAATACATAACGCATTTACATTAACAGCAGTAAACAGCTGAAATGTAAAGCTTCTTTCACTCGACAGTAAAAGCTAAAAACTATCCATCTCGACTTTTTCTCTGCACTGCAAACAGCCATCTGACATAAAAGTGCCCTTCAGCAAGGCATCAAACCCAGCGAACCTGCTGGGCAGCAGCAGCAGCAGCTCAGCAGTGTAAATTTGCAGAGTGTAACCCTCCCCTCGCCCTCCCCTCCCTCCCCGCTGTGCTTCCTGACCCCGGCTGTTGCTGTAAATATAAATGTAGTCCTGCACTGTCAACTTACAACTCAGTTCCACACGCAAACACTTCCACAAAGGTTAAAAAGATGGATATTTTACTTCTTCTTGCTTCTCTCTTTGCCTCTGCTTGCCTTCCATCCCATCAGTCTTTCTCTCCACCAACACTTCCTTCATTGGATCTTATTCGCGCCTCTGGCTCGGCAGGTCAGGGGCGTTGGTAAAAAATGTGCAGCAGTCTTTCTTTCCTGTTGTCTATTTGAACTTATTTGTTGTGTGTCTCTTCACTTCTTTCACCTTCTGAAAAAGTTCTCTTCTTTAACCCTGTGTAGCATTGTTTCCATGCCAGAAAAAGCCAGTCTGAACTGGTCTCTGACCGACAGAGGGGAAAGGTGTGTGAGCAGGTAGATAAAAATGGAGACGGGAGCTTGAACTGAACAACAACAACACGGCTAATATGCAAAACAGGAGCGTGTGTGTGTGTGTGTGTGTGTGTGTGTGTGTGTGTGTGTGTGTGTGTGTGTGTGTGTGTGTGTGTGTGTGTGTGTGTGTTTGATGAGACACACGTCTCATCAAACAGTTGGACGTAGGCCAAGTTCATCTGTTAATGGACAGTCCCCACCAGGACCCATTCTCCCATTCTTCTCTACCTAACTTACCCCCTCCACCATCCCCCCAGAGAGCTCTCCCCTCATGTCCTCTCCTAACACACGCCTTACCCCCACCCACCCCTGATCTCCCTGTCTCTAGCTCTTTTGTTACTCTCCTCTTCTCAATCATCACCTCTTCCAGCACTGCAATCAGGCCTGGATTTCCTTCGTCGAGAAAAGGATAACTGTGTGTATTTGTGTATCGTCTTTGTCTTGTCTGCTCGGGGTGTGTTATGTTTGTTCACACACACACACACACACACATACACGCACACACACAAGGGTAAGCAACTGCAGTCCAATGCATGTTGAGACACATCAGTGTTCCAATGGAAAACTGCAGTCAAAAACACACACACACACACACACACAAACACACGCACACACACACACTTACTTCTAAGCAAAGGGGGATGTTTGTATTTTAGTTCAGCATGTGCAGAAAAGTGAACTTAAAAGCGTTTCAGATTTTCAGCTCAGGTCCAATGATTGCTCTACGGACTGAAGCAGTTCTGAATAAACGCGTTGAAACCTTTGATGGAATTAAGCAGCTCAATTGTTTTCTAACTGTAACTGAAAAGGAAACACTTTTAGTTAAACTTTTAGGATATACAAAGTGATGTCAGACCTTTCATCTATAATTACACTTTCAGCTCATAGTAGCACTTTTCAGCAGAACACATGGATTTGGTTTACAAAGCATATGGAAGCAACCATGAAGCAACCCTCTAATAAACCATCTTCATAATGTATATCCAGAAATACACTCCTATCACTAACTTCCAAACATAGTTCTCCTGACTCAGTTAACTGAAGAATGTGACTGCATTGGACTGTCTTGTCCAGGTACCTTGACTTGTTTACAAGAGAAACTCTTCATTCCAACAAGCTCTGCACAAGATAACCACGTATGGATTCAAGACTACAGTGACCATACATCCGGTTTTACCCGAACATGTCCTCTTTTCATGTCTTCTTCGGATCGTCTGGCCGGATTTTAAAAACTCATGAAAATGTCTGGGTTTCCAAGGAACCCTGAACGCATCTCGGGAACATGATTTAAAAGACTGTAACTCAGCTAATATTTGCTCTATCCGATAAATTCCACCAGTTCCTGAAAGCTAGGGAGTTGCTTTTTAAAGTTGTGGTAATTTTACGTACACATGATGGAATCATTAAAGATGCTGCTTAGTTTTGACGTGACACGCAGCAGAAAGAAGAGAAAGACTAAAGTCCAAGAAGGATTGAAAGAGATCAAATAGGCAACCGGTGGATTTAATGAAAATATTTTAGCAAGAAGATCCTCCTGGATGCTAAAACCTCCATGAAGGTTCAGAGAGGGATTGGAAACGAAGGAGCCACTGGGATAAACTTAGAATGTAGGTTGTTAGAGGTAAAATAAGTTAAATTTCTGGATGAATAAATGTTGTTCTGCTCTTCTGGAGCAAGTCTTTACGTGTGTACATGTTTTTTAAATCTTATGAACCTTAGCAAGTTATTTATCTCATATACATTGCTTATTTTGCTGGATCAAGGTAGATTCAAGAAAACCTTAAGGACTTTGAGTATGCCGAGGTTGTCCTCTTTTTTGGAAATCCAAATATGGTCACCCTATTCAAGACAAGAGCGTACATAAAACAGAACGTCCCTTTGAACTTAACGTGAATGCCAGGCGGCTTTCTGAACATCAAGATTCATGTTCCCGTGCTATTGTTTTATTAAAAAATGTCACATTGCAATGAAATACTGCAGTCATACAAATACTACCCAATTGTGTGTACGTTTTTAGAAATGTCATCATTTGAAGATCTTTGATCGCTTTATATTCAACAATGAGTGATTTTATCCAAGATGATTTTTCAATCCTCACAGCTCTGAAAAAAGCCTCAGAAATAACTAGGGTTCTACCTCCTTTTATTCACACAATATCAGCTTCCACTCTGATCGCACACACTCAACATATGTGTGTTATGCTTACCACGCACACACACACACACACACACACACACACACACACACACACACTCGTTAAGAGAAGATATGTGTTGAGAAAAAAAAAAAAAGCTCATTTGAGTGAGCCATTATGGGTTTGGGGGCAGGTGGAGGATAAATTATCCAGGAGATTTCATCATATCTTACCGGGGCAATTACATCAAGAAAATGATAGCGGGCACAAGATCAATTATGCATGCCCTTGGCCCAAGACCAGGCAACGGGCAGAAGGAGAGGGCACACACACGAGTACACACACACACACACACACACGCACACACACACGTGAAGAAAAGGAGGATCTCACAGATGAGCCCATCAGTTCATCTTACTGCCTAAAAAGTTCATATGCTTAATAATTTAGCTGTGCTCTGGATACAGTTTCCCAGCTGAATATTAAAAACTTTGAAGTGAGTAACAGCAGCCAGAGGTACATAGGAGGGTGTGTGTGTGTGTGTGTGTGTGTGTGTGTGTGTGTGTGTGTGTGTGTGTGTGTGTGTGTGTGTGTGTGTGTGTGTGTGTGTGTGTGTGTGTGTGTGTGTGTGTGTGTGTGTGTGTGTGTGTGTGTGTCCAAAGACACCTCCGGAAACAGGCCTCGTGAGTCCCACTGGAAACAACCCAATGAATTAAAACACACAGATTCTCTCTCTCTCTCTCTCTCTCTCTCTCACACACACATACACACACATGCACGCACACACACACTCTGTGAATCAATTTTTTCATCATTTGTAACAGGGCTAAGGTAATTTCTGGCCAATTAAGAATGTAGAATTAAAGAATGTGTGTGCGTGTGCCTGTGAGTGTGAGAAAAGACAAGAAGATAATAAAAGAACGAAACAAAATAAACCCAGATAATAAAGCATAAAGTTTATTGCCAGAGCCTGAGGTGTTCTTGTTTGTTAAACACACTTTTTATTGACTGGCCTCATTCTTAGATTAAAAACAAGGACTTTTTTTAATTGACTTTTTAGAGCTTTTCGTGTTTCTCACACACAACACGTTTCTTTAGATTGATCATCTTCCTTCTCATGCTAGCATGAATCGGTAGAATGATTTCTTTTTTACGCACAGGTGCCTGTGGTTTTCCACTAAAGTGTGAACAATGGATTTCATTTTCTTTCTTGATTTTTTTCCTCCATGTTTACAGAGAAACTCACTTAGCAAGATGAATCGCCGTCTCCAAAATGGCAGACTCGGACAGAGTGGGAAAAAAAAAGAGCGGTATCTGACATGTGTTTGTTCAAGGAGAAACAGAAAGGGGGCGTGACGCTGAAAAGATGGCTGCGAGAGTAGAAGACAAAGAGAAATTCTTTTACCGTCCTGGATCAACACATAATGGAGGAGAAGCAGATGGTTTGCATGCTGCACACTTTGTGTGTTTGAGACAAGCAAACTAATGAGGGAACAGACATATAATTTAAATGTCCAATTTCTGACTCACCTGTCAATCTTATCACTTTTTTTTTTTTTTTTTTTTTTTTTTAATTGTTGCATTTATATCAACCTAAACTCTCATACACACACACACACACACACACACACACACACACACACACAAACAAACCTCTAACCTACGGCACAAATGAGGAAACACAAACACACTCACACACACACACACACACACACACACACACACACACACACACACACTCACACACACACACACACACACCCCTTGACGTGTTAGCGCTGACAAGCGTGGCTGATGCGCGTCGCCATTGGCATGGTAATAGGCCAATCAAAAATGCAAAACAATTGGCAATTACTGTGAGGACCTAATGGTCATTAGAATTTACAACTAGGTAATGAACTAAAGTCTGCCCACTGCATGCATATTCATAAAGCTATTTGAGCTTTGAAGATTAAGGTAGCGCTTAAAATTCAAATGAGCTCCGCAAATTATTAGGAAAAGTCCATCGCTGCTGCAGGGGCTGTTGGTCGCTGGGAGGGAGAGCCTAAAGTTTCCCAACATGTAAATACATTCACCACTAATATATTTTATTCCTACTAAAGCTTTTAAGTTACAGTATGTTTCCTAATATAAATGTGCATTTTTAAACTATTCAAAAAAAGTGCGTGACGTGACGTGAACATCAATGTTCAGCTGTTAGAATCAAGGCCTGGAACAGTCATGATACAAGGAAAGACAAATAGAAGATATAAAACATTACTATCATTATTTGTGTCTTCGTCAACCATGTGAGGATCACTTAAAAGACACAAATATCTGCTGGAGCGTGTTCAGTTTTTAGCGCACGCAGAGCAGCAGCTATTCGCCTGGTGGGACATGTCTGAGTGTGACTGGCTTTGATTAACATAAACACAGAAACAACATTTGGTTTTTATGCAAAAAAAACTACTCGACTGTGAAAGAAGATAATTGGATATTAACAAACTCGAAAATGACGAAAACCTTGTAAAACTCAGTTTTGATTTTCTTCAACTCTCTGTCTAAATACGTGATTTGAAATAGAAGAAAACAACAAATCTATGAATGTTATTTACCAGTATTTATTTTTTTTTTAATATTTTTTTTTTTTACTTTTTTTTTAATACAAACTGTAAACCATTTCGTATTTGGCTCTGTTTTATTTTTAGGCGAAAATGTATAATTAAGTGGTGTTAAACTGTTGGAAATGAATTACATAACAAAAAAAATTCCATTTGGTTGTCAATGTAATTTGAATTCACAGAGAAGAAGAATGGTATGTGGAAAAATTAGATGGGAGTGACAGAAAGCTACAGTCTGATGTACACACACACACACACACACAAACACACAAACATGTACACACACACACAGCTACATGTGCACACACAAATAGACACAAGGTTGGCTCCATGTGCTTCTCCTCTACAGTTGTGGAAGCAGTTCAGCCAAATCGGGAACATGAAACCAGAATGAAGTAGCCAGACCCTTCAGACACACACACACACACACACACACACACACACATACACACTGGCTGTATGTGTGTGGCGCATACAGCCACTCTATAATCCAGTGGCCTAAATAAATAAGCTTTGTAGTATATAAACAGTTTTATGAACAACCCTTTGACATAATAAGAGAGCTGAGTTACATTTGCACCTTTCCGTGTGTGTGTGTGTGTGTGTGTGTGTGTGTGTGTGTGTGTGTGTGTGTGTGTGTGTGTGTGTGTGTGTGTGTGTGTGTGTGTGTGTGTGTGTGCGTGTGTGTGTGTGTGTGTGTGTGTGTGTGTGTGTGCGTGTGTGTTCTGCTAGTGCACAACATAAACACAAAACATGAACAGCGACTGAGCCAAAAAAAGCAGCTTTCCCTCTCACCACCAGAAGTAAATGTAGCGTGGATGTTCAATCGCTCGCATAAACACAAAGAGCACAATCAATAAACAATCGTCCATCAGGGGAGTAGCCAAGGAGTCCGCCCTGACGTCACACGCACACAACCAGCACAACGGTAAAAACTCAAAAATCACTGTTGCACTGTAACTCGTTGTGTCATTGCATTATATTGCTGTAGTCGCTCTCTTGGAAATAGCCACAGTAACGACGATAATCCTGAGGAAGTTTCTCTGTTTTTCCTCCAATCTCTGGCCGTCCCCACTGTCGCCTTTGGTGGTTACGTCTGCACCACATTTTACAGAAATCAGCTGTCAGTCACACTGTGTGGGCAGCGTGACGTCTTTGCCTTTGATTTGAGCTCTTTGATGTTTGTTGTTGTATCTTCTTCTTCTTTAGCGGTGCTGGTGATTCTGGTGATGGAAGTGGCCATTTCTCTCTTGGGCGTATTTCTTTCTCTCTTTAAATCCCAAACTAACATGCAGCGTAGTGTTTAAAATCCTAACGTCTATGTTTACTGTCGTTAAACTATTAAAAACACAATGCAGTTGCCACACCTATAGAGGAACAGTTTCCTCATTATATTTTAACACTGCAAAGATACGTGAAATTGATTTTTCCACTGAGTCCTCTGAGGTAACAAAATCAGAGGAAATATATTAGTAATCTTCTGTTAACAAATTATCTTTTAGCTTTTCTCTGAGGCTTTTGGCCACATTCGTTTAACATAAAACTGAGTTATTGTTTTTCTTTTTTTTTACAAAAATCTAGTGGCAAAATGGCTTTAATTTAGTGGTAATTTTAAATGAAAGATAAATATCACCTACTGTATTTCTACAGTCATAGTAAAACAATTTTTTTAAAAGAATTGTCATTGTGCATTGTTTTAAAAGATGTTGGCAAATAACATTTAAAGGAAGTTTTTCTATTAAATCTCATTAAAAAATATTGGATGGATAGTGCCCTCTAAAGGCTGGAATAACCATGATTACAGATAGATTACAGATGATTGAACGACTTCTGTTTTGTTTTGTTTTTTGAGTAATACCTGAATTAAGATAACCGGAGCCTGGGATTTTTTCCCCCCATTCTAATGTCGAACATTGTATGCCTTTGTTATGAAAACGTTAAAGCAGTAATTGGCAAAAGCTTGAAAAGCAAAACAATTTCATAACGACTTTTACTGTATCTGTGTTTAGAAAAAGATGTTCAACTGCGAAACATAAACCCAACAATCATAAATACATAAGTTAATTTGTAACAAAATTAAAACATTGTACTCTCACAAGTCACACTTAGCACTACTGCTAATAGCTTTAGCAATTCCCTCCAAATACGCAGCAAACAGGCCTGCTAGCTTGAATTTCCTTGTGCTTTTAACACAGGGTCTGTTTTTCAATGTGTGTATTATATGAAGTTTTGTACCAAACTGGAAATATTTCAAAATCTCTACTCATTTGGTTGAATTTTTAGGAAAAACTGCTTGGAGATTTTGATGACTCAGCACTAAAATCCCGTAGCACAGAGTTTTGAAATAGCATGAATAAAAAAACAAGGACTAGATTAAATTAAAAAAAACTGTTTTATGCAACAACACAGTGGTTGAGTGTGTTCAATTATCCCCTACAGAATCAAAATGAAATATTTTGATTCCATCTGGATTAGAGACGTGCTGTGATGTATGGAAGTGTTGCTTTATCATGAGAGCCTATTAGATAACAGATTATTAGCATCTCTCGTCCCCGTAGCACTGCTCGCCTCGTGTTTTCCTCCTGCTTCCTGATGCACTCTTTCTCTTTCTCCATTCCACCGACCAATGTTGTTTACATTTGGGGAAAGCCTATTGGAGACGCTGACGCGGCCTCTTTCTCACTGTTCAAACACGGCCACTCGAGTCCACTAAATAAAATCTTAAGCGCAAGAATGAAAGAAAAAAAAGATGAGACATAAAGAGGGAGCGACAATAGATTAGTAATGGCAGCCGGCGTGTAAAATGTCTTTGTAGGCTTGGCGGAATGCGCCACACATATAACACACACACACACACACACACACACGTACAAACACACACACACACTGTAATGGATTCAGTATCATTTGGCCGTAGTGAAGTTGCATTGACTGCTAATGTTACAATGACAGACGGATACATGAGCCAAAAATATAAAAAGGAGAGCGCAGAAAGGAAACTGACTAGCAGCCAGACAATAACTGCATGTTACAAATGTACTAATGTGTATCAAGATGGGTAGCATTAGCATGCAATGATAAACTAATTGCTAATCAGTAGATCAGAGATTAACAATTCTCCTGTTTGGAGGCGTGGAGCCAGCAAGAGTGTTTAGTGAGCCTGGCTGGAATAAAACGCAGAGGGAAAGAAAACAGATTTTAATATGAGTGATTGATGCTTTAGAAGACCATTTTGAATACATCCTTGTGTGTTAATGCGTTAATATTGATAAGCTAACGTATCCAATCGAGGAACATTTCTCACTGAAAACATTGTTCATTTGGTGGAGGAATTTATTGCTGTGGATGTGTATCAAACGTTGCTCGGTAACACACACGTGGTGAACGAGGGTTTGCTTTTTGATTATGAGAATTCAACTGGCAAATTTGGAGTACAGATGTTACATTTACAGGAGGAACAAATCAATAGAAAGGTAACATACATGTGCACGTACGCACATTAAACCCTCTCTTTGGAGACATTAGCAATGCTGTTTATGACTGAGGTGGACCTCAGGGATTATAATCAGAAAATGATTATAATTTCAGTCAGGGATTAATAGAATAAATGGGCAGGAGTGTGTGTGTGTGTGTGTGTGTGGGGGGGGGGTTACTTTGGCATCCCCGATCAGCATTTGCCTCTACAGCCGAGCTGTTTGATATGTAAATAATGGCGTTCCGGAGCAAGTTGGACGCTTTGTGTTTCTCTGAACCTCACAGCAGCAGCAGCAACAGCAGCAGCAGCTACACAAACACACACAAATATGCTCAATGTTTAACCAGACAGCTGTACAAAAATATTATTATGTATATGCATGTACTGTATATACTGTTGTTTTTTTCTGTTCACAAAAAACTCCAATTATCTGTCCTGTACTAGAATAATATTTCATGCTTCCACTTATGGTGATAATCCAGAAATGAAATGCATAATTTAGTCAAGTATTGAGCAAACAGGCAGAGTTTATAGTGAAATCCAATCATGTTGACAGCACTGTTGAATTTGTGATTATTTATGCAGTACATTTAGTGAGGTTTATAAAATTATACTCACGATAAAACAGGAAAAGCTGTACTACTGCTCAGCTGTAACATTTACATGCTGTAAGGGAGTCTAAGAGCAATGAAAAGCTACACCACAGGCATTCCAGAAGATTACAAATTTTCCTCCTGCACTCAATTTATTTACCTCACCCTGACAGTTTGAGGTCAACCAGTATAAAAGCTGAGGTCAGGAAGGTGCAATATTCGGCTTTAATTATCAGCTATTAGGTTTGTGAAAATACACACACACACAAAGTAATCCCAGAGTAACAATGAGATTGTTTTAAAGGTTTTTCTGTTTCGTCGGTGCTCTGAAATGCCAAACCAAGTTTGGACAACGAGGCTGACGTCAACATCAGACCAGATCTATAATACAGCCCGTCCTGTTCTCTCCTCCCGTCTGAGGGTACAGCTGTTCCTACCAAGACGTTCCCACACACAACGCCATTGAAGCAACCAGACGCCTGCATTGTGATGTAAATTGCTCTAATAACCCAGTTTAGCTGGTGAGTGTTGGTCTGAATGTGTGTGTGTGTGTGTGTGTGTGTGCGTGTGCGCGTGCGCGTGCGTGCGTGTGCGTGTGCGCGTGCGCGTGCGTGTGCGTGTGTGTGTGCCTGCGTGTTGTCAGTGATACACACCAACATAAAGTGACAGTTAAAAGACGAAATCACGCGTCAATGTGATACCTGTTCCCTCCAGCCCGAGGTCAAAGGTCACACACCACTAGAGTTAATGTGTGAAAATATAAACAGCAGAAGCACGATGGAATGATGGATTACTGAAGCTCCATTTTGCATGTGTACATGTGTATATGTGTGTGTGTGTCTTGCTTACTGCTGTGTTACCTGCCTTTCTTTGCCGTAACGCCTGATTTACTTCCCACCACTAAAACCTATTGCTAATTAAAATGCATGAAGATGAGACAAAACTGGCACTGGAAGAAATAATTAGAGGCTCTGTGATAGTTTTTTTTTTTTTTTTTACAATAAGAGTTTCCTCTCTAGAGCACTCAGAAGAGGGAGAATTTGCGAACAGAAAAGTGACGCGAGACCGGACCTTAGCGCTGTTCTCTGTGTGAGAGGAGATCGGAGAAGATTAAAAAAAAACACACAAAGAGCTCAACACATCTGCTACAGTCACATGAGTGATTGCGCACACACACTCACGGTTAGACACACTTTCTCTGCACCCAATCCCCAAAAGCAGCTGAAGTTACTCCCTGCACACAGGCAAAGTCAAGGTCACCTGAGTCCATGTCCCTGCATATGTGGATTTGGCAAAGCTGGAAAAACATACCCTTAGTCACCAAAACAATCTGTGACTGTGAAATTACTGCTTCTAGAACAATATGGAAACATTCCTTATCAGCAGATTTTGGAGTGAAACCAAGGCCAAAATTGATCCTGAGTTTCAGGAACTCTAGTTTGAACGACTCCTTCCTTCTCCCCTCAAATCCTCGATGCTTCCACTGGATGTTTAAAACCACCCACACAACACATCACACTGTAGAAACTACACAATAGAGTGACGTGACTACTGAAAGCAGAGCATTAGCCTAATACATCCTTTGTCATCTCAGAGTCATGTCCATCGAACAGAGGTATAAAGTGTATTGTGCTAGAATAAGTTGATAAAGTGGTCAGAATCAGGTGTGTGACTAGTGTGACTGTAGTGTGACTGTAGTGTGACTGTAGTGTGATGTGTTTCTGTTTTTACCTGCATGCAGAGGCTCCTGTTTGGGACAAATTGCTCTGGGTGACCTGAACCGCTCATCGTCGTCATCAGCCAGTGTCGCCTGGACGCCCACTTCCACAGGCCTCCGACTGCGCAGGTGGCCCAGGGCGGGGGATGGGGTGAGAGCTAGGCCAGGGGAAGGTGATGGGGGCTTGTCCAGTCCTCGGCCCACTGCAAGGCAGGGCAGCCCGTGGCATCGCTTCCTCTTGTGCTCAATAAAGAGCAAGATGTCCGCCAAGGGGAAGGTGGCCTGGCACTGGCCGCAGGTCAGCAGGTCCTGCTCTAACGAAGAGTGGCCGTCCAGACCTGGCCGAGGCAGCCGACCCACGGTGGAGCCAGGATGGTGGTTGTTGTGGTGGTTGTTGTGGTGGCCATGGTGATGCCCGTTGGGGCTGCCGCTCTCCTCTGAGTGCCCCGCGCAGCGCTCCGACAGCTCCTCTGATGAGACGACGGCCGTGGAAAGGGATTCAGCTGTGGGCAAAAAACAAGCAGGAATAAGATAAATGAAAAAGTGCATGTGCAGCAGCAGAACAAAGACCACATGTTCATAAATGACTTCTTTTACACAACCTGAGCCTGTTAATAGGATCGTTTGTGGGAACTGATAAGAAGGAAGGCTCCAGAAACGCTAGTGTCTACCTGACACACAAGGACGGGAGTAGACTGTGGTAAACAACGACATAAATACATGTAATGTTAGAAAACTGATTACAACACACTTTACTGGGGCTGAAACATCATGACAAGGGACAATAATATATTTACAGTTCACAAAGTTCTAATTGAATGAGTCAAAGACACCAATTTGAAAAACAATGACAGAGCGGTGGATAAATGAATGGGTAAAGCCTGCAAAACCAAGTGAAGATGTGGATGAGTTTTCAAACCTTGTTTGTATGGAATTCAGTCTTGTAATCAGCTTAAGGGACTTTTACAAACGGGCAACATATGCAGAAGGAGGAAAAGACGACTGTGTGTGTGTGTGTGTGTGTGTGTGTGTGTGTGTGTGTGTGTGTGTGTGTGTGTGTGTGTGTGTGTGTGTGTGTGTGTGTGTGTGTGTGTGTGTGTGTGTGTGTGTGTGTGTGTTTTCTCTCAACCCTTCCTCATACTTTGTGCTTCACTTCTTCAACATGAGACTCATAGACTGAAGGAGATCCCCCCCAAATAAAATAAGAAAATAATGTAATAAATAAATTGTAAACCAGGCTAGTGCTTTGTTTTCACAGGACTCTTTTAGTGAAGCTCAGACTCGGACTGAGCAGGCCGGGAGTTAAAACTCCCATCTTTAACACAAAGTCGCCCCCTCCAAGGTGAAGCCTCTGCTGCAATTTTGACCTTCTTTACTCAGCCACCCAATTTCACAATTTAATGAACTTAAGACCACAGAGAATCAAAAAATAGATTTCAATTTTCACCGTCTGGGTGATTGGTACAGATTTTTGTCTGATAATGAAAGGCGGGTGGCATAGGCCTTCTGTGTGGGAATGTGTGTGTGCGTGTTTGTGTGCGTGTGTGTGTGTGTGTGTGTGGAAAGGAGGGAGGGGTGTGGGGTCTGATTATTGGACTACGTCCCCTCAAGGAAAGATCATTTGAATGCTGCGCTCCTGCACTACGTAAACTGGGACGGGAAGATAACGCAATGTATTCTCAGCGTGCGCAGACAGCATCAAACACACAACACCCCCAACTCCCACATCCTCTTCATCATCACCTCCTTCATCCTCCGTCTTTAACTGCTCGCACAGAAGTCAGCAGTGTTTGAAAATGCTGTTTTATCATCATAAATTGACGATAATTTGTTAACTCACGGGGAGCTTTATGAGCCTATACTTTGGTTGAAAGTTTCAGAGAAAGCAAATCCATTAGAAAAATGGAAGACTTGAAAGGTTGAAAAAACGGCAACCTAATAAAAGTGAAAAATCTGATCATGTGTATAGCAGACAAGCTATAGTTAAACATGTTTTTTGCCAATTAGATTAACACAGAAAGGAAAATCTCAAAGCTGCAATCACACAAGTGTGGCTGTCCAGAAAAAAAAGGATAAACAGAAAATTGATTTTTCAGCAATGATTTTATTTTTTGTTAAATTGCCAAAAAAGGATTTAAAATAGACTTGGAGTTTAAAGCAAGATGATTTAAATTTTTTGATAAGGTTTAAAAATACTGACATAGTTTATTTAATTAAAACTTAAATATTCCCCATGTTGTACTGTTCCATATGTCGGCCAATCCATCTGAAATCATGAAAAAAAAATTCAAAAGGTAAGATAAGTGTAGAAGTGTAAAGAGGAGGAATGTAGAAGTGATCCTGGGGCTTGATCTTATATCAAAGATCTATGTTCGAGCACGGGCATGAGGCTGTGAATGCAGCTCACACACTCAAAAAAGGAAAGAAAAATGCTTAAGAAAATTAGAAAAGTGGATTTGAAGTAATTAAGAAGAATCGTAGGTGTTTGTCTGCGCTCCTTCTCTTCCTCCCCCTTCCTTCATCCCCTCCGTCCTCCCCCCGCACCCCCACCCTGCCCGTTCCTTCCACACTCTCCCTTTATTCTAAACACCAAATAGTTGCCAGTGTTTCTTGGGAGGGGGTGAAATTCAGCAGGTTCAAGTTCAGAGCTGGATTTTCTGATCGCGCTCTGCCTCCTAGCGACGGCCATGGTGACTGCGCTGTCACCCAAGTGGGACACACACACGCACACACTGGAACTAACACCAAGCACAGGTGACAGCCAGTCAACACAGAGGCTGATAGTAAAGCTGTGCGTAAAGATGTCCAACAATGTCCCAGACTTGGAGAGGGGTAGATGGGACGCTGCGCTCAGCATTAATGAACTCTACAGCACATGAAACGACACTTAGCAGTTGTCCATCAGTTTCAAAACAGCAGCTCACTCCAAACATATAAGACTTGTATAGTTACAAACAGAGTGACACGGATAATATCCGTGCGTAAAAAGCGGTTTCTGGTCTGACTGCACCCATAGGAATGTTGTCCTTTTTCTTCGATAGTTTACTTCAAAGTTAAATGGGATTTTTTTTTTTTTTTTTTTTTTTTTTGGCTGTCTAAATAAAAGTAGAAATGAAGTGGCTGTCCTGTTGTTCAGAAATAAAACACGTGTCCTGTTTCCTGCTCTCAAAAGAGTGTAATATATAATATATAATAAACTTGTGTGAAATTGTTCAAATACACGAAGTCAGTTGTAAACTCTACATATGATATTTCCCCACAAACAAAATCCATGTTTGTGATGTTTGTTTTGTTTTTTTTGTTTGTTTTTTGTTTTTTAAACCTAAAATAATCCAAAATTAGAAGAAGAGTGAGCAGATGAATGGGATGCAGAACTATTAGAAGAGGAATATTCCGATGGGTATGAATTCTCCACCAAGCTCCGCAGGGAGAACGCGCTCTGCTTCCCGAAGCCCAGCGCGTTTCCACTGACCGAAGTCACTGAGGGGACACCGGTGTACCGGTGTACAGCGTGCCGGTACAGCACGGGAGCGTGCACACCCCTCTCACACAAACACACACGCAAAAGTTTTGTCTGAGCTTTGGTAAGCGGCACCGGACGCCTTTTACGCACGGAGAAGCCGCACTTTGTCGCCACGCTGTTAAGTCCACTGACTGCGGGTCCGAGCGCTGCGTCCCGGGTCCAAAGCAAACAGCTCCGTCTTTGCTGCTTTTTGCTGAATGGAGTAGAACCCAGAAAGGACATTTTTCTATTCTTAATTTTTACTTACGCGAGAAATCCCGTTTGCTTAAGTGCTGGGGTTTGCCTTGCTTGCGGCGAGACATGATGGCTGGCGGCGGCGTTCAGCGCGGATCACATCGAGGAGAGAGCAGGGGTTAGAGAGGAGACTCCTGAGGGGCAAAAATATCTTCATCCAACGCCTCTGACATCCACGACAAGAGGAAGAAGAAAAGGGAGGAATTATAAAAAATAAATAAATAAATAAATTAGAAATAATATAAAGATGGCGCGGAGGCAAAGATGGATCGCGGGATCGCCGTCATGGCTTTTTTGAGAAAGAGCAGAAGGAAAAGAGAGAGAGAGTGTGAGAGAGGTGGATGGAGAGAGAGAGAAGGGGAGAGGAGATGGAAAAAATGGCAAAAGCCCCCCCTTTCCTCACCCCCACCCCCCACGCCCCCCTCCCCTTAACCCCTCCCCTCCTCCCCCCACTGGAGCCTGTGCAAGTTCAAGTGCACGGACGTGACGTTCCCGACGAACTTGAACGTCAGGCGGTGAACGGACACCCGGCATAGAAAAACATGGGCAGGGCCGAGGCACCCGAGTGGGAGTGGATACGGGAGGGAGGGGGGGGGGGGCTGAACGGGCAATAACAACACCAATGGATGGTCATTAGAGAGAGAGAGAGAGAGAGAGAGAGAGAGAGAGAGAGAGAGAGAGAGAGAGAGAGAGATGGGGGCTGGACGTGAGAAACAGACCCAGTGAAAGCCAATGGACACAAAGATCAGGGGGGCCGGACAAGAGGCTCCTGGAGGGAGGGAGGAGTGTGTGTGTGTGTGTGTGTGTGTGTGTGTGTGTGTGTGTGTGTGTGTGTGTGTGTGTGTGTGTGTGTGTGTGTGTGTGTGTGTGAGAGAGAGAGAGAGAGAGAGAGAGAGAGAGAGAGGAAGAGAGGACACACACGGAGCGCGTGTGAGAGAGAGTTGTCTAATGAAAGCAATATGCAGCAAAAAAGCAGTGGACATTTGGGGGGGGGGGGGGGGGGGGGGGGGGGGGGGTCAACGCTGCTGCTGCTGCTGCTGCATGTACGTGTATGCGCACAGATTACACGATGGCTAACCTGGACGCATGCACGCCAGCGCGCACGTCAGATAAACTTATAGGGAGAGATTGGAAGGGGGCACATGTCATGAAAACTGTTCTGTTGCGGACAGGTTGGAGCTCGTGCTCGTGCACGCTACACGAACATCATGGGCTGTAAATACAACACGGTGCGTGTGAATGCTCTCAGGTGTCACTATATTGGACACGAAAAAGTTCATCTGGAAAAGGAAAGTTGATCTCAAACCTAATTTCTTCTTTATTATTATGTTTTAATATATGTGTGTGTGTGTGTGTGTGTGTGTGTGTGTGTGTGTGTGTGTGCGTGCGTGCGCGCGCGCGTGCGTGCGTACGTGTGTGTGTTCCAAAGTGCGCACCGTGGGAGTGTGCGCGCGCGGCCCAAAGCGCGCCCGCCGTGTAATAAGTTTCAGATGTGCCTCAGGTTGGAGCGCACGGCTCGGTTACGGAGGGAGGGAGTGTTGGCAGAGGGGTGGAGAAGGAGGAGGAAGAGGAAGAGGAGGGAGGGGTGGAGGTGGTAAATGCTCGTGGAATAACGGCGCGTTGCTGATGTAAGACGCGGGGTTTAAAACCGCGGCGACGCAGCGGAGCCCCGACGGGATCCGACGGCGTTTTCACTTCACGCTTCACGATTTCTCATTGTTTTCAAGGAGGCTGCGCTCAGGTAAGGACGCACGGAGCACAGAGCGGGCTGGAGGAAGAGGGTGATACAAGCGGGACTGCGCGTGCACTGACACCAGGACGAAGGAGCGGCAGCAGCGGAGACGGAGACGATCAGTGCGCGCTACGGAGACCTGGAGCTACAGCTCACTGACCGGAGAGGACGAGCACTTAATACCGAGGGGGTGGAGGGTGAGGAGGGGTGGGAGAGCAGGCGGGGGAGGAGGGGGCGCTGGGTGAGAGAAAGACAGAACAGAGGAGAGAGAGAGAGAGCAGGAGCAGAGGAGGAGGAGGAGGGTCAACGTCAAAGGTGCGAAAAATACAGTTAAAGATCAGCGTGTGCGCGCGCCCTGTGTCCAAATTCAGGTATACAGATGAAAGGTTTCCAATATGTGTTCAAATATCGATCACCTTCAACAATTCTGTAATATTGAGCTATTTCTCGCGTTATCACATTTTATTCAGAATATTTTATTAAATAATAGTTTTTGTTCATCTTTCACACAGTTTTCAAAAATATTAACATGGCACAGATAATATTAATCATATTGATACGATTGAATATATATATATTATTGTTTCAATTGTTTGTGGTTTCAAATGCAGGTGATTGCATAGTTTTAAACCCGGGTTGATCAAATTTATAAACCAACAGTTTAACAAACAAGTAACATCACATTATTGTTATTTACATCGGCTACGTGAGATGGTGAACATTTTTAATTGTGCATAATAATTTGTGGTGGTTTAAGCACAATTGTGATTTTTTTTTTTTTTTTACAAAAGTAAAATAAAAAAAACTTTAAAATGAGTGCAAATGCAAACACATTAAACGCACTTTGGGGACATGCATCCGTTTTATGTGTTTGAAAACCATATTTTTGGATTAAATCTGGTGTCCCGGTGAAGTCCGCGGAGCGAGACGCGGCCGCCGCTCTGAGGTGATGAAAACCCAGATAACACACATTATTAGAAAGGTGCTAATACTTTATTCCATATTCTTTAGGTCCTGAAGCAGCCTGTGATCCTCTCCCTGCGGACCCTCATTGGTCCATCACTGATGTGTAAACAGGCCGTGTCTCTGTCACCCTCTCGACCCTCTCCCTGCATCCGATTGGATTTTTTATTTTTATTTTTAACATTCTTTTTTCAACTCTGTACTTCTTCTTTTCAATACCTCTGCAGCGCACGCATATTCACATGCACGCCATGGCAGGACATTGATCAAAACCCCGCAGAGCCACTCAGACGTGGGGCGCGCACAGGGGAATCTCGGTATGTAAATGGAAGCGCGACGCACAGGTCTGTCATAAATCAGTCAGAGGTGCATGCTTAATGTTGCAGAGGGGCCGGGTGCTCGCGTGCGTTGCTCAGATGTGATCTTTTATTACATCCTGATCTCCTGAAGAAAGAAAGCGGGAGCAGGCTTCACATTTTAAAATCATGCTTTTGGCCTTAAATGTAGGAAACCTTTGACCATCCATCCAACGTTCTTCAATGGGCTACTCGAAAAGTACAAATATTCCGTGTATTTTAGATGTAAAAGCAGAGAGAGACACTCTGTGGTGGTCACGTGCAGTCCTGTCAGCAGCTCTGGGGAAATTGGGAGACTCGAGGGGGAACGCATTTCAATATATGGAAATAAATGAGGGGCTCAGGAGATAAATCACCACACACACACACACACACACACACACACACACACACACACACACACACACACACACACACACACACACACACACACACACACACACGTACACACTCACACAGCCCTCCCTCTTTCGACCCCCACGCTCCTCTTGTTCCCTTCATTTCTCCTGCTTTTCTTATTTTTCTCGTCATTGTCCAAAAACCCGTGCGTAAAAACGCGCCGCTTTCTGCGGAAAACACCGGAAAACAACGCCGTTCTTTTCATCCCTATATCAGCCTCTGATCAAAATCGTTTAAAACTCACTCATTCCACAAGTAAATCCACCGTCTCCATCAAGGTTGGATTTCCATGGAGGTGGGCTCGTGCTCAGACGCACGCTCAAAGTTTTAAGAGCGTTTAAACAGCCCTAGCCCCGAATTAAACCTTTAGTTTTACGCGCTGTCATCGATTTCAGGGTGGCTCCGTTACTTCTATAATTCAATATGAGACTTTGGAGTCCAACTGGTTTGGACCTGTTTTTGTTTTGTTTGTTTGTTTTGTTTTGTTTTTGTTTTTTTGTTTGTTTGTTTGTTTTTTTGTTTGTTTTCTTTTGTTTTGCTGCACTCATTTACAAACTGGAATGTATGTTTTGTTGGTAAATTAAAGGGGGAAAAAGCTTCATTTGACAAAGTGAAAGACTTGGAAAACACAGGTGAGAGTTTTGTGCAGGGTTCAGTTTTGATTTAAAAAAAAAAAAAAAAACCCCGAGCCTACAATCCTCAATTCGTCTCAAGCCTATGTTCCTTTATTTGTCCTTATATATATAGTCTTACTGCTTAATACACCAACATCACCTCTGATGCCTTTTCATCCCAAAAGCTTTTTAGTTACCGGATCCGCCTGGATTTTCTTCCCCGCACAACGCGCCATTATCACATCTGGGGATGTGCGCGCACGCCATTGCGCCGGCCCGGTGGTGTTAGATGGATTCAGGAGGGATTACAGGGCTTTGGACCAAATGATCAGATCTCACACCGACCATCCCCACAAAAGCCCACGCTTTTCTCATTTTAATGTGTTGCTGTTGGAATGTGAGCACTATTAGGACCTTAAATATTGTCCCAGAACAAAGTGAAAGTGCGGCTTTTTTAATTATTTATTTATTTATTTATTGTTGTTTTTTTTTAAATGAAAGACACAAATTCCTTTCTGTACGTCCACCGCCCACTCACTCTAACCCATAACGCACAGACGCGTTTATGGCTGCTGTATTAAGTCATTGTTAATTTTACACTAAACAGGTTGTTATGAAGATGAATGGTGGGAGGGAAATGGCACCCAAGGGAGACCGGGGCCGTGAGGAGAGATGGCCGCTGTTTGGGTAGAAAACGGACAATTTGTGCATTTCTGATTGTTTTTCGTTTTGATTTATAAAAACTGTCAAGAAATCTATCGAATAATTCAGATAAAGTTTATTGAAACCTTTTTTTTTTTCTTTTTTTTTTTTATCATGTGGGCTTAACATTTCTTTCCAGATGTAAGAAAATACAGCTATTGTTTGGAGCACTGAAGCAATCCTGTTTGTCTGAACAAACAGATCAAATTCTTGATTTTACTCAATTTGGTAGAAAAGCAATGAAAGTGTAAAGTTTCTGCGCTCCGCGGAGATGCCAATAATGTCCAAACACGGACTCCAGCGCCCTCAGGTGTCCATGGACAGTCAGTGCAGGAGCGCGCATGCAGGGCCGCCTCTCCTTTCCCATGCAGCGCGCTCCCGCCACACAGGCCGCGGTTTGGGCACGGACAATACGACCATCAATTATTAGAGAATGTATAGCTATTGTTGTTAATATACATCAAATGTAATTCACATTGATAATAAAACGTACAAATAAATATGTGCAGACCAAATGTACCCATTCTATGTCTAATAAAGTATCGTCGCTTCAAAATAAAGCGTTAAATTATAATTACTTTTTATTGGAACGAACTTGGCTGGAATTATGTTTGTATTTCGACTGAAAAACTCGTTTAAATTCTACATGAAGGGATGAGTTAAGCAATAATAGGGAGACATTTATGCTGTTGTCCGTAATTCCTAATCCTTAGTAATGTTTCTGTATATGTGCACGCGCCGCTGTGCGCACGGATCTGTCGTTTTTCTTTCTTTTTTTTTTTTTTTTTTTTTTTTTTTTTGTACAAAAAAACTAAAACAAATACTGTTGATCAATCAATTTTATTCCATCACCAACGCAAAAAAGCAGATTATTGTTGATTTATATTTATTATTATCATTATTATTTCATTGGTTGTAAATTTGTGTAAATATTTGTCAAGACTGAGTTGGTCTTCGAATTATTTCCTTCAAATCTTCCAAAAACACAGTGGACAGGTTTATGTTTCTTTTGCAGCAATTTCCTGCAGGAATCCACAAAGGATGACGGTGTGCATGGAGTCACGGTGCTCATAAATAAACTCTGATTAATGGCTTACAAACGGTTAGTTTTAGGCTGCGCTTTGCTTTTATCTGTTGAACCTGCTCAGGTTTGCTGGATAATTCACACAATAACCCAGAAATAGAGGCTGAAGACAAAGAAGCAGTCAATAAAGCACCTGAAGCAAACCCCACACACACTCAGGGAAAACCTGAACCCAGTTGGGATTGGGAACACTGGGTTTTAAATCCACTGCTCTTTAACCGCTCTGTGTTTAGAGAAAAGAAAAAAAAATACTAAATGTATTTGACAAAATTAAAATATCTGAGAGGAACCGAATGTGTGTTTTTCTAAGACATTTTGAACCCATGGTTTTCGGTATCATTTTAACATTCATCTTCTCTGGACTAATACACACATACACACACGTGCACACGCACACACACACGCACGCACACACACACTGGGAGTCATCCATTCATCCAAACTTCTCATTTAGTCACAATAAGCACATCATCAGCCATGATTAATACTTAATTACAGTCAGTGAAAGTCTGTTTACATCTTTCAGAAATTTCAGGCGACCCCATTTAAACTCCAGGCGATCCCACATGGGGGTCCCGACCCCAAGGTTTAAAAACACTGATTTAGTGCCCGCTGAATAGATTTATTTCTATTGTCTATTTCAGTTATAGTCTTAATTGTTTTAGTCAACTGAATGACAATAAGATTTTAGTCGACTAAATCACTTTCAAATATAGTCGATTGAAATGCTGTGTAAGCATTTTTTTATAAAAGATTCAACTGATCAACCTGATATTTATAACGTGAAAAAAAGTTGTCTAAATGGAAGAAGCCTTAACATATTATTGAAAAAGGAGAACTCGCTAGAATTAGTATGCAGAAGTCAAGTACAGATCAAAGCAATCAGCAGACGCCTCTGAAGAAGACTAGCAGTTGACAGTCGAAACATGTCAGGAGTACATTTCCTGAAAAAAATGTAGCCTGAATACATAAAACCTTAACATATTATATCAATCATGGTATTAATGTTTGTAAACACACACACACAATTATTTGATGTGATCAATGCTTAAGATCACGAGTTCTGATTGGATTTCATCACGTGACAAAATTATAGCTTAGTTTTTATTCATTGATGAAAAAATTCACTTATTTTGATGTATTTTTTTTCACCTGTATTTTTTATTTAGTCATAGTCCTGTTATTGTCACTTAAAAAAAGGTAGATGACGAAAACAATGATGAATATTTTTAGTGAACAAAATTGCCACAGGAGGGTGCCCTTGAGCAAACTTTTGTGTTTGTATTTTGGAGTTGGCAAATCAGCTCAAATCCATCTTTTTCAGGTCCTAAACACGTTAAAGGAGCAACATGGAATCAGTGATAAGAACAAGTTGTTGATACTATACATAGATAAAGTAAATTAAAAAATGCTTTGAATGCATCAACTCAGCTCAGTTTAATACTTTATAGTTGATACTATAAGCCAGTTTTTCTCAAATGGGGGTACGTGTACCCCTAGTGGTACGCGGTGGCACTACAGGGGGTACTTGAGAGCGAGATGAGAATTTAACAAATGAAAGAATTAAAATAATGGGGTTTTATCATATTTATCTTGAGTTAAAAATGATTATACCAAAACAAACAAAAGAAGATAAAAATATACTGAATTGTAAAAAGAACACACAAACAACAACAAAATACGTAGAATTACACCAAACACACACACACACACACACACACACTAAGAGCGAATCCTATTAACACACAAACCAACAACAAAGACACACTAAATGAGAGAAAAACACACAAGATCACTACAAAATACACAAAAATAACAAAGAATCATACAAAACGACATAAGAAAAAACCAAATGACAACAAAAACACACACACACTGAGAGAGCATTATTAAAATAATAGCAACAACACACAAAAACGACAACAAAAAGAGAAACAAAAAAACTGAAAATGAAAAAGAACAGGCAAACAACAACAAAATTCACAAAAATACAGCAAAAACACATAAAAAAATATGATAGAAATGATCTTGATTAGAACATGAATTAGTCCCACATTAGGAGAGAGTGACAGGAAATGAAAGAAACGTTAGAAATAACCTATTCAGGAAGCACTAAATACTGTCATTCTACACATTTACAAAATGAGATTCTTTAAAATGTGTGTAATCATTCATTTATTCCAGCAGTATGCTCTACAGTTGTTGTTTCACAGAAAAAGGGGGTACTGGATTCAAAAGTAAGAGAAAGTGGGTACGAGAGCCCAAAATGTTAGAGAAAAACTGGTATAGGCTTTAGTTTGATACTTTTGTCTTTGCATGAGATTTGAATTGATACACACAAATATGTGAATTATGTTGTGGTGTGAGCACAAATAAAGACTATTGAAAATTCTACTTTCTGACTGAATCCAAGACAAATTTCTCCTGGAAGCCAACATTTGTTCCTGCTGAGTCGCTATAGACCACACTAACACAGATCCAGTGCAGTATCTCCTGTAGGATTCTGATTGGATGATTTCACTTGGATGACAAAGAAGGATGGCTCCTCATCTGATGAAGATCTCCAGGAATATAAAGCACTCCTAAAACCTCCTAAATGCACATTGCAAACCACTAATAACTGATCTGCATTGTTGACACAAAACATTGTGAAAAAAAAGCCCTAAAAAACAAAGTGGGATGAAGTCTCTAATGAGAAGCATCATAAACGTCAGTACATATTTACTACATTCAGCCAATACATTTATTCTTTATTCAAAGTTCAGTAAATTGCATTGGTTAATGTAAATATTGCATTAATAATGAAAGTTTCATGTGAAAGATCTAGTTAATAGCAGCAGAAAATGAAACTCAATTCAAGCAGCACATTTTAAGGTAGTTTTTTCTTCAATTTTGATCATAATTAGTAAAAGGTAATAGTAACACTATGAAATCAACAAAATGTGTAGAGAAATTAGATGATTGTATTAAAACGCTATGTGAAGCTCTCCTAATACTCACATTAGGAATACATGTACATGGTTTAGTAGTGCACAAATACACCTTAGTATGAAGCAAAAACTGTCATTCGCCTTATATGCTAATAATGGGGCGGGAAGAGCAAATTCAGGCTTCCCATTGGCCTTTGATAATATTACAACCAATCAGGGAGCTGGATTTGATTCTAATCCATTTTACATTTGGTCTACAAGTACTACTAGTGAATCTTTTGGTTATATGGATACTGAACAGTATTATACTGCCAGTAGTGATCCAATAAAATACTGTAATATTCTGCAGTATCTTACTGTATTTATAATTACAGTATTATACTTGTAGTGGTGATCCAGTAAAATACTGTTATATTCTACAGTAATTTGATGTATTTATGATTACAATTGTAAATACATATCAAGTTGGTTACTGTATATATTTCTGATTACAGTTTTTTACAGTGAATCAAATTACAGCTAATGTACAGTAAATTATATAAATTAGTGTATAATTATAGTACTTTGACTGTATTTTACCCATCAATATTTATTTCTATCACCATTTGTCACCGCCACCATTAATGATAAAGACAACAGATAAAGGAATTACTTTTCAGACTTTTTTATTGAACATCTAACAGTGAGTGAAGATTGTTTTACAGAAGTGTGTTATCACACAAACAGGAAAAATCACTAGGGGCTGGAATCAGGTGAGTGTGTGGGTGAGTGTGTGTGTGTGTGTGTGTGTGAGTGAGTGAGTGATTGAGTGAGTGAGTGAGTGAGTGAGTGAGTATGTGTGTGTGTGTGTGAGTGAGTGAGTGTGTGTGTGAGTGTGTGTGTGGTGTGTGTGTGTGTGTGTGTGTGTGTGTGTGTGTGGTGAGTGAGTGAGTGAGTGAGTATGTGTGTGTGTGTGGTGAGTGAGTGAGTGAGTGAGTGAGTGAGTGAGTGAGTATGTGGTGTGTGTGGTGCGTGAGTGAGTGGGTGAGTGAGTGAGTGAGTGAGTGAGTGAGTGAGTGAGTGCGTGAGTGCGTGAGTGAGTGAGAGAGTGAGTGAGTGAGTGCGTGCGTGACTATGTGTGTGAGTGAGTGAGTGAGTGAGTGAGTGAGTGCGTGCGTGAGTGAGTGCGTGCGTGCGTGAGTGAGTGAGTGAGTGAGTGAGTGAGTGAGTGAGTGAGTGAGTGAGTGAGTGAGTGACTATGTGTGTGAGTGAGTGAGTGAGTGAGTGCGTGAGTGAGTGAGTGAGTGAGTGAGTGAGTGAGTGAGTGAGTGAGTGAGTGAGTGAGTGAGTGAGTATGTGTGAGTGAGTGAGTGAGTGAGTGAGTGAGTGAGTGAGTGAGTGAGTGTGTGTCAGTGTGTGAGTGAGTGAGTGAGTGAGTGAGTGAGTGAGTGAGTGAGTGAGTGAGTGAGTGAGTGAGTGAGTGAGTGAGTGAGAAAAAAAATCAAACAAAGTCCCACTTGAAATATGCAAGATCCATAATCATTGTGCAGACATGTGGACCATTCTGCTCCTCCTCTTGCTCGACGTCTTCCCATTTTTTTTTCGTTCCCCTTTCCGGATTGATGTTGACGCAGCATCTAGAAAAACAAAGTATTGTATATATTCTATCTTCTGATATGGCTCGAGTCAATAACTTTTCTTTAAGATTATGCATTAAATGTGATTGACTGACATCAGGCACACCTTGACATGGGGAGGAGCAGATTTACCTGCATCTTTAAGTAAAATAAAGCTAAAAGCTAAACTGTTAAGGAAGAGGGATTCATCTGCATGCTCCAAAAAAACTGAGTTTTTTTCCTCATCATCAACATAATCCAGATTATTATCTGACAATGGCTCGTGTGTGTCATCTGTATCCTGACCCAAGCATTCTGCCTGTGTATCTGAGTCACTAACAGGTGTCAAAGTGTTTGAAATGTCTCTAAAAGAGCATTTTTTTGTGAGTTCTTGAGACATGGGATGAAAAAGTAGACACCACCATGAATGTTTTGTCAGTTTTTAAATGAACAGGTTACTGTCTTTCCACGTCTAATGTGCATCTTTAAATGAGAGATCAAATTTGAAATGCTGTCAAACCTCAAAGTACAGAAATCCACTCAACAAAATATTACGCAATTTGGACTTTGATTTGAAAATACATCTCCACAACCCTTTGGTTTCTAGATGGGTGACCTCTGTACCTTGTGTAGCTTGAAAGCTGGTATTTTTGAAAATCGATTTTTATGCCTCGTCATGTGACTCACAAATGTGAATTTTATATCACTGTTGTAGCTACACACCTCACAGTGAAACATTTTGAGAAATGACTGAATCTACAATCTGCCATGACACGTCTTTAACAGAAACGGGGGAATAAGTGTCCCACTAGTTTTTATCCAGCACACGTCACAGTTTTAACTTTGCGAGTATGAACAATAGCATCACAGACGATATATGACATTCATATAACAACATGAGCAGGCTGTCTTCTATGTATTGGCGCTGAGTGGCAAACACACATATGCTTTATTCCTGCTCCACACACATCGAGGTGAACCGGTAGTGCTGAGAAACGCTGCCCGACCACAGCGCTTAAACCCGGGTACAGCCTAGTGAGGAGTCGCTCTCAACCTGACGGTCACAACGCGCATAACGAGTGCTCGACCCCGAGTTCCCGGTGTAAAAGCGTGGACACAAACACAGCTTTCAGCTGAACGAGTCTTAAAAGACGATCACGATGCGGCGAATTATTTGCAGAATAATAGGAAATATCACCACAAAAGTCTACATTTAATTTACACACGACATTGTAAGCCAGAAAAAATGTTACTTACATTGGTTCAGACATCCAGAGAGCAGGTACAGGTAGCAAACGTCAAGTGACTGGGTCACCAGTAGCTGCAAGCAAGTTTTGCCCTCATTATTTTTTCCCGCACTTTTTGGTCCAGCTGCAAGTTCCCATGATGCAATGCTGTTTACAGTAAACTGCTGTAAATTAAAGTTACGTGTGAAGGTGCTGTAATTTATTGTTTTTGTTTTCAAGGTGCTATGTCTTTACAGTAATATATTGTATTACAAGAATACAGTATATTACTGTTCAAATTTTAATCCAATTTTACAGAAAAGGCTTACAGTGTAGTGTTACTTGAATGAAATTGTACTCAAATACAAGTAGAAATAAGTCATACATAAAATACTCAAGTAAAAGTAAAAAGTAGCTAAATTAAATAGTACTCAAAGTAAAGTTTAATAGTTACTTTCAACCTACATGTTACTTTTTGGAAATAATTCTTGCCACAGTTCCCTCGCATACAGTAAACACCTCATGTATAAACTTAAAAAGGAAGAGACGCAATCTTGCACAATTTGAACGTAATTTATTTTCCACAAAGGCTTGTCAAAATGTACAATTCAAAAATAAATAAATAACACCAATGAATTCAATTCAGGATATAAAAAAAACTATCAGGCTCTGAGTACAGCTACATTAATGAACTCTACAACAGTGTCATGTCTAATGTGCCACGTGGAGAACAACATAACAGGTAGAACCCACAACCTGACCCACAGGAAATGGCTGGGCTTTGATCAACAATGGCAGGACTAAGAACATGTGGATTATGTTCAATGTGTTGAAATGCAAATAAAAATAATAATCACAAAAAGTAATAATTTACTCAGTAATGGTTGGGTGTTGAAATGTAATGAATTTCTTGATTTCTTTTAAAACAAGTATAATTACTGATTCAGAAATATACTCAAAAAAAGTATAAGTACCCATAAAAGCAACTCAGTTACAGTGATGTACTTGTAATCCATTACTACTCTGACTACTAGTGAGATTTTGAGTATACTAGTAGTAAACAAAAGAAAAATAATTATAATGTATGGAGGAGCAAGCTCCATTTAAAGCTTTAAAATCATTTAAATAACTTTAACACTGATTCTGAAAGACACAGGGAGCCACTGCAGAGTTTTTTAAAAGAGAGCTGATATGTTTATCTCTCTTCTTTTTGGCTAAAAAATGTTAAATAAATAGTAAAATAGAGTTAGAGTAATCTAAACTGCTGTAGTAACACAAAACTGTCTGCTTAACTAGTAAAGTCTAGTTGAACACAAGGGCACCACAAACCGTTAGTAGTAAAAACAAACCTCCTCTGGGTTTATGTCCCTAATAGATCCATCAGATCCTCTTTTAAACGTGTGACCCACACCTGCACCTGGGGCAGAACGTTCTGTTTCTATTCCCCTAAACTCTGGAACTAAATCCTCCTCTACAGTAGATTATTAGATTATCCACTTCCACTGATGTTAATAAAACAAAACTAAAAACACATCTTTGTAAATAGGCTTTTAACATGTGATAATCCTCATTTTATAATGTCTTTTTTTTCATGATATGTTTTTTACCCTGTTTTATCATTTTTTAATCCCAGGTTTTATATGTTATTGGTTGTCCACTGAATTGATTTTGTTTCCTCATTCTGTATTTTTATTGATCTTTGCTGTCAGTCTGCTATTGTAAACATTTGGTCTACATGTCTTATGCATGAAAGATATGAATAACTAAAGTTAGGTTGAGTTGAGTAGTACACTGAAAATTTGTTACCAGAAAAAGCTTAAAGCTTTACTGAAACTAACCTGGTGAAAAAAAAAAAAAGTATTTTATTGTATTTTAAGTATATTAAAAGTTTCACAAGTATATTGAAAATGTACTTACACAAAAAAATATACTAACATCACACTTTCACGGAAACACTTTTAACACAAAAAAAAGTACTTTATTACATTTTTAATAATATATTTTACTAAATATATTTTAGTAAAAATTTTAGTAAAAACTAAAATATACTTTAAACGAAATGTATGTGTACTTTTTAAAGTGTACTTTGTTGAAATTCTTTTTTACACATACTTTAAAATTGATGCTTAAAATTGTCATTTTATCGTATACTAAGAAATATTTCAGAGGTACACATTTTAATATCAATACTCTGATATTAGGTCTCAATCTTAACAAATTTGAGTCAAATTATGAAGTTATCTTGTACCTTAACAAATGTATTTGGAAAGTGTTCAGTGGTATTACTGTGAACATGCACTTCAACCTATTTATTAATTTACTAATTTAGCATACGTTAGTACATTTAAAGACATACTTAAAGCATACTAAATACACTTGAAGTTGTTCCACTTTAGCACGTAAAAATACACTAAATACACTTCAAGTTGAACTTTTTTATAATTTAATTACAATTAAAATATATTTATTACAAAATGAGTTAACTAATCATAGACACACTTGAAGTATATTAATGATTAGTGTGGCTTCAAGTACACAAAAGTATGCTAAGTTTGAATACACTTAACACGTTTAATTTTCACCAGGATACTACTACATTTTTGTTTACTAGTACTACTAGTACAGTCAAACTCTCACTAGTAGTACTAGGAGACATATTTAAAGATTGTATTATTTTCAAAAGCCAACGGCAATTCTGATTTGCCTTCCACACTTGTAACATGTACACGCACACTAGTAAAACAAACAAGTATATTTAATCCACTCCTTTGAGTAGTAGTGAAGTTTTACAATGGTTGATCATATCACTGATATGTATATGATAATAAAAAAAGCCAATAAAACCAACAAGTAAGAAAAACATTTATAACAAAACAAATAAACATGATGGGTAATGTTGTTAGTTTCTGACATCAGACATAAGACAAAACAATGTGAACAATGTCCTATTCAAAATTACATGTACAAAGGCTTTATGTTTGTGGTTATGCATGCTATTGCTGTATTATTAAACACTCACATTAAAACATGGGATTTTTTCTTTTAATGATAAATTTGAGTCAAACGAGTGTGCACAGGCCATTTATTCAGTTCACCCATATTACCACAAGATAGCGCCAAAGATGCACTCTACATGTGTCATTCACTGAGATTACTCTCAGGAAAATCTAAGTTACACACAAATAGTTGAAAAATAATGTGGATGTGTGTAAGTAGCACAGACATTTGGGTGTCAAGACCAAGACAAGGCCATGACAAGACCACGACAAGACCACAACAAGACCAAGACAAGGCCATGACAAGACCACGACAAGACCACGACAAGACCACAACAAGACCAAGACAAGGCCATGACAAGACCACGACAAGACCAAGACAAGGCCATGACAAGACCACGACAAGACCAAGACAAGACCAAGACAAGACCATAAAAAACAATGTCAAAAACCAGGACAAGGTTGTACAGTTCAAGAACATTTTCTCTCTTTAGTTTCAGGTTCTTTTAAATACATTTGACAGACAAAAAAGGGGTCTACAACTTTATCAAAGGACAACATGTATTGCTTTAACTAAAATCTTGGAAATAATAAACGCTTGTATGTATTAAAAAGTCACTGATAAGTCTATAATTATTTTAAATATCTGAAACCAATTAGAATTTTATCTGTCAGGTGAATGTACGATAAGTGTTAAGACTGACACAGTCAGGAAGCACAGCTTTAACATCAACAAGGATGAGGGAACATTTTTAATCTCCCACACCTGGGACTCTCTCCTCCACACTAGAGCAATCGGAAGATGCCTCTGAGGAAGACTGACAGTTGGCAGTCAAAACATGTCAGGAGAAGAAAGTAAACTTTCTGAAAAAAGTTATCAGAGTATGTAACTTTAACATATAAGTGTTTGGAGGGATTCCTGACTAGAAATAAGACAGATGGTCCCAGTTTTTGCAGGTGTCTGACACATGAGGCAACCCAAAATATTACGAAAGAGGAAGAACAACCAGTTAGCCAATGGGGAATGGTTTCATTGAAATGTCAATAGGAATTAATCAGAAAAAGTTAAACTGTAAATAACATCAAACACCCAGCCTGAATAAGTTCATGAAGAAGTACAAAACCCTTTCACTCCCGCTTGGTCAACAATGTGTGTCACTCAGTCACAACGTCGGGAAGGCAGCAGTCATCACAGGGTGGATTAACGCATGAATTGAAGATATTTATAATTTTACCATGTTTTTCTGCTTTTTATTTGAAAAAGTTAAAAAATAAATAAGACAGTGCTGATCTTGACAGAAAAGCCCTCATCAACTTGCCTTGTTCAGTGTGCTGCAGTACAAAAGGTCTGACTGAAGCTCTCTTAGTCCTCATCGTGCTCAAGCTTCTGTGTTCCCCTCAGAACAAAACCATTGGTCATTCACCACCAGTGTTGGGAACGTTACTTTAAAAAAGTAATTAGTTATAGTTACTCACTACTTGTTCCAAAAAGTAACTGAGTTAGTAACTGAATTAATCTATAATAAAAGTAACTCATTACCAAGTAAAGTAACTATTTGCATTACTGTTAAAAAAAAAAGTTGCTAAAGGTGAAATAATTCAGATTTTTTAGATGCGTGTGTCATTGTGAGGTGCTTCATTAACTTTGAATTGCTTACAACGGATGTCGACAAAATCTTCACTTTTGGATATAATGAACACTTCACATGCACGTTCTTGTCTTTGATCACAATTAATTTAAAGTAGTGTTTGTATCGCCACCTTAAAAATGACAACTTTTCATCAGACTGCTCCACGCTCGCCATCTCTGCTGCTTCATCCAATATGCAGTGTGTGTGTGTGTGTGTGTTTGTGTGTGTGTGTGTCGCGTGTGCTGGCACATGTGTAAAAACACTGGCTCTGATTGGCTACCATGACACATGACACCGCCTTAGCCAATCATAATTGCTCACCTTGTTTTTAACCCACCTCCTCACTACAGCTGTGTAAGAAGCCGGGGATGATTTGGATAACAATTTATTCAATCAATACATGTAACGCACCGCATACTGATAACGGTGTTGTAACGGCGTAAAAAGTAATTAGTTAGATTACCCCGTTACTGAAAACAAAACGCAGTTACAGTACGCCTTTATTCCAAACACTGTTCACCAGTGGGAAAACATCTATTCTCCACATGAAACTGGGTTTGTGGTTTGGTGTGTCTTCTACCTTTTACAGATCTCCACTTTTGTATCTATGTAGACAAGTAAGTTAAAGTCAAAGCTGCTCTTTGCATATCTGCGCAGAAACTGGTCCGCTGCAGCCCGTCAATCCTCACTGCCTCTGGTTTTGCTGCATATATGGTATATATATATTTACCATATCGGTAAATGGATGGAATTACGGTCCACCTTGAATGCGGAGTATTTTATTTTGAAAATGAATCAGATATTTTATTTTGTGTCTGATCACTACTTCCTGTCCCGAGATAATAGGTTGCAGCTTGTTCCAATGTCCAAGTTGAAGATCTTTCAGGAAACAGCCAGCATCATGTCGGGGTCACCAATTTGTCACCGTAGAACTTTTACTGCTGGTATTTCCTTTTTTTTTGTCTACACATGCTGTCAAAGGTAAACACTACAAGAAGTGCAATTTTTTAAGACAGCAATGCATGTTTTGTTGTCGCAATCAAATAAATGAATTTATTTTATTGCATAATTGTGACCATCAGCCCTCCCTAAGGCAGGGTAAGAAACACTTTATTAAAGGGAGAATATAAAAAGAGAGGGCAGCGTTACACTTAGGTGAGGGGGTGGGGGGGAGGTGGATGGGGAAGGGAGCAGTGGGGAGAGATTCAAGGTAGAAAATGGAAGGGTGGGGAAAAGTTGATTATTGTAAAGTGAGAGTGAAATGTGAAGTTGCAGTTGTGCATATTGTGCTTATTGTGTTATGTACTCAAGCCAGTCTGGTGACAAGTGTGAGGCTTAGCTATAATGGTGGTGTCTGTGGACAGAGGGAAGTGAGTGGTAATATCTAAAGCAGGTAATTGGGATCAACGTGTCTAAGATTTAGCCCAGTACAAGTTTTATCCCACAGCCCAAGGCGTGCCACTGCATCGTAGAGGGTCCAAGGAGCCCCAGGTCACCACCCCACGGCCGAGCAACCCCCCAGACGTCCCCAAGACGTCTGGGGGGTTGCTGCACCTGGAGCAGCCCTCCCCAACCCTGGTACAGACACCAGCACCGCCCAGCGCGCCCATCCCCCTCACCAGTGTGGCAGGCCACCCTGGGCCCTCACACAGCGGGGACCGCCCCCAAGGCAACCAGGAGATGAGACAAGCACCAAGCCACACCCGAAGGGAAGAGGCACCAAGAGAGGACACCATCTAACCGCCCAAGCAGGGCCATCCCGCCAGCCACGAACTGACAAGCAGGCAAACCCAAGCACCCCAAACCAGGCACCGCCACCCCACACACCCTAAGCCCCAACCAGGCAAAAGCCACAGCCCCCCCACCAGCATCCCAGGTTGACAGGAGCTCCCCAACACCCAACCCAACAGGAGAGCAGGCGCAAGAGTAGGGGTGGGGGGGACAAGACAAGGGGACAGAGAGCAAGGGGGAAAAGTGGCAGAGAGACACGCAGAACCCCCAGCCCCAAGGACCACCCAGATGTGCACGTAGGGGGCAGGAGAGCAAAATCAAACAGCCCAGGGACCACGAGAACACCCAATGGAGACGCACGCCTGCGCAGAGGCACCCAGACACCCCGGCAACCCACCCAAGCCACCCAGGCCAAGCCACCCCACAAGCCCAGGGAGGCCCAGGTCTACAGTTGGAATGATGTGTTAGTACAGCGTGGTGATGGCAGTCACTTGCAGGCTAGATCATCAGGCTAAAAAAATTTGATTGAATGTGTTATGGCAATTATTATATTCATCATCATATCATCGAATGTGTGTTCATGTGTACAATTTGTCATGTTTGAATACATGACGACTGCATTACTCTTTGCACTTTTGAACAGCTGAGTCATGTTAACACACAGATAAGAACCTCGGCCTGAACCTTCAAGGCCAAACTCAAACTCACATGCAGATATACACGCATACACACTATCAAGGACATATACCAGTGGCGCAGGCCTTCCTCATAATATACACGTCTTCATCATCCTCCATCCCTTGGGCATCTGACCCCCTGCTTCTCCTCCCTTCAGGGTTGGGACTTTTTCTCATATCTGTATAAAGCTTAAACTGTGAAACTGTTGGTCAGTCCTGTGTGGGGGGCGAAATTATTAGTTAGGCTTAATAATATATTTACTCATATATTTTAATCCTTAAGCCTTGGGTAACTTTCCATTGTGTGATTTTCATGTCTTCAACTTTGCTGGGTCAGACTGATATCTCCCCAAAACAATAATCGCACAAGGACGCATAGGCACTCTGTGTGCGCACTCACATGCTCACACAGTCACATGTCACACATACACACGCCATACACATTCATTCACACACACAAACACATAAACGCACACCCCTCCGTCTCTATGACAACCGGCAGATAACAGAACTGGTTGTTTAGACCCAAAGAAGAAACTGTCTTTCTTTTCCACCCTCTGTCCTCACCTCCTCCCTCTCCCTCTATCTTATCTCCTGGGGGGAGGAGGGAGGGGGACTGAGGGGAATATACGTGTTGGATCAGAACTGTGTGTCACTCGATCATCGGACCTCCGGCCGGGACGGTCACTTCTTTTGTTCCATCTTGTACTTTTTTTAGCTTTAGAATAAACTTTTTTTCATAAAATCATCAATGCTTCTCCTGGACTCCATCATTCAACCAGAGCAATAAATCATGTCTCCAAATGAGGTCAACCGCAAATTCAGCCGTAACAATTGGCGTCGACGAACTGGATCCATCTTCTGCTCTGTGGGGCGTCGACCGTGGACCAGCACTGGGTCGACACACTTGAAGCTCCGGGGCTGGCCCGCGGTGGTCCGCCCTCGGACAGAGACTGGAGCACGAACCATCGGTTGAACCTCAAACACCAATTCGGACTAAGGTAAAGCTACCTTTATAAATATATATATATATAAATTTTCATTTACATATATATATTCGCTCTGTGTTGATTTTTTTTGGAACCAGTCAAGCATTGTATTGATTTTCAGCTTTGATCTTGATCCTCAGCTGTTCTGTGTTTTGACAGTGAATAGACTGCCATGAGAAAGGCTCAAATGGTTGAAGTTCTTTGCTTTATAATGCTGTGGGTTCCCTCTGTTTTTCTTCGGGCTCGGATATTTTGCTTAGGCATCAAATACGGCTGGTCATTATTTACTTTGGTTTTGACAGGCAACCAAGGTTTCCAAAACACCCCGCTGCCATATATTGAGTTCACCTCTGTACCGAAAGCAAAATAGATTAAAACCCCGAACCTAACCTAAATTGTGTTTCTGTGAATCAAACAGATGAAGAATCCAATAAACAAATAATATATGCATACGCATATACAATCTTGGTATGATGTGAACTCAGATCATGCTTTCGGTGAGTTTTACTTCTTTTTTTATCTTTGTTTTTATTTTGTTTAAACGTGAAATCAGATTTCTCCCTTTGGCTTGGCTTTAATGCTTTCATTTGGACGAGTGTCAGCTTTTGGCTTCTGTGCGCCTTGGTTTTTTTTTTCTCTCTCTCGCAGTCTCACCACACACACACACACACACACACACACACACACACACACACACACACACACACACACACACGCACACACATACACACACACACACACACACACACGAAAGAGAGAGGGAAGCGCGCGCACGCACACGCACAGGCACGCGCACGCACAGAGAGCCACACCCGAGAGAAAGAGAGAGAGAGCCAAACACACACACACGGGCTGCTGTGTTTCTGGTTTTTTTTCCTCTCAGAACGAGGACACACACACACTCAAAGGAAAGAGAGAGGTAGCGCCCCTCACTGGCCAGTTTAGTGCACTACACACTTGTGACACAACATTGTGATTTCTCACTTCTCCCCCTGCCTACAGAATAGTGCCATTACACACAGACACTATTTTTATTTTAATTTTAAATTTTATTTTGATTTCATGTTTGATGGGTTCACTCTAAAATGAATATGAGCAACACACACTCAAACACACACACAGATGAATACAGTATTTCATTTTATTTTTATTTTAATATTACTGTTATCATCATTATCATTTTTTTATTATTTCCTTGTTAGTTTCTGTTGGCTTTGCGGTTGTTCCTGAAGAAATGACATCTTTAATGAATGAAATCACCTTCAACTCTTATGCCAATGAAATGGCAACATCATTCAAAGGACCAAGCATCAGAAGGAAATGGACTATCAAAGAACTCAACTCCCATTCAGCAAAGCAATGCTGAAATAACTCGCTCAGTCCCAAGTCAACTCTTCGTCGTCTATGGAATGGGCCGCATGCCAATGCTGGGATTAACACATCCTGCCCCATCATCAAAGACTGAGAACCTGTGGGCGTCGGAGTGGTTGGTCACTCCCCCACCAATGAGTAGCGAGTTAAATGCCACGATTACTGCCTGAATGATGGGCAGCAACTGCAGACTGGTCACACGTCTGCTGGAATATCTTCACCAAAAAAGACACTGTTTCAAAAGCCACAAGGATACCAAGCCACAAGAAGTCCACCACAGCCTTTGGTGGTAGTGCTAAATCACTTTAGCCTTGAACTTTGGCATGGAGGGGGACAACTAGCAAATAGCCAACAAGCTTCTCCTTCGATAGGACAATACTAACCCCTCTATCTTCTGACTGTGCACTAGATTATTTTGTTTTCATTTATTCTCTCACACGCAGACAGACTAGACATACAGTCACACACCCACATTCATAACTATGAGCTGAAACACAGGACCACCAGAACTTCACACAGCTTTTATTCATTATGTTGCTCATTTATTTACACTGCTTTTGCCTTTATGAGAAAAGAACAAACAAAAGGGAAGAAAATAGTGTTACTGATAAGGTTGTTTTTGTTTGCTTTTCTTTCATTTTATTTTCTTGTTGAGGGGAGGCCCCCCCCACAATGCAAGATATGGTTACATCCGCTGAAGAAAGAGCCCTCTGTTGCCTCAGCTTTTGGAGCTGAAGCTTTAATTTTTATTCTTTTATTGGCTCACACGTTTTTCTCCTTTGTTATTTCTGAACGATTCTTCTTTTACTCTTTTGTTTTTACTCAATTTCAGGAAAATTGAGACGGAGATTGAGGACTGCAGCCTCAACCAAGTTTACATTTTGACATTTTTTGACAAACAATCTGTACCTTACCCTTTTTGAAGCTGCTTGCGACAGACAGCCTAGTTCAACATTCATTGTTTTCATTTTGCGCGCCTCCCCCTTACCGCGTCGGACTGTCTTGCCGGCCCGAAGCCACTGGACAGCAGGGGGGGGTACCAAATTTTTCCTGAGAAAAAAAAATGTCCCATTAGTTGCTATGAGTACATAGGCAATTACTCCTCAAACAAAAAGTCCTGGTTTAATGCAGAAAAAGGATAAACCTTGCTAGGGAAAGCGCTCTTTGGGGGATAGCGGTCCACCTGATTTGATACATGCTTGGTAACCGAATACCGTTCTGAACAAATTTCTACGTTCCCTTAGAGTGAGGGTTATTAGAGGTTGCGTGCTCCGTTCAATCTTAGAGGTGCCCAATAAAGTCCTGACAGTTCTGCGTTGGTGGTGTTTATAATTCTCCTGCTAATTCGGAGGGTTTTTATATCTCCGGAGTAACGAGTGGTCGAGTTTGAAATTCTCCCAGCTTTATATTTTAAATAAAGTCACAGGTTGAGAGGTTACCCTTCCCCCATACTCCTCCCAGCTTTATATTTTTCTTAAAGTCAGAAGTTGGAAGGTTCCCCTGGAAATTCTCCCAGTTTTATATTTTCATAAGGCCAGGTTGAGAGGGTCTCCGGCTAATTCAGATATTTGTTTTAAGTTTCTGGAATTTGCAGCTGTTGAGAGTTTCCCCCAGGTTTGGTACCGGGGTTGAGTTTGTTATTGAGGCACGGCCGTGCGAATTCTGCCTGATCAGCAGATAGCAGACTGTCGGTACTACCAGGGGCAATAATCTAGGTGTAGACTCCGCAAAGGCGGAAGTAAAAAGGAGCGTACCTCTTAGTAATCAGATGATACCAGTAAAAAGCAATTAATTAACACTAAAAGGTTGCCAAGCATGGGGGGGGCAATAAGAGCTCATTGACCCCGAGAGACGAGGTGGACTGGCTATCGCCGCTGGTGGTCTAGATGAGGCCTATATTCTACTTAGACACTATGCAGCAAAACCTTGTGAATGCATGGACGTGAAAATTGAGGCATGAACGTGTGCGGTGCATGAATGACTGCCTGAGAGACGTGTCATTGAGTGATTGACCGATGAATGGCTGTTTGACTACACATGTTCCTCTGTTTCGCCTTCCTTTCCTCCTGGGTTTTGATGCACTAGATCTTCTCCCTGTTTTTGCCAATTATGTAGTGGGGTGTTCAGAAAACACTGCTGCTTGTTAAAAAAATTATGGTTTTAGGCCTTGGGCCTTCTAAAAAGTTTACCAGGTTTTAAAGGTTTTTTTTCTGGGTGTTTAAAAACACCAAACGACGTTTTTTTATATATGATACCACTTTCAGTGGAATGACTGGCTTTGACCTTGACTGACCTTACTGTTCATGTTCAGTGTCCATGTTTTTTGTTGTTATACGTGTATACTCGTTGTTGTGTGCACTTGTCTATGTCTTCGTCTTAGTTGTTGTTATTGTGTAGCTTTTTCCAAAATACAGGTCGCTGGCTGTATACTCAAAGGAGACGAATCAAATCCAACTAAAGAAAAGAGATATTTTAAATTATTCATTTAAGTCTTAATGTTTTCCTCTCTTTCTGTTTCTGAGTGTTTCCTAACAGACAAGAGACTTCCAATCCAACCTGCAAAAGTGGGGACAGATCTTCAAATTTCCAAAAGGAGCGTACAGTTGACCCTGGCTTTGACCTTTAAGGCTGAGGAGGAGGAGGTCGAGGAGGCTGGAGGGCACAAAGGCAGGCGGACACAAGAGAGAGGAAAACGGAGACACATCCAAAATGATCAGATAAGTGATTTTCCAATGATATTTATCATATGGTTTTAAGAATCCAAATGTATTCTTATGTAAAAAAGGGAAGGGAGGGGCCAACGTCCCTCTGATTTTTTGATTTTAATTTTATCATAGGAAAATATACCTCAAACCCTCCAACCATTTTCTTCTTGTTCCACCAGCACTTAGCATGCAAGACCATAAAACACCTTCACTGGGTGTAGACACTTTTAAGGGAAAAATTAAGGGTTCTCAACATTGGGTTGGTGGCCCAATCTGGGTCGCCTGAGATTTAAAAAGGGTCCTCCTGAAATTCTTGATAATTGATTGAAATAAGAGATAGTTTAAAGTTAACTAACTTCCAAGTATTTAAGGAAGCTCTCCAAACCGTGCTGGGGCTCGTCACTCCTACGAATGGGATAAACACAGAGAGCAAAAGACAATATGATTGTTCGACTCAACTTAACTTTAATTCTGTCTAACCTTAAAGGGCCAATAATCTTGCTAAACTCTGGTTCAGACACAGAATAGGAGACACTTTTGCCACCAATTGACCTTCAAAATTAAGTAAATTACATCTCAAATAATAAT